>NC_069783.1:140712960-141016404 GCF_027406575.1 Nycticebus coucang
ATAGCCGGGCGTTGTGGCAGGCGCCTGTAGTCCCAGCTGCTCGGGGAAGCTGAGGCAAGAGAATCGCTTAAGCCCAGGAGTTGGAGGTTGCTGTGAGCTGTGTGAGGCCACGGCACTCTACCAAGGGCCGTAAAGTGAGACTCTGTCTCTACAAGAAAAAAAAAAAAAAAAGAAAATGTTCACTTGATTCAAAAAGGCAAAATAGAGGGCAATGCCCGTAGCTCAGTGAGTTGGGCGCTGGCCACATACACCCAGGCTGACAGGTTCAAACCCAGCCCAGGCCAGCTGAACAGCAATGACAACTGCAACAACAACAAAAATAGCCAGGCCTCGTGGCGGCACCTGTAGTCCCAGCTATCTGGGAGGCTGAGGCAAGAGAATCGCTGAAGCCCAAGAGTTGGAGGTTTCTATGAGCTGTGACGCCAGGGTACTCTACCCAGGGCGACATAGTGAGACTCTGTCTCAAAAAAACAAAAAAAAAAAAAAAAGGCCAACTAGACATGTAGTAGAGATTGTTAGTCATGTCATTTACCCAGCACAAGTATAAGTCTACTATCAAGTTTACACAATAGTTTTTAGGTGATATCTTATACCAAATGCAACAAAATAAAGCCAAAGATAAATAGTTAAAATGTCCTTTGAAGGATCTCTTATTTCTACTTTCTTTTTCCTGTTTACCAAGTATCCCAGTTCTCTCCAAGGTTCTAACTTTTTTCTACTTTTAGCTTCCTATTTCGGGGGAACGCAGGTAGTTGTGGTGGCCTTAAACACAGAGGAGAAAACTCTTGAGCAGAGCCTAGGAGGAGAATGAGTAACATCTTCATCAGGAGACAAGTGAGAAGGGCTTTCCAGGCAAAGAGAACAGCCCATGCAAAGGTGTGACAATGTGACAAGAGCTTGGCCTTTTCAGAAAAGAACGTCCTGAACAACAGGCCCAGAATAGAGGGTAAGTGAGGAAGCAAGGGAGAGGCTGAGAAAGGCAGAAAATGATGAGAGGCCTGGACTTATTTCTTTTTAGTTAACCCTTACATGGCACTTACCTCCTCCCCAGGTACTATCCTAAGTACTTCACTAATAACTCAATTTTAATCCCTCTAACAATACTATGTGGGAAGAATTATTACAATCTTCATTTTATAGATAGGGAATAGAGACATGTGAGGGGGTTAAGGTCTAAGGTTTGTCTAAGGTCACAAAGCTGGTTAGAGGCAGAAACAAGGTTAAAGCTCCCAAGTTCATGCTCACAACCTCAGTGGCCCCAACAAGGAAACTGAAGCTCAAGTTAAAACTTGCCCAACCTAGGGCCAAGCAAAAAGTGGCTCACACCTGTAATCCTAACTCTCTGGGAGGCCAAGGTGGGTGGATCACTTGAGCTCAAGGGTTCTAGATCAGCTTGAGCAAGTGAGAGGCCATCTCTACTAAAAATAGAAAGAAAAAAAAAACACCGAGGCAAGTGGATTGCTTGACCCCAAGAGCTGGAGGTTGCTGTGAGCTATGACGCCACAGCACTCTACCAAGGGTGATAGACAGGTGTTGTAGCAGGCGCCTGTAGTCCCAGCTACTTGGTGGCCTTAAACGGTGGCCTTAAATAAGTCCAGCAGCACCCAGCTTGAGACTGTCTCAAAAAACAAACAAACAAAAAAAAAAAACCACACTTGCCCAATTTCAGGCAAAACTCATTGTACGGTTCAAATAAGCAAGTATAGGCCTTATTGGCCATTATTAAGTTAAATGCCTATTCTCCCGTTACCTACCCATCTCTGTTCACTTCTTCTTTCAGAACAGACAACAGTTCCACTGAGAACTATAAGCAGGCTATTTATCATGTCCATGCTTCCGTTTCCCCCTCTGAAAAGGAAGCCAGTGACAGCACCTAGGTCCAGAGTATGCCTGGATCACTGCTAGGTGATGCTCCCTACCTGGCCCCAGGGACGCTCAGTAAATATCTCTTGAATAGTGTAAGTAAATGAGTCCCTGTTGTATCAAATGAGATAGTGTATTTAAAGCACTTAACACTGTACCTGCCACACAGTCACTGCTAAGTCCCCAGTCCCTCCACCCACACAAGAGCAGAGGTGGAGTCCAGTGGAGGCCAAAGCTAGAGTACATGCCTCCTCACCAGCAAGCATGCATTTGTCATTCACCCCACCTGGACCTGAGCAGCAGCACCCAGGCCATCTACAGGAGCCGCTTAAGCCCCAGAGCCTAATGGTAGAATGGTAGATGACAACAGCTTTTCTTCTGAAAAAAGAATAGTTTCTCAGTGCACTTATCTAGAGTACAGACAGCACTGTTATCCTATGCAACTATGCAATGAAGTAACCACACTGTCCTCCCAGAGATTACAGTCTGAGAGGGGATCATTTGCCTAAACCTTAAGGAGTTCTAGGATTTAAGATTTTTTTTTTTTTTTTGAGACAGAGTCTCACTTTGTCACCCCCAGTAGAGTGCCCTGGCATCATAGCTCAAAGCAACCTCCAACTCTTGGGCTCAAGCCATTCTCTTGCGTTAGCCTCCTGAGTAGCTAGGACTACAGGCACCCACAACACCCAGCTATTTTTAGAGATGAGGTCTCGCTCTAGCTCAGGCTGGTCTTGAATTCGTGAGCTCAGGCAATCTGACCCCCTCAGCCTCGATCTGCCCCCCTCAGACTCCCAAAGTGCTGGGATTATAGCCTTGAGCCACTGCGCCGGGCCCAAGATCTTACTGATAATAAATACCAGGGTTATCCTTTTTGTTTCCCCCTTTTGATAGTTCCTCCCACTATGGACAACCATATCCACTTCTTCTATGTTGGAATGATCTATAATGTTGTTATTTAATCCAATCATATCTCACTTGGGTGTGTGAAAATATTTAGGATGCCAACAAACAGGAGAAGGCTTCAATATATAATGGTTTTAGAATTTCTCACAACTCAGTTTTGAGAATTTTTAAAATGTGGCTCTTCTTACTAATAGATTGAATTATTAGAGTAAAATTCCAGCCTTGATAAGAAGTAACATAACCGTTTAGCCTCCTAGCAAATAACATTCAGCACCCACTTTCTCAAAATGACAAATAACAAATTTTTCAAGTGGAAAAATCTTCCAAAATCTCAAGGCAATAAGGCAATTGTGCATTGCAGCAAATAGTGCAGGAAGATTTTTTCCCCTTATCTCTGCAGTAAAAAAAGCCTGAACTTATTAGCATATGGTAACATGACTCACAATGTTAACTATCACTGGTTCTGAAATTGAGTCCTTCTTGAAAAGCCACCTACATTTGACCTCAATAAATTCCTCAAATATCATTTTTCTTCTTTTTGTCAAAACGCACCTGCCATCACCTAATGTCAGAATCTTGCTCAGTTAATGTACAACATAAAAACTGGGCAGGAGGGCTTGGCACCCGTAGTACAATGGCCCCCCTTACTTTGTTGCTCTTGATAGAGTGCCATGACGTCATTACAGCGCCAGCCACATACACCAAGGCTGGCGGGTTCAAAACAGGCCTAGGCCTGCCAAACAACAATGACCACTGTCACAAAAAATAACTGGGCATTGTGGCTGGTGCCTATAGTCCCAACTACTTGGGAGGCTGAGGCAAAAGAATCGCTTAAGCCCAAAAGTTTGAGGTTGCTATAAGCTATGACATCACAGCACTCTACCCAGGGCAACATAGTGAGACTCTGTCTCAAAAAAAAAAAAAAAAGAAAGAAAGAATAAAAACAGGGCAGAAGAATAAGACTAATCACATCTCTGAGCTCTATAATCACAAATCAAACTACTATTACTTTCAACAGAATATCTGAATGTTGTTTGCAAATAGTTATTTCCACTGGAAATTTTTTTTTTTTTTTTGTAGAGACAGAGTCTCACTGTACCGCCCTCGGGTAGAGTGCCGTGGCGTCACACGGCTCACAGCAACCTCTTAACTCTTGGGCTTCCGCGATTCTCCTGCCTCAGCCTCCCGAGCAGCTGGGACTACAGGCGCCCGCCACAACGCCCGGCTATTTTTTGGTTGCAGTTTGGCCGGGGCTGGGCTTGAACCCGCCACCCTCGGCATATGGGGCTGGCGCCCTACTCACTGAGCCACAGGCGCCGCCCTCCACTGGAAATTTTATCAGTGAGATGCACTGGCTTGGCTTGACAATCACAACAGGGCATTGCCCATGGTGATCAGAACCTTCTTTCTACTTTAGGCCAAAGTCCCTTCTATTTCTTCCTTTCTGCCAAGCAGCACACATTCCACAAATCCTTATAACAATTCTACAGAGTCAGTATTGTTAGTCCCATTTTACTGATAAGAAAACTAAGCTCCAGAGAGCTTAAGTATCTTATCCAAGGTAGAAGTAGTTTAGCTGCAATTCAAGCCCAGGTCTGTCTTATTTCAAGGCCTATGTACTTTTTACTACTGCTTTGCTAGTCAAAGTGTAGTACTTGGACCAGCAGCATTGGTATCACCTCAGAGCTTGTTAGAAAGCTGAATTCTCTATTCCACCTGAGAACTACTGAACCAGAATCTACAGTTTGCCAATATCCTTGGGTCTTTTTTTACTCCCCTTTGGAGACAGAGTCTTACTCTGTTGTCTAGGGTACAGTGCCATGGTGTCAGCCTGGCTCATAGCATCCTCAAACTCCTGAGCTCAAGTGATCCTCCAGCAATGCTGGGCCAATTTTTTCCATTTTTAGTAGAGACAGGGTCTCCCTCTTGCTCAGGCTAATCTTGAATTCCTGAGCTAAAAGAACCCTCCCGCCTCAGCCTCCCAGAGTGCTAAGATCACATATCTGTGCAACCATGCCTGGCCTCAGATCATTTATGTAAATGTTAAGAGTTGGCTTGGGGAGGAGGCTCACCGTGCTAATCCCAGCACTCTGGGAAGCCAAGGTGGGTGGACTGCTTGAGCTCAGGAGTTTAAGACCAGCCTAAACAAAAGTGAGACCCAGTCTCTAATAAAAATAGAAAAAAATAAGCTGGGCATTGTGGTGGGCACCTATAGTCCCAGCTACCTAGGAAGCTGAGGCAGGAGGATCATTTGAGCCCAGGAGTTTGAAGTTGCTGTGAGCTACGATGTTGCCATGTCATTCTAAGCAGGGCAACTCTGTCCCCCCAAAATAAATAAATAAAAATAAATAAACAAAGAAAAGAAAAATAAACTTGCTCTCTAGTTGATGATGCTATCCATCATCTTCAGGTCTGATATCTGTTTCACAAAGAAAAAGGAAGAACTGGGCGGCACCTGTGGCTCAGTCAGTAAGGCGCCAGCCCCATATACGGAGGGTGGCGGGTTCAAATCCGGCCTCGGCTGAACTGCAACCAAAAAATAGCTGGGCGTTGTGGCAGGCGCCTGTAGTCCCAGCTACTCGGGAGGCTGAGGCAAGAGAATCGCTTAAGCCCAGGAGTTGGAGGTTGCTGTGAGCTGTGTGATGCCATGGCACTCTACTGAGGGCCATAAAGTGAGACTCTGTCTCTACAAAAAAAGAAAAGAAAAAGGAAGAACTCTTCCTGGCAAAATTATGGGCAGTCTCTCACTCACTCACATTTATCAAGTTAGATCAGAAGTCAGCAAACTGGCACACAGGATAAATCCAACCTACCCCCTTTCTTGTGCAGTCTGAGAGCTAAGAATGATTTTTACATTTTTAAATGGTTAGAGAGAAATTTTTAATACTTGTTAAAATTATGTGAAATGTAAAATGTACAATTCAGTGGTTTTTAGCATATTCAGTGTTGTACAACCATCACCATAGTCAGTTTTAGAACATTTTCATCACCTCAAAAAGAAACATTGTATCCTTTAGCTACAACTCCCTCAGCCCCCACTTTCCCCACCCCTAAGCAACCACTAATATACTTTCTATCTTTATAGATATCCCTATTCTAGACTGACTTACACACATGAATGGAAACCTGTGTGTTTCTTTCTGACTGGCTTCTTTGACTTAGCATGATGTTTTCAAGGTCCATCTGTGTGGAGCATGTGTTGGTACATCATTCCATCTTATTGCCAAATAGTATTGCTATACCACATTTTGTTTATCCATTCATCAGGTGATGCACATTTGGACTGTTTCCACTTCCTGGCTATTATGAATAATGCTGCTGCAAACATGCATGTATTTATTAGTTTCTCTATAAACATATGTTTCCCTTTCTCTTGGGTCTCTAAGTGTGGAATTGCTAGGTCAAATGGTAACTGTATGGCTAATTGTTTAAGGAACCGCCACACTACTTTTCAAACTGGTGGTACTATTTTACATTTCCACCAGCAGTGTATGAGGGCTTCAATATTTCCACATTCTTGCCAAAGGTGTTTTTATTTTTTTTTTTGAGACAGTCACTTTGTCACCCTGGGTAGAGTGCAGTGGTATCATCACAGCTCACTGCAACCTCCAACTCCTGGACTCCAGTGATCGTCCTGCCTCAGCCTCCTGAGTAGCTGGGACTACAGTACCCACCACCATGCCCTTGCCAATGCTTTTGATTACAGCCATCCTAGCGGCTATCTCTCATTGTGGTAAAGTGGTATCTCGTTGTTTTTTATTTGCATTTTTCTTATGGCTAGTAATGTTGAACACTTTCTCATGTGTTTATTGGCCATTTGTGTATTTTCCCTGAAGAAATGTTTACTCAAATCCTTTCACCATTTTTAAATTGGGTTATTTGCCTTTTTATTATTGCATATAAGAATTCTTTATATGCTTTTTTCCCCCTCACTTTATTATTTATTTATTTTTGAGACAGAGTCTCATTATGTTGCCCTCGATAGAGTGCTGTGGTATCACAGCTCACAGCAACCTCAAACTCTTAGGCTTAAGTGATTCTCTTGCCTCAGCCTCCCAAGTGGCTGGGACTACAGGCGCCTGCCACAACACCCAACTGTTTTTTGGTTATAGTTGTCATTGTTGGTTTGGTAGGCCCTGGCTGGGTTTGAACCTGCCAGCTCCAGTGTATGTGGCTGGCGCCCTACCCGCTGAGCTACAAGCGCTGAGCCTCTTTATACATTTTAGATATAAGCTCCTTATTAGATACATGATTTACTGAAATTTTTTCTTTTCATTTACTTAATGGTGCGTTTTGAAGCTTTTATTGTCCCAGGTATGGGGGCTCACACCTGTAATCCTTGCACTCTGGGTGGCTGTGGCAGGTGAACTGCTTGAGCTCAGGAGTTCAAGATCAGCCTGAGCAAGACCAAAAACCTCCCTCTTTAAAAAAAATAGCTGGGCATTGTGGCAGGCACCTGTAGTCCCAGCTACTCAGGAGGCTGAGGCAAGAGGATCACTTGGGATCACTTGAGCCCACGAGTTTGAGGTTGCTGTGAGCTATAACCCTACAGCACCCTACTGAGGGTGACAAAATGAGACTCTGTCTCAAAAAAAAAAGGCCAGGTGGCTGGGCATGGTGGCTCAGGCCTGTAATCCTAGCACTCTTGGAGGCTAAGGCAGGTGGAGGTAGATAACCTGAATTCACAGGTGAATTAAAAAAAAAAAAAAAAAAAGGGGCAGCGCCTGTGGCTCAAGGAGTAGGGCGCCGGTCCCATATGCCGGAGGTGGTGGGTTCAAACCTAGCCCCGGCCAAAATAAAAAAAAAAAAAAAAAAAGGCCGGGTGCAGTGGCTCATACCTGTAATCCTAGCACTCTGGGAGGCTGAGGCACGTGGACTGCTTGAGCTCACAAGTTTGAGACCAGCCTAAGCAAAGGCAAGAACCTGTCTCTACTAAAAATAGAAAAACGGAGGCAAGAGGATCACTCGAGCCCAAGAGTTGTGAGCTATGATGCCACGGCACTCTATCCAGGGCAACAGCTTGAGACTCTGTCTCAAAAAAAAAAAAAAAAAAAAAGGTGGCTCGATGCCTGTAGAGCTCAAGGGGCTAGGGCACCAGCCACATACACCAGAGCTGGCGGGTACGATACCAGCCCAGGCCTGCCAAACAATGACAACTACAACCAAAAAGAACAAATAGCCGGGCATTGTGGTGGGTGCCTGTAGTCCCAGCTACTTGGGAGGCTGAGGCAAGAGAACTGCTTGAGCCCAAGAGTTGGAAGTTGCTGTGAGCTGTGACGCCACAGCACTCTACCTAGGGTGACATAGTGAGACTCTGTCTCAAAAAAAAAAAAGGTTTGGCTCAGTGTAACCTGGCTTATTGTACCCTCGATGAATCCCCAACAATAAAAGAAAAAAAAAAAGGTTTGACTGTGGTGTTATTCTAGCTCACAGTAACCTCCTGGGTTCATTCAATCCTCCTGCCTCAGCCTCCCAAGTAGTTGGGACTACAGGTGCACACCATAATGTCCAGATAGTTTTTAGTAGAGATAGGATTTCAGTGCTGGGGTGGTGCCTGTGGCTCAGTGAGTAGGGCGCCGGCCCCATATACCGAAGGTGGTGGGTTCAAACTCAGCCCTGGCCAAACTGCAAAAAAAAAATAGCCGGGTGTTGTGGCGTGCACCTGTAGTCCCAGCTACTTGGGAGGCTGACGCAAGAGAATTGCCTAAGCCCAGGAACTGGAGGTTGCTGTGAGCTGTGTGACAACACAGCACTCTACTGAGGGCAATAAAGTAAAACTCTGTCTCTACAAGAAAAAAAAAAAAAAAGGATTTCACTCTTGCTCAGGCTAATCTTGAACTCCTGAGCTCAAGGGATCCTCCCAATTCAACTTCTCAGAGTGCTAGAATTACAAGCATGAGCCACTGTGTCCTGTTTTTGTGGGGTTTTTTTTGTTTTTTGGAGACAATGGCTCACTCTATTGGCCTGGCTTAAGTGCAGTGGCATCATCATAGCTCACAACAACTTCAGACTCTGGAGTTCAAGTGATCCTCCCACCTCAGCCTTCTGAGTAGCTAGGACTACAGGTGTGTAATACCACACAAGGTAATATATATATATATATTTTTTTTTTTTTGAGACAGACTCTCAAGCTGTCACCTGGGTAGAATGCCGTGGCATCACAGCTCACCGCAACCTCAAACTCTTGGGCTTAAGTGATTCTCTTGCCTCAGCCTCCCAAGTAGCTAGGACTTCAGGCGCCCACCACAATGCCCGGCTATTTTTTTTTGGTTGCAGTTGTCATTGTTGATTTTTAGCTGGCCTGGGTGGGGTTCGAACCCACTACCCTCAGTGTACGTGGCAGGTGCTCTGCCAACTGAGCTACAGGTACCTCCCTACAAGGTAGTATTTTTATTCTTTGTACAGAAAGGGTCCTGCTATGTTGCCCAGGCTGTTCTCAAACTCCTGGCCTCAAGCAATCCTCCTGCCTTGAGCTCCCAAAGTGCTAGAATTACAGGTATGAGCCATTGTACCCAGGCAGTTTTTAATTTTTATTAGGTCCAGTTTACCTATTTGTGCTTTTATTGCTCATGCTTTGGTGTTACATCTAAGAATCCTATGCCAAATCTAAGGGCATGAAGATTTATCCCTATTTTCTTCTAAGAGATTATTATAGTTTTAGTTTTTACATTTAGGTTTTTTATTCCTTTTGAGTTATTTTTTGTATTTGGTATAAGGTAAGTGTTTAATTTCAGATTTTCATTTTGGAAGATTGAGGCAGGAAGATAGCTTAAGGAGAGACCAGCCTGGGGAATAGCATGAACCCCATGCTACAAAAAACTCTTTTTTCTTTAAGACAAGAGTCTCATTTTGTCACCCTTGGTAGAGTGTGACATAGCTTGGTAGATTGGCATCATAGCTCACAGCAACCTCAAACTCTTGGGCTCAAGCGATCCTCTTCCTTCAGTTTTTCTTTTCTTTTCTTTTTTTTTTTTTTTGTAGAGACGGAGTCTCACTTTACTGCCTTCGGTAGAGTGCCATGATGTCACAGGACTCACAGCAACCTCTAGCTCTTGGGCTTCAGAGATTCTCCTGCCTCAGCCTCCCGAGCAGCTGGGACCACAGGCGCCCGCCACAACGCCCGGCTATTTTTTGGTTGCAGTTCAGCCGGGGCTGGGTTTGAACCCACCACCCTCGGTATATGGGGCCGGCGCCCTACTCACTGAGCCACAGGAGCCACAGGCGCCACCCTTGCTTCAGTTTTTCATCGTTAGTAGAGAAGGAGTCTCACTCTTGCTCAGGCTGGTCTAGAACTCCTGAGCTCAAGCAATCTACCCGCTTCGCCTCCCACAGTGCTACAATTACGTACCCAGTCGCTACAAAAAGTATTTTTTTTTTTTGGCCGGGGCTAGGTTTAAACCCTCCACCTCAGGTGGAGGGGCCAGCGCCCTACATGGGGCCAGCGCCCTACTCTTTTGAGCCACAGGTGCCGCCCGCCATGGTAAGAAAAACGATTTTTCCGATTATTGACATAGAGATATGCTTATATGATAATGAAAAGGACAGACTAAGTGCAGTGGCTCATGCCTGTCATCCTAGCACTCCGGAAGGCCCAGGCAGGTAGCTGGCCTGAGCTCACAGGTTTGAGACCAGCCTAAGCAAAGAGCTAGAACCCATCTCTAAAAATAGCTGGGCATTGTGGAGGGCCTGTAGCCTCAGCTACTCAGGAAGCTGAGGCAAGAGAATCACTTGAGCCCAAGAATCTGAGGTTGCTGTGAGCTATGATGCCATAGCACAAGGGCAACAAAGTGAGACTATCTCAAAAAAAAAAAAAAAAAATTGTTTACAAGGAGGATCATTACGATGTAAAGAAAAAATGCTCATAAAATGTCAAAGAGGCAACAGGACACACTCTTGGCAGAATGACCAGTGTCTAATAGGGTGTTTTGGGGGAATTAAATATATATATATATTTTTTTGTAGAGACAGAGTCTCACTGTACCGCCCTCGGGTAGAGTGCTGTGGCGTCTCATGGCTCACAGCAACCTCTAACTCTTGGGCTTACGCGATTCTCTTGCCTCAGCCTCCCGAGCAGCTGGGACTACAGGCACCCGCTATAACGCCCGGCTATTTTTCTGTTGCAGTTTGGCCGGGGCTGCGTCCGAACCTGCCACCCTCGGCATATGGGGCCGGCGCCCTACTCACTGAGCCACAGGCGCTGCCCAGGAATTAAATATTTATCTAAATTTGTAACCCCTTGCTGGCACCAAGGAAAACTTTCCAGTTAGGAAAACTGGACTGTGTCATATGCCAGCAAGGCCCTGGCCACAGAATGGATCTTCAAGGACACTCCCCACACCCTGCCAACATCTCATCCCTGAAGCTCACTACAAAAGTTTTTTAAAAGTTACCAGGCGGGCGGCGCCTGTGGCTCAGTCGGTAAGGCGCCGGCCCCATATACCGAGGGTGGCGGGTTCAAACCCGGCCCCGGCCAAACTGCAACCAAAAATAGCCGGGCGTTGTGGCGGGCGCCTGTAGTCCCAGCTACTCGGGAGGCTGAGGCAAGAGAATCGCTTAAGCCCAGGAGTTGGAGGTTGCTGTGAGCTGTGTGAGGCCACGGCACTCTACCGAGGGCCATAAAGTGGGACTCTGTCTCTACAAAAAAAAAAAAAAAAAAAATTAAAAGTTACCAGGCAAGGCTCAGTGCCTGTGGCTCAAGCGGCTAAGGCGCCAGCCACATACACCCGAACTGGTGGGTTCGAATCCAGCCAGGGCCCGCCAAACAACAATGATGGCTGCAACCAAAAAACAGCCAGGTGTTGTGGCAGGCACCTGTAGTCCCAGCTACTTGTGAGGCGGAGGCAGGAAAATAGCTTGAGCCTAGGAGTTGAAGGTTGCTGTGAGCTGTGATGTCACAGCACTCTACCCAGGGCAACAGCTTGAGGCTCTATCTCAAAAAAAAAAGTTACCAGGCATGGTGGCACATGCCTGCATTCCCAGCTACTTGAGAAGCTGGGACAGGAGGATCAGTGGAGCCTAAGAGTTGGAGGTTGCAGAGAGCCATTATGATGCCACTATGCAACAAAGCAAGACCTTGTCTCAAAAAAATAATAATAATCTCAGTTTTTCCCATGTGGCTATCTGGTTGTTTCAGAACCATTTATTTATTTATTTATTTTTTTTTTTTGTGGTTTTCGGCCAGGGCTGGGCTTGAACCTCCCACCTCCAGCATATGGGACTGGCGCCCTACCCCTTTGAGCCACAGGCGCCACCCCAGAACCATTTATTGAAAAGTTTATTCTCCCTGCTAGCCAGGCACAGTGGCTCACGCCTGTAGTCCTAGCACTCTGGGAGGCTGAGGTGAGTGGAGACCAATTCAAGACCAACCTGAGCTAGAGTGAGATCCCAACTCTAAAAATAGCCTGGCATTGTGGTGGGCGCTTGTAGTCCCAGCTACTCAAGAGGCTAAGACAGGAGGATTGAATAAACCCAAGACTTTGTCCCATACGGTCTAGGGACAAAAAAAAAAAAAACAACAGTTTGAGGTTACTGTGTGCTAGGTTAACACCATAGCCAATCCCTTTTTTTTTTTTTTTTTTAGACAGAGTTTCATTTTCCCCTTTGGTAGAGTGCTGTAGCATCATAGCTCATAGCAACCCCAAACTCTTGGGCTCCAGAGATTCTCTTGCCTCAGCCTCTCAAGTAGTGGGGACTATAGGCACCCACTACAATGCCCAGCTATTTTTTTAGAGATGGGGTCTCGCTCTTGCTCAGGCTGGTCTTGAACCTGTGACAATCCACCCACCTCAGCCTCCCAAAGTGCCAGTATTAAGGCATGAGGCACCCCGGCTTTTTTTTTTTTTTTTTTGAGACAGAGTCTCACTGTTTCCCAGAGTAAAGCGCCATGGCATCATAGCTCACAGCAACTTGAAACTCCTGGGCTCAAATGATCCTCTTGTCTCAGCCTCTCAAGTAACTGGGCCTACAAGGGCCCGCCATAACACCTGGCTAGTTTTTGTATCTTTAGTAGAGACAGAGTCACACTCTTGCTCAGGCTGGTCTCGAACTCCTGAGCTCAAGCAATCCACCTGCCTTAGCCTCCCAAAGTCCCAGGATCACAGGTGTGAGTCACCACGCCTGGCCCCCTTGTCTTAATCTTAGGAGCAAGCATACATTAAGATTGATATTAACTAGCCAGGCGTTGTGGCGGGCGTGTGTAGTCCCAGCTACTCGGGAGGCTGAGGCAAGAGAATCGCTTAAGCCCATGAGTTGGAGGTTGCTGTGAGCTGTGTGAGGCCACGGCACTCTACCAAGGGCCATAAAGTGAGACTCTGTCTCTACAAAAAAAAAAAAAAAGATTGATATTAACTATGGTTTATTTATTTCTAGAGACAAGGTTTCATTCTATCACCCAGGCTAGAATACAATAGCCTAATCATAGCACACTATAACCTTGAATTTTGGGGCTCAAGCAATTCTCCTGCCTCAGCTTCCCAAGTAGCTGGGACTATAGGTACATGCCACTTCACCCAGCTAATCTGTTTTTATTTGTGGAGAAGGGAGTCTTGCTATTTTCTTCAGGCTGGTCTCAAATTCCTGGCCTCAAACAATCCTCCCACCTTGGCCTCTCAAAGTGCTAAGATTATACATGTGAGCCACCACACCCGGCTAGCTATGAGTTTTTCACAGCTGCTGTTTACCAAATTAAGGAATTCTCCTATTTCTAGTTTGTTGAGTGTTTATCATGAAGAACATACTGGATTTTGTCAAATGCTTTTTCTGTGTCTACTCAGATAATCACGTGTTTTGTCTTTTATTCTATAGAAATGATATATTACATTGTTTTTTTTGTTCTTTGTAGAGACAGAGTCTCACTTTATGGCCCTCAGTAGAGTGCCGGGGCCTCACACAGGTCACAGCAACCTCCAACTCCTGGGCTTAAGCGATTCTCTTGCCTCAGCCTCCCTGTATTACATTGTTTACATTAATTGATTTTTGGATGTTGAGCCAACCTTGTAGTCACAGAATAAATCCCACTTGTTTATGATATATAATTCTTTTTATATATTGTTGGATTCAGTTTTTTAGCATTTTGTTGAGGATTTTTGCTTTCATAAGAGATACTGGCCTCGAATTTTCTTGTTGATGTCTTTGCCTGGTTTTCATATCAGGGTAATGCCCCAGTCTCATAAAATTACTTGGTAAGCATTCTCTTCTTTCTTTCTTCTTCTTTTTTTTTTTTTGGAGACAGTGTCTCAAGCTGTTGTCCTGGGTAGAGTGCCGGGGCACCATAGCTCACAACAACCTCCAACTCTTGGGCTCAAGTGATCCTCTTGCCACAATTTTTCTATTTTTAGCCTCTCGAATAGCTGGGCCTACAAGGGCCCGCCACAACACCTGGCTAGTTTTTGTATCTTTAGTAAAGATGGGGTCTTGCTCTTGCTCAGGCTAGTCTCGAATCTGTAAGCTCAAGCAATCCACTTGCCTCAGCCTCCCAGAGTGCTAGATTATAGGCATGAGCCACTGTGCCCGGCCCTTTTCTTGAAATCTTTATTTTATTTTATTGATTTATTTATTTGAGAAAGAGTCTCAAGCCCTGGGTAGAGTGCCATAGCGTCACAGCTCACAGCAACCTCAAAGTCTTGGGCTTAAGTGATTCTCTTGCTTCAGCCTGCGAAGTAGCTGGGACTACAGGCACCTACCACAATGCCCGGCTATTTTTTGTTTGTAGTTGTCATTGTTGTTTGGCAGGTCTGGGCTGGATTCGAACCCACCAGCTCCAGTGTATGTAACTGGCGCCTTCGCTGCTGGGCTACAGGTGCCAAGCCAGCACCCAGCATTGTCGCTGTTTAGCAGGCCCAGGGCAGGTTCAAACCCTCCTGCCTTGGTATATGTGGCCAGTGCCCTAACCACTGAGCTACGGGCACCAAGCCAACTTTGTCATTTTCTATATATACCGCCCTCCCTTCTGAAGGGAATCTTCAGAAAAAAAAAAGAATCTCTAGGACGGCGCCTGTGGCTCAGTCGGTAAGGCGCCGGCCCCATATACCGAGGGTGGCGGGTTCAAACCCGGCCCTGGCTGAACTGCAAACCAAAAAATAGCTGGGCGTTGTGGCGGGCGCCTGTAGTCCCAGCTACTTGGGAGGCTGAGGCAAGAGAATCGCTTAAGCCCAGGAGTTGGAGGTTGCTGTGAGCTGTGTGATGCCATGGCACTCTACCAAGGGCCATAAAGTGAGACTCTGTCTCTACAAAAAAAAAAAGAATCTCTAGACTAGCCAATCAGTTATACAAATTTGAGGCAATTAATTCATATTTGTTTTCAGTAAAGAAAACAAAGATGTATCTCTTCCCATCAACAAAACATAATACAGATTACACTATAAAATTTAAGAATGGGCATATGGGCTGGGCGCCCATTAGCACAGTAGTTACAGTGCCGGCCACAAAGATTGAGCTGGCAGGTTGGAACCCACTCGAGGCTAGCTGAGCAACAATGACAACTGCAACAAAAAAAATAGCCATGGGCAGCGCCTGTTGCTCAAAGGAGTAGGGCACCGGCTCCATATGCTAGAGGTGGTGGGTTCAAATCCAACCCCAGCCATAAACTGAAAAAAAAAAAAAAAATAGCCAGGCACTGTGGCAGGTGCCTGTAGTCCCAGCTAGTTGGGAGGCTGAGGCAAGAGAATCACTTAAGCCCAAGAGTTCGAGGTTGCTGTGAGCTGTGACATAACAGCACTCTATCCAGGGCAACAGAGTGAGACTCTATCTCAAAAAAAAAAAAAAAAAGAAAGAATGGGCAGATGCATTTCTAATTTGTAATCCTGACAAATCAGAATCAGCTTCAAATTTATACTAGCTTAATTCTGGCAATATACAGAAACATTACTTCTACATAGCTCCATTTCTTTTTCCTCTTTTTCATGGTATTATTGTTATACATATATCTATTAAATTAAGTATACATCTATTAAACTTATATTCTCAGTAATACATTGTTACATTATTATTTAAAAGTTATTATTACTATTTTTTTTTTTTTTGGACGCAGAGTCTCAAGCTGTCGCCCTGAGTAGAGTACCATGGCATCACAGTTCACAGCAACCTCAAACTCTTGGGCTAAAGCGACTCTCTTGCCCCAGCCTCCCAAGTAGCTGAGACGAATATATGCACTTATTCTAATTAGGACTACTCAATTACTTCCATCTTTTCATTGGTCCAGGGGTGTAGGTTCTTGGATACAAAAATTACCTAGAAGCCAGAGTATGCATTAACTCGTGTGGTTTACCTCCAATAAAGTAATTGATTCGCCACAATACCCGGCTATTTTTTTTGTCACAGTTGTCATCATTGTTTTAGCAGGCCCTGGCCAGGTTCAAACCCGCCAGCCTCAGCACATGTGGCCAGTGCCCTACCCACGAGCTATGGGCGGCACCCTCTAACAGTTATTATTTTACCACATGTAGTCATTTTCTTAGCCCATTACAGATTTGCTCCCACCACCTCCATTGTGTCATTATTGGCAAATGTATTACACATATATTACATTTCTCTATGTTATAAGCCAAATAGTACATTATATGAATATTATTTTACACAATTGTATGTAGCATCATGAGCCTGTAGTTCTAGCTAGTTGGGAGGCAGAAGTGGGAGGATTGTTAGAGCTATGATTATGCCAGTGCACTCCAGCCTGGGCAAAAGAGTGAAAACCCATCTCTAAAAATAAATGAATTACTGTCTGGGATCACTTGCTTTCAGCCCAAACAATTTCCTTTAGTACTTCTCGTAAGGCAGGTCTTTAAGCAATAAATTCTCTCAGTTTTTGTGTATCTGGGAACATCTTTATTTCACCTTAATTTTAAAGTACCCAGCTTTGGGCGGTGCCTGTGGCTCAAGGAGTAGGGCGCTGGTCCCATATGCCGGAGGTGGCGGGTTCAAACCCAGCCCCGGCCAAATAAATAAATAAATAAATAAAGTACCCAGCTTTGATAGTTGTGGATTTTTAGTTGACAGGATTTTTTCTTGAACATTCTGAATGTCATCCCACTGCCTCAGGCTTTCATAGTTTCTGCTTAAAAATCACTGTTTTTTGTTTTTGTTTTTTTTTTCATATTATAAGTTTATTAGCATTTGACTGTGGTACAGTATTCAAATGGGTAATCCCTAGAATCTTACATTTCTTTTGTGCCCATTTGTCCCACTTAATTTTGCTATTTTTTTTTTTTAATTGTTGGGGATTCATTGAGGGTACAATAAGCCAGGTTACACTGATTGCAATTGTTAGGTAAAGTCCCTCTTGCAATCATGTCTTGCCCCCATAAAGTGTGACACACACCAAGGCCCCACCCCCCTCCCTCGGTCCCTCTTTCTGTTTCCCCCCCATAACCATAATTGTCATTAATTGTCCTCATATCAAAATTGAGTACATAGGATTCATGCTTCTCCATTCTTGTGATGCTTTACTAAGAATAATGTCTTCCACTTCCATCCAGGTTAATACGAAGGATGTAAAGTCTCCATTTTTTTTAATGGCTGAATAGTATTCCATGGTATACATATACCACAGCTTCTGTTGTTTTTTTTTTTTTTGTAGAGACAGAGTCTCACTGTACCGCCCTTGGGTAGAGTGCCGTGGCATCACACGGCTCACAGCAACCTCTAACTCTTGGGCTTACGCGATTCTCTTGCCTCAGCCTCCCGAGCAGCTGGGACTACAGGCGCCGCCACAATGCCCGGCTATTTTTTTGTTGCAGTTTGGCGGGGGCTGGGTTTGAACCCACCACCCTCGGCATATGGGGCCGGCGCCCTACTCACTGAGCCACAGGCGCCGCCCACCACAGCTTCTGTTACATCTTACTGGGCTCCCTTGAAAGGGATGAGTCATTTTTCTCTTTACACTTTCAAGATGTTCTTCACCTTTGACCTTTACCATTTTTACTGTGTGTCTTTTTATGGAACTCTATTTATCCACTTGGAGTTCAATGAACTTACAACTTTCTGAATACATAATGTTTTTCAATAAATTTGGGAAGTTACAGCCATTATATTTTCTTTTTTTTTTTTTTTTTGTAGAGACAGAGTCTCACTTTATGGCCCTCGGTAGAGTGCTGTGGCGTTATAGCTCACAGCAACCTCCAACTCCTGGGCTTAGGCGATTCTCTTGCCTCAGCCTCCCGAGTAGCTGGGACTACAGGCGCCCGCCACAACGCCCAGCTATTTTTTTTTTTTTTTTTGGTTGCAGTTTAGCCGGGGCCGGGTTTGAACCTGCCACCTCGGTATATGGGGCCAGAGCCTTACCAACTGAGCCACAGGCGCCACCCTCAAATTTCTTCTTTTTATTGAGCCCCTCTAGTGAATTTTCATTTCAGCTATTATACTTTTTTTTTTTTTTTTTTGTAGAGACAGAGTCTCACTTTATGGCCCTCGGTAGAGTGCCGTGGCATCACACAGCTCACAGCAACCTCCAACTCCTGGGCTCAAGCGATTCTCCTGCCTCAGCCTCCCGAGTAGCTGGGACTACAGGCGCCCGCCACAACGCCCAGCTATTTTTTGGTTGCAATTCAGCCGGGGCTGGGCTTGAACCCACCACCCTCGGTATATGGGGCCGGTGCCTTACCGACTGAGCCACAGGCGCCGCCCTCAGCTATTATACTTTCAATTCCAGAAATTTTGATTCTTCTTTATAATTCCTATCTCCTTATTGATATTCTATTTTTTTTTTTTTTTGTAGAGACAGAGTCTCACTTTACTGCCTTCAGTAGAGTGCCATGATGTCACAGGACTCACAGCAACCTCTAGCTCTTGGGCTTCAGAGATTCTCCTGCCTCAGCCTCCTGAGCAGCTGGGACTACAGGCACCCACCACAACGCCCAGCTATTTTTTGGTTGCAGTTCAGCCGGGGCTGGGTTTGAACCCGCCACCCTCGGTATATGGGGACGGCACCCTACTCACTGAGCCACAGGTGCCACCCTTGATATTCTATTTAATGCAACAGCTCATCATACCTTCGTTTACTTCTCTGTCATCATGCTTTGCTTTAGTTCTGTGAACATATTTATAATGGCTACGTTGAAGCTTTTTTTATTTTTTTATTTATTTTTTTTTGTAGAGACAGTCTCATTGTACCACCCTCGGTAGGGTGCCGTGGCGTCACACGGCTCACAGCAACCTCCAGTTCTTGGGCTTACGTGATTCTCTTGCCTCAGCCTCCCGAGCAGCTGGGACTACAGGCGCCCGCCACAACGCCCGGCTATTTTTTTGTTGCAGTTTGGCCGGGGCTGGGTTATGAACCCACCACCCTCGGTATATGGGGCCGGCGCCCTACTCACTGAGCCACAGGCGCCGCCCTTGAAGCTTTTTTTAAAATTTTTTATTTTTTTAGAGACAGAGTCTTACTTTGTCACCCTTGGTAGAGTGCCATGGTATCACAGCTCACAGCAACCTCCAGCTCTTGGGCTTAGGCAATTCTCTTGCCTCAGCCTCCCAAGTAGCTGAGACTACAGGTGCCTGCCACAATGCCCAGCTATTTTTGTTGTTGTTGTTGCAGTTTGGCCGGGCTGGGTTTGAACCCTCAGTATATGGAGCTGGCGCCCTACTCACTGAGCCACAGGTGCCGCCCTACTTTGAAGCTTTTTTTTTTTGTTAAACCTGACCACTGGTCACTCTCACAGGCAATTTCTTTTTTTTTTTGTAGAGACAGAGTCTCACTGTACCGCCCTCGGGTAGAGTGCCTTGGCGTCACACGGCTCACAGCAACCTCTTAACTCTTGGGCTTACGCGATTCTCTTGCCTCAGCCTCCGAGCAGCTGGGACTACAGGCGCCCGCCACAACGCCCGGCTATTTTTTGGTTGCAGTTTGGCCGGGGCTGGGTTTGAACCCGCCACCCTCGGCATATGGGGCTGGCGCCCTACTCACTGAGCCACAGGCGCCACCCTCTCACAGGCAATTTCTTTTGCCAGTTTTTTCCCCCAGTGTTTGGAGTAATAGCTTACTGTTTCTTTGAATGTCTTTTAATTTTTTCTGGAAACTGAAGATTTTATTCTTTTTTTTTTTTTTTTGTAGAGACAGAGCCTCACTTTATGGCCCTCGGTAGAGTGCCGTGGCATCACACAGCTCACAGCAACCTCCAACTCCTGGGCTTAAGCGATTCTCTTGCCTCAGCCTCCCAAGTAGCTGGGACTACAGGCGCCCGCCACAACACCCAGCTATTTTTTGGTTGCAGTTCAGCTGGGGCCGGGTTTGAACCTGCCACCCTCAGTATATGGGGCCGGCGCCTTACCGACTGAGCCACAGGCGCCGCCCAAAACTGAAGATTTTAGATAATACATTTTAGCAACTCTGGGGACTGATATTATCCTCTCCAGGACTTATATATTTGTTTAGTGACTAACTGAATTATTTCAGTGAAAACTATTTCCCATACACAATGTTAAGAACTATGATGTTGGTCTTTAAGGAGGTGCAGCTTTAAGTATGCCCAGTCACCTTGGGATGACAGCGGTTTTGGTAAGGCTCTCTTCTTCTCTTTCCTTGATCATACCCAGTCGTTAAACTTCACTAATTGTGGCTTACTGTTCAATTATTTTCACTAATGCTCTGGGGCGTAACTTGCTCTTGCTCTACAAACTCATCTAATTAAACTGTGGCTATTTTAAAAATCTTTCTTTTTTTACCGGCTTTACCACATACTTTTCTAAACTTGTTTATTGATTCATAATAGTTGTACATATTTTGAGAGTACCTTGGCATTTTGACATGCATATAATATGTAAAGATCAAACCAGACCAGTGAGGACATCCATCACCCCAGAGGTCTGAGGTCAATGTTTGATATTTGTTCTGAGCCCAAGAGGCCTCCTCTCAACTGTCTTATTTACCTTTACCTCCAACAAACTAGGAAGTCTATAGTCTAGGTTACATCTTTATTAAATCAATAAATCTTTCACTGTCTCTCACCAAAACCTCCACTGTTCTCAAGGGTGTCCTTAGGCATGAACTCCTCCAACACTGTGTTGATGTATTACAAATAAAGTCACTTCCATTGGGAAGAAATTAGGAGGCTATCTGACTTAAGGCCTGTTTCTCTCCTTAGGCAAAAATCTGAGCCAGGGGTCTAGAGCTGTAGGAGGGAACCATGGCAAGCCTCTAAGTGATAACTCCACTGTGGGGACTGAACATTTGTTGGAGGGACTGAGAAACACAGTAACCTGAGGTCTCATCTTACCTCCTGCTATGGAACCATAGCCAGGGCTGGAGCAAGAACTGGGGCACTAGTAATCTCAGTGTGTCATGCCCAAGGTGCAGCCCTATTCCACAGTAGGGGTTAGACAGAAGAAGGGAAGCCCATCTTTCAAATATACTCACATGGGTCTTAGCCCCAGCAATAAGCAGCTCTGGGTAGGATGAGAAATGCTGAAGTTCTGCTCTTCCTAGAAAGAAAGCCCTCTGAGTGCAAGAATGGGAGAGAGGATACCTTGTGTTATGGACTGCAGCAGTCTGGAGTGGGATCTACACCTGACTAAGCTGGAAGTAAGGAGGGAGGAAATGGTCTTGCTTCAAATACCATAGTTTCTTACCGAATTTTCATAGATTTTCTTTCTTTCTTTTTTTCCTTCCTTCCTTCCTTCTCCCCTCCCCTCCCCTTTCTTTCCTTCTTTCCTTCCTTCCTTCCTTCCTTTCTCTCTCTCTCTCTCTTTCTCTCTTTCTTTCTTTCTTATTGTTGAGGGTTCATTGAGGGTACAAGAAACCAGGTTACACTGATTGCATATGTTAGGTAAAGTCCCTTTTACAATTGTGTCTTGACATAGATTTTCTTGAATAGATATTTCTTCATTTTCTGTTTGCCCTTAGGACCATTTCCAGAGAGTTCAAATAATTGCTTTTTGCTTTATGTTTTGTTTTTTGAGATGGGGTCTCACTGCTGCCCAGGCTGGAGTGCCGTGGCTATGCACAGGCACAATCACAGCTCACTATAGTCTTTAACTCCTGGGCTCAAACCTTCTGCTTTAGCCTCCCAAGTCGCTGGGACTATGGACATGTGCCACTCCACCTAGCCAATCTTTTTTTTCATTTCAGAATATTACAGGGGTACACATGTTTGGGTTACATAATTTGACACCTAGCTAATTTTTTAAGTTTTTTTTTTTTTTGTAGAGACAGAGTCTCACTGTACCACCCTCGGTAGAGTGCTGTGGCGTCACATGGCTCACAGCAACCTCTAATTCTTGGGCTTACGCGATTCTCTTGCCTCAGCCTCCCGAGCAGCTGGGACTACAGGCGCCCGCCACAACGCCCGGCTATTTTTTTGTTGCAGTTTGGCCGGGGCTGGGTTTGAACCCGCCACCCTCAGCATATGGGGCCGGCGCCCTACTCACTGAGCCACAGGCGCCGCCCATCTAGCTAATTTTTTAAATTTTTGTAGGGATGGAATCTCACTATATTGCCTCTGCTGATCTCAAACTCCTAGCCTCAAGTAATCTTCCTATCCCTGCCTCTCAAAGTGCTGGGTTACAGGTATGAGCCACTGTGCCTGGCCAACAGTTGCATTTTTAAAAATAATTTTCACCCCAGAAGGAAAAAAATCCTTTTATCATAAGGACACTTGTACTGGGCTGTTTATTGCAGCTCAATTTACAATCGCCAAAATGTGGAAACAGCCTAAATGCCCACCAACCCAGGAATGGATTAACAAGCTGTGGTATATGTATACCATGGAATACTATTCAGCTATTAAAAAAAATGGAGACTTTACATCCTTTGTATTAACCTGGATGGAAGTGGAAGACATTATTCTTAGTAAAGCATCACAAGAATGGAGAAGCATGAATCCTATGTGCTTAATTTTGATATGAGCACAATTAATGACAATTAAGGTTATGGGGGGGAGGAAAAGCAGAAAGAGGGACGGAGGGAGGGGGTGGGGCTTTGGTGTGTGTCACACTTTATGGGGGCAAGACATGATTGCAAGAGGGACTTTGCCTAACAATTGCAATCAGTATAACCTGGCTTATTGTACCCTCAATGAATCCCCAACAATAAAAAAAAAAAAAAAAGAAAGAAGCCAGGCACAGAAAAAAATGTACCATATGTTCTCATTTATACGTGGAATCTAAAACAATCAAACTTATAAAAGCAGGGAGCAGAATGTCGATTGCCAGAGGCTAGGGATCAGGGGCATGGGGGATGTTGGTCAAAGGATATACTGTTTTTGTTAAACAGGAGGAATAAATGATAAGTGTGAGGGGGTGAGGGATGTTAATTAGCTTGATTCAGTCATTATGTGTTATATACATATATTCTAACATCACTTTTTATTCCCCCCCAATATATGCAATTGCAATTGGTCAACATTCAATAAAGTGAAAAATAATTTAAAAATAATAATAATTTTCACTAATTTTACAGGGAAATAAATCAGTGGGGCTCCTCACACTGTAATGCTGGAAGCTGATGCCATCTAAGGCTGCTTTTGTGTCACAAATTTAAAGACTTAAATAGTTCCAACTCAGACATTCTAGCCTATAAAGCTAAAAACATTACTACATTGTTCTGCAGAGAAAAAGTATGCCAATCTATAACTTAGGTTACTGCTGCCAATAGTGCTGGTTCACAAACAATTTTTTTGTTTTGTTTTGTTTTGAGACAAAGCCTCAAGCTGTCACCCTGAGTAAAGTGCTGTGGCATCACAGCTCACAGCAACCTCCAACTCCTGGGTTCAAGCAATTCTCTCCTGCCTCTGCCTCCCAAGTAGCTGGGACTACAGACACCTGCCACAATGCCCAGCTATTGTTTTGGTTGCAGCTGTCATTGTTGTTTGGTGGGCCTGGGCTGGATTTGAACCCGCCAGCTCAGGTGTATGTGGCTGGTGCCTTAGCCGCTTGAGCCACAAGTGCTGAGCCTTTTTTTTTTTTTTTTTTTTTTTAAAGACAGAGTTTCCCTCAGTCGCTCTGGGTAGAGTGCCCTGGCATCATAACTCATAGCAACCTCAAACTCTTGGGCTTGTATAATCCTCTTGCCTCAGCCTCCCTAGTAGCTGGGACTACAAGCCCTGACACCATTTCTGTCTAGTTTTTCTATTTCTTTTTTTTTTTTAAGAGACAGAGTCTCACTTTGTTGCCCTTGGTAGAGTACCGTAGCATCACAGCTCACAGCAACCTCCAGCTCTTGGGCTTAGGCGATTGTTTTGCTCCAGCCTCCCGAATAGCTGGGACTACAGACGCCTGCCACAACACCCAGCTATTTTTTGTTACAGTTTGGCCGGGGCCAGATTCAAACCTGCCACCCTCAGTATATAGGGCCAACACACTACTCACTAAGCCACAGGCACCACCCTAGTTTTTCTATTTTTAGTAGAGACCAGTCTCCAATTCCCGAGCTTAAGCAATCCACCAGCCTCTCCCTCCCAGAGTGCTAGGATTACAGGTGTAAGCCACTGCACCCCGCCCTCAAACTATAATTTGAATAAATAGTAAGAAATTAAATTACTTGAGAAGCAGTACTGTATTGACTACAAGCCCGGTTCAAAACCCCATTTCGCCATTTACTAGATGTATGGTTTGGGATACCTGCTTCATTGAATTTCTGTAAGGATTAAATGTGCACATATCTGGCACTTAGAAAGTACTCAACAAATGATACCTGTTATCATGCTGGAAACCTCATGGAAAGTAACTTTAAGACATCACCACCTTTTTCTTCAGAGTCTTTTTTCAGAGTATGTAAGCTTTGGAAAAGGGAAATATAGGCTTTCCAACAGACAAGATGCAACTATTTTTTTTTTTTGAGACAGAGTCTCACTTGGTCACCCCCGGTAGAGCACTGTGGAGTCATAGCTCACAGCAACCTCAAACTCCTGGGCTTAAGTCATTCTCTTGCCTCAGCCTCCCAAGTAGCTGGGACTACTGGCGCCCACCACAATGCCCAGCTATTTTTAGAGATGAGGTCTCGCTCTGGCTCAGGCTGGTCTCGAACCTGTGAGCTCAGGCAATCCACCCACCTCGGCCTCCCAAGTGCTAGGATTATAGACGTGAGCCACCGCGCCCAGCCAAGATGCAACTTTTAATACCTGAGTACCTAACAATGTTATCTAATAAAGTAAAACAAATAAACCTCCCCTAAAGTTAAGCCACGCTTAATAAGACTACCTTAAGCTTGACACTGAAATCCAAAATTTGCCACTAGGGAAGCCTCCAGCCCTTTCCAATAACAATGAATGAAAACAGCCTTCAGGAAGTGCTAAACCCGAAAGCCCTAGGGAAAAAAGCAGTAATTTTTAACATAAGTATTTGGGCCTAAATGGCCCCTTCCAGTTCTGCCCGTCTCTAGATGAAATAAAGTGAATCCTTCCCGCTTCCATCTCGACCGTCACCGGGACGAAGACGCCCTGGTCCGTGTCAGTCGCGCGCCAGGACCCACAAGCGGGGATTCCGCTAGGCTCCTCGCCGTAGCCCGTCGGGGCTATTGACCGGTTACCTCGCAATTGAACTCCATCTCGGCGTCCATGGTAATGATCCGCACGGTGAACGTCTTGGGCTGCTTCCTTTTGAGAGAGCTGAAGCTCATGCGGGAAGCGATGGCCCCGGCCATGGCGTAGGGCTCAGGCCCGGGACCCTCGCGCCCCAAGCCTCCCCTCTGGGCTTGTTAGCCCCCCTGGAGGAGCCGCTCAGGCCTCAGGGCCACCATGGTGGCCGGCTGGCCGGCCTGGGAGCGGTCTGGGCTGCGCTGGTCTCCAGCAGCCAGCATGGGCCGCAAGGACCCTGCCCCGGACGGAAAGTGGAGTAGGGAGGCAGGCCCTGACGGTCACCGGGAGAGGACGCGAGCTGGGACTGACGGGGCGGACGTAACCTGGGGCTACGGGACTATGGCCGGGGACGCTGGGACACCCCGGGACGGGAATCCTAGACGGCAGTGGCCAGTCCCCGAGCGCCTCTCAGCGGCCGACAGCAGTCGCGGGGCCTCATTGCATCCGGGCGCGCACACGCGCGCGTGGCTGTCACAGTCCTCTCTCCCTACACCTAGCTCCCCCTACTCCGCCCTCAGGACTCCCTGACCCACTACTTGCAGTACAACCTAATAAGCGGCTGCCGTCCAAGCGCCGCGATTGGCTGAGAACATCAAGGGAGGCAGTACTTTCCCGCTCCGTCCCACCTCCTTTAGGTAGACTCCACCAATTGGAAGTTCTGTTCTAACTGAACAAGTCGGCCTGAGCTCGGTGTTGAGTGGCTATATCGGCAGTCACTCCGAACGCTTTTGTTCATAGGGCTACACCTACTCTAGCAAGACTGGTTGACGTGGCGGAGCTTGGTGCGCCTTAACGAGTCGCGTAGAGGCTGGACTCGGGACGCCGGAATTTGGTCCCTCTCTGGTCCAGTGAGGAACTGCCCTGCTGACATAGTACGCACCGAGTGTGGCGCCCGAGGGGATCGCGTTTCAGACACCAGCGGATATTCCAGTTTGGCACTGAAACAATTATATATACTGACCGCTTGTGTTTGCCAAACTTAAAACACTTTGGAGGCCTGTTTAAGTTAACGGCACGTCTCCTCCAGGTCGTTTTGCTATTGTTTATGAGAATTGCTAGTAGTGATTGCACCTACCTCCTGGGGTTGTTGAAAAATGTAGGCGCATTTAACACATAGAAGCCTTTAGAATGGTGGCTGACACTAAGTTGAATCCTGTGAAATTGCTGTTACTTGTAGATCAAAAAGGGTTAGACAATGAAAGCAGTTTTCATTTTGTATGTATGATCTGCATTTTTAAACCATATTACATGTAGTATTTATTTAACGTCATAAAGTTCTACAATGAAGGGGAATTATACCTTTCTGTGTGTAAAAAACCTAACAGATTCTTACTGTAAGTAGTTTATTTGTTTTGCAACATTCTCACTCTGTCAGCCTGGGTAGAGTGCAATGGCCTCATTACAGCTCACTGCAACCTCAAACTCCTAGGCTCAAGAGACACTCCTACCTACTCCTGAGACTATAGGCCCATGCCCCATGCCTGGCTAATTTTTCTGTTTATAGGAGAGTCAGGGTCTTGCTCCTGCTCAGGCTGGTCTTGAACTCCTGAGCTCAAGCAATCCTGCCTCAGCCTCCTAGAGTGCTAGGGTTGCTGGTGAGAGCTACTGCCCCTGACCTTAAGTAGCTCTTAGTGGTCAAATAGAGACAATTTCCTGTGTTAATGTTAACTATGGTTAGCATCACCCCCACTCCACAGAAAGGCAGCATGATAGAGCCACTTGCTGACTATAACCAAGACAATGAGAAGTGAAACTGTCACAGGTCAATCCTACTGAGACCTTACTGGTATTACCACTGTGCTGATCTCCTTCCCTGGTTGTGGCTTTCCAATTCTCCCTATTGCAGCCTCAAGAAATGTGAATTTGGCCAAGTGTGGTGGCTCACGCCTATAATCCTAGCACTCTGGGAGGCCGAGGTGGATGGACTGCCTCAGCTCACAGGTTTGAAACCAGCCTGAGCCAAAGTGAGACCCTGTGTCTAAAAATAGCCACTCTCTTGGGCTGTGCCTATGGCTCAGTGAGTAGGGCGCCAGCCCCATATACCAAGGGTAGCGGGTTTGAACCGGGTTCCGGCAAAACTGCAACAAAAAAAATAACCAGGGCTTAGCGCCTATGGCTCAAGCAGCTGAGGTGCCAGCCACATACACCTGAGCTGGCGGGTTCGAATCCAGCCCTGGCCCGCCAAACAACAATGACAGCTGCAGCCAAAAAATAGTCAGGCGTTGTGGCGGGCGCCTGTAGTCCCAGCTAGTTGGGAGGCTGAGGCAGGAGAATCGCTTGAGCCCAGGAGTTGGAGGTTGCTGTGAGCTGTGATGCTATAGTACTCGACCCAGGGCGATAGCTTGAGGCTCTGTCTCAAAAAAAAAAGAAGAAGAAGAAAAGAAATTAACATTGCTATGCTACTGTTAGCTAAAGCTAAACTTAATTCAAATTTCACCATTTTTTCCCACTACTGTCCGTTATCTGTTCTAGGACCTTATCCAGATTCCACATAGCATCTGGTTATTTCTCCTTAGTCTTTTTTTTTTTTTTTTTTGCAGTTTTTGGCCAGGGCTGGGTTTGAATCTCCCACCTCGGCATATGGGGCCGTTGCCCTACCCCTTTGAGCCACAGGTGCTGCCCTCTCCTTAGTCTTCTGTAGTCACAATAGTTCCTCAGTCCTTCCTTGTTTTTTATGACCTTGGCACTCTTAAAACAGTATCAATAAAGTGTTTGTGGAATGTGGGGTTTGTCTTAGGTTTTCTTAGGAGGACCTATGATCTAGATGCACTTTTGTAAGCTGTATCTACATTGTTGTTGGAATGGGGTGAAGAGAGAAACTAAGCAAACTAAGAAGTTCTTGACTATCTGTAGCCAGAGGCTCAGGGAGCACCTGGGACCTTTGCATGATCAGGAGGCTTTACCAAGACACTAACTGAGGCACAGCCTGAATAAAATCATGCTGCATGCAAGTAATAACTCTTTTCTGAACCTAGAGCATCTGAGGAAATAATGAGTATTCATCCTACTCCCTTTAAGCCAAAATTGCAGATCTTTGATTTTTGCCAGATTTATTTTATTTATTTATTTATTTATTTTTGAGATAGGGTCTCACTCTTGTCACCCAAGCTGGAATTCAGTGACATCATCATAGCTCACTGCAATCTCAAACCCTTGGTCTCAAACAATCCTCCTTCCTCAGCCTCCCAAGTAGCTGAGACTACAGGCACCTGCCACCAAACCCAGTTAATTTTTCCATTTTTAGTAGAGACAATGTCTCACTCTTGCTCAGACTGGTCTCAGACTCCTGGCTTCAAGCAATCTTTCTGCCTCAGCCTCCCAAAGGGCTAGGATTATAGGCATGAGCCACAGTACCCAGGCTGGAGGTTGAATTTCTATTTTTCTGTGACCATGGGCAATTTAGCTTCTCTAAGCCTCGGTTACCCCATTTGTAAAAATGAGGATACTGTAATAAGTGATACAACAAGTTTAAGAGCCCCTCATAAATAGTAATTATTTTATTTATTGAGCACTTTCTACATCTAAGATGCTGTGTTACCTCTAAACAGTTTTTACCATCTCTGGGCCTCCATTTCATTATTACTTAAAAGGGAAGAATAAGAAATGGGATTGCAAATAGCAATATAGTTCACAGGGTTGGGGGGGGTTGGGGGGAGGTGACAGAGTCTCACCTTATCACTCTTGACAGAGTGCTGTGGTGTCACAGCTCACAGCAACTTCCAACTCTTGGGCTCAAGTGATTCTCTTGCTTCAGCCTCCCGAGTAGCTGGGATTACAAGTGCCCACCACAAGGCCCAGCTATTTTTAGAGACGGGGGTCTTACTCTCTTTCAGGCTGGTCTGAAACCTGTGAGCTCGGGAAGTCCACCCTCCTCAGCCTCCCAGAGTGCTAAGATTATAGGCACGAGCTCAGCACCCCTCCAGTTCTCAGGATTTTGATAAATTTATTCCCCCAGGTAACTACCATCCTAATTAAGACATGAAACATTTTAATTCTTTCCACATGAGCAGACACTAATCTTTTTGAGATGAGTTTTCCCTGCTCTAGGGATTCATATAAATGGAATTATACAGTATGTAGCTTCCAAGTCTTTCTTTTGTACCACAGGGTTTTTTTTTTTTTTTTTGTAGAGACAGAGTCTCACTTTATGGCCCTTGGTAGAGTGCCATGGCATCACACAGCTCACAGCAACCTCCAACTCCTGGGCTTAAGCGATTCTCTTGCCTCAGCCTCCCCGAGAAGCTGGGACACAGGGGGTTTTTGAAATCCATCTGTGTTGTGATGTCTGTGATGTTGCTTGAGTGGGAATCGTTGCATGGGATCTTTTATGTCTGGTGTCTCTCCCTACTTTGTAGAAGTGAACAGCCAAAAATACTAGAACTGAAGCATGGGGAAATTATCTGGGATTCTAAAATGGGATAGAGGCAGGAAATGTTTGGATGTTGGCAGCAGCCAAAATGGACTATGCTGTGGTCAAGGAAGACATCTTCAGGGACCGTAACATGGGGTACAAGCTGAGTTGGTATGAGGGTGCCAGGTTATCTGTGTAAACACAGGCCACGGGATAGGTCAGGTTGTTAGGGGATCTGGGTTGTGTGTCCATATTTCTCTGGGAAGGAAGGTCTTGCTTCCATGCTCAGGCATCTGCTGCTATTGAGCTTCTGGTTTTTGCTGAACATCCTTATATTTTGCTTTCTTGAGTTTTGCTCTGTGGTTCTTGAACCAAACCTGCAGTGCTGTTGGATATATGTCCATTTTTGAGGCCATCTCTTTCTGAAGACTGGGGTTTGAGTACAAGGTCTTTATTTTATTTAATTTTTTTTGAGACAGTGGCACGCTGTTGCCCTGTCCTCTTGCCCCAGCCTCCCGAGTAGCTGGGACTACAGGCTCCCATCGCAAAGCCTGGTTAGTTTTTCTATTTTTAGTAGAGATGGGGTCTCAGTCTTGATTAGACTGGTCTCGAACTCCTGAGCTTAGGCAATTCACTTGCCTTGGCCTCCCAGAGTGCTAGGATTATAGATATGAGCTACCACTCCTAGCCTGGGAATGAGTTCTTATTAAACAAGGTGTTCAAAGCTTCCAGTTGCTTCTCAGTGAACATGGTTCATCTCCTGTGTGAAGGCACCTGGTGTTTGCCCTTCAGAAGCTTCTGTGTGGCAGATATCTGATGCAGACCTGTTCCTCTGATCAGGCCCAGTGATGAGCGATTAGCAAAACTTTACCAGCACACATTTTTTGAATGTTTAAGTGCTCATTTTCTTTTTTTTTTTTTTGGCCGGGGCTGGGTTTTGAACCCACCACCTCCGGCATATGGGACCGGCGCCCTACTCCTTGAGCCACAGGCGCCGCCCTAAGTGCTCATTTTCACATACATGCATTCTCATTTAATTCTCGAGATTAAGTAGGTTAGTATATCCATTGACAGCTAAGAAAACTGAGGTACCCAGGAGCAAGGGCACTGGCCAAAGATCACATGTCCTAATAGAGACAGAGCCTGGATCCTTAACCTATGTCTCAGGCTCTGGGCCCATAATCTTTCTTTTTTTTTTTTTTTTTTGGTAGAGACAGAGTCTCACTTTATGGCCCTCGATAGAGTGCCGTGGCCTCACACAGCTCACAGCAACCTCCAACTCCTGGGCTCAAGCGATTCTCTTGCCTCAGCCTCCCGAGCAGCTGGGACTACAGGCACCCGCCACAACACCCGGCTATTTTTTTGGTTGCAGTTTGGCCGGGGCTGGGCTTGAACCTGCCTCCCTCTGTATGTGGGGCCGGCGCCCTACCAACTGAGCCACAGGCGCCGCCCAAGGGCCCATAATCTTTCAAGGACAACATGCTGTTGGTAGCAAGGGACTTTGTCTATAGTAGGCATTGAAATATGACTATTTTCTGTCCTAAAATTCATTCTTGTCAATAATTTGCAATTTTCTGCCATGTCTATGTCTTTGAAAGTAGCAGATACTTTTGGATCTTGAGCTGACATCTTATAGTAGTTTCCTAGAGCTGACACAACAAAGTACCAGAAACTACTCTGGAGGTTAGAAGTCTGTGACCAAAGTGTCAGCAGGACCCATCCTGTTCCCTCTACCCTGTAGGAGAAGGATACTTTCTTGCCTCTTCCAGCTTCTGGTAGCTCCAAACATATCTTGGCTTACATGGCTTTCCCATATGTGTCTTCGTATCATCTTCCCTCTGTCCAAATTTCCACCTTTTTTTTTTTTTCAAGATAGGGTCTCAGGGCGGCTCCTGTGGCTCAGTGAGTACGGTGCCGGCCCCATATGCCGAGGGTGGCGGGTTCAAACCCAGCCCTGGCCAAACTGCAACCAAAAAATAGCCGGGCGTTGTGGCGGGCGCCTGTAGTCCCAGCTGCTCAGGAGACTGAGGCAAGAGAATCGCGTAAGCCCAAGAGTTAAGAGGTTGCTGTGAGCCGTGTGCCACCACGGCACTCTACCCGAGGGCGGTACGGTGAGACTCTGTCTCTACAAAAAAAAAAAAAAAAAGATAGGTCTCATTCTGTCACCGTAGGTAAAATGCAATGGTATCATCATAGTTCACTGCAACCTATAACTCCTGGGCTCAAACTAATCCTCCCTCAGCTTCCTAAGTAGCTGAGACTATAGGTGCCTGCCACCATCTCTGACTAATTTTTTCTGTTTTTTCTAGAGACAGGGTTTTTTTTTTTTTTTTGTAGAGACAGAGTCTCACATACCGCCCTCAGGTAGAGTGCCGTGGCATCACACAGCTCACAGCAACCTCTAACTCTTGAGCTTACGCGATTCTCTTGCCTCAGCCTCCCGAGCAGCTGGGACTACAGGCGCCTGCCACAACGCCCGGCTATTTTTTTGTTGCAGTTTGGCCGGGGCTGGGTTTGAACCCGCCACCCTCGGCATATGGGGCCGGCGCCCTACTCACTGAGCCACAGGCGCCGCCCTAGAGACAGGGTTTTGATCACGCTCAGGGTTGGTCTCTAACTCCTGAGCTCAAGCAATCCTCTCTCCTTGGCCTCCCAGAGTGCTAAAATTATAGGCATGAGCCACCTTGCCCAGGTCAATTTCCCCCTTTTTATAAAGACATCAATCATAGGGCGGTGCCTGTGGCTCAGTGAGTAGGGCGCCGGCCCCATATGCCGAGGGTGGCGGGTTCAAACCCAGCCCTGGCCAAACTGCAACAAAAAAATAGCCGGGCGTTGTGGCGGGCGCCTGTAGTCCCAGCTGCTCGGGAGGCTGAGGCAAGAGAATCGCGTAAGCCCAAGAGTTAGAGGTTGCTGTGAGCCATGTGACACCACGGCACTCTACCGAGGGCGGTACAGTGAGACTCCGTCTCTACAAAATAAATAAATAAATAAATAAATAAAAAATAAAGACATCAATCATGTTGGATTAGGGCACACACTAATGATCTCATTTTTTTTTTTTTTTTGTGGTTTTTTGGCCGGGGCTGGGTTTGAACCCGCCACCTCCGGCATATGGGACCGGTGCCCTACTCACTGAGCCACAAGCGCCGCCCACGAATGATCTCATTTTAACTTCATCACCTCTGTCGAGACCCTATGAGGCCCTATTTCCAAATAAAGTCACATTCCAAGGTACTGGGGGTTATGACATCCACATCTCTTTTTTGGAGGGACACAGTTCAACACAGAACACCTGCCTTCCAGGAGTGGACTCTAACAGCCGTATGTATGCCAGGATAGCTGGGGAGGTCCAAGGAAGCCATATTTTGCAAGGATGACCTCTGTAAACTTCTTTTTTTTTTTTTTCTGTAAACTTCTTTTTTTTTTTGGCCGGGGCTGGGTTTGAACCCACTACCTCCAGCATATGGGACCGGCGCCCTACTCCTTGAGCCACAGGCGCCACTCTCTGTAAACTTCTTATGATTCAAAATTTGTATTCTAAGAATACAAATAGGACATGAAATGAACTCACATCTCTGATAAATCTACACAACCATCTTACCACAGTTTTGCTTTTGGTCCTACTTTGTATCTTTGAAACATTACCTATGCCCCAGAGCAGTCTCCTAAATTAACAGCACCACTCGACACAAAGGTGGTTCAGTCATGGTATTTTATTATGTCCAACATTCACTCCAAAGGTATTGACCTGGGGGCACTATTTTCAGCACTAGCATCTCCACTTCATGAATGCTTAGATTGAGAGAGGATACCAGAGAAGGGTGAGGTCCAGGAGAACAGGTCTTCTAAAGGAGACCACAGGGATACCCCTGCAGGGTCCTCTCCCTGATGACTCAGCTGTTGGGAATTTGTAGACTTAACTTCCTGGAACTTGGTAATTTCCACTTCTGTGAAATCCTGTAGTTCTGTGGGAGCCGGAACAGCATCTCCTACTTGATTCAAACTGACCAGTGAAAAAAGTACCTATGGGTTGGAACTTTTTGACTGGAGATAAAAAAAGAAAGGCCAAGCCAGTCAGGGAGTGTTGCCATTTCGAATTCTTCTATGCCAGCGGTTCTCAACCTGTGGGTCGCGACCCACAGGAACCGTATTAAAGGACTGAGGCATTAGGAAGGTTGAGAACCACTGTTCTATCTCGTAAGCTCCGCTGGCTGAAATAAAACCCTTCCTCTTATAAGCATGGTGTTTGGGTGCTCTTTCTCTCCATTGGGCCTGGTCTTCCTGTAACAGGATGATGTTGTTACAGCTTTTTAAAGTGTTTTATAGTAACAATGAACATATCAATATTGCAAAAAGCAATCGTTAGAGTCCAAATTATACCAACAGTGTGATTGACACACAAGATGTGGATAATTGTTTCCTGGCCAAAGCAACACCACTTTCTGGCAATCACATAAACACAGTTTATAATTCATTCTACTCTCATAGCTTTGAAATTGATCAATACTTAACTAATTAATTTTTTTCCTGGCATTTGTATTATTTGTGATTTATATATGGAGTGTAACTTTGTTAATGTTTTTTATGTGGTGTTGTGCCAAAGTTATATAGTTCATATCTACATATGATGCACAGTACAGAAAGGTTTCTTGTCCCTGTCCGTCCAGTTTGGGGTGCCATAGGAGCTGGGGGATACAGTTCTCAGAAAGCAGTTGGGTCTAAGTGTAAAAGCTCATCAATAAGGAGCAGGTGACACTGTCACAGCTGAGAATTTGTCTCTTTGCTCTTGTACAGTCCATCTGGTGATGATCTATTTATCCCAGGAAATAGATGATGGCAGATTTGTCGATATTTTACACTTATGAACCTGCCTGCTCCTCTCTGCCCAGCATTGCCTATCTGTCTTTGTCCAAGGCTTCTCTCATTTCATTTTGTGGATTGGACAGCAGGCCTTGGCAAAGAGTTATGAAGGCAGATTCTGTGAGGGCAGCTTTAGGAAGGACTGGGAGCAGGAAAGGATGGGTCAGCTACTTGCAGAGAGGACAGGGATGGTTGGTAGACAGGTTCAGGAGAAAGAGATGTCACGGACTTAGTAGTGGGCAGGAAGGGAACTCAGAGAGGGGAGGAGAGGGCGGAGGCAGAGAGAGACCTGAGGACAGAGGACAGTCGGGATTTGGGGGAAGTCTGCTTGTAGAAGACTGCTTGAAGAGGCCCAATAATTAAGTTGGGCCTAGTACAAAATCTAATTGTGCTAGCCAGCCTTCAAGATGGCCCCTGTGTTCCATTTCACTTTGGAATAGCCAAAATAATAATAAGAAAGAACGAAAAAAGATTGCCCCTGTGACTCTCACATATTAGTATTCATGCTTTTATTTATTTATTTTTTTTTTAGAGATAGAGTCTTACTTTATCGCCCTTGGTAGAGTGCGGTGGCATCACACAGCCCACAGCAACCTCCAGTTCCTGGGTTTAGGCAATTCTCTTGCCTCAGCCTCCCAAATAGCTAGGACTACAGGCGCCTGCCACAACGTTCAACTATTTTTTTGGTTGTTGCTGTTTGGTCGGGGCCAAATTTGAACCCGCTACCCTTGGTATATGGGGCTGGCACCGCACTCAGTGAGCCACAGGCGCCACCCACATGTTTTTATGTTTATTTTTTTGAGGTGATATTCCTTCTAGGACTGGATAAATTTTATTTATTTATTTATTTTAAATTATTTTTTTGAGACAGAGTCTCAAGCTGTTACCCTGGGTAGAGTGCCATGGTGCCACAGCTCACAGCAACCTCCGACTCTTGGGCTTAAGTGATTCTTTTGCCTCAGCCTCCCAAGTAGCTGGGACTACAGGCACCTGCCACAATGCCTGGCTATTTTTTTGTTGTTGTTGCAGTTGTCATTGTTGTTTTAGCTGGCCGGGGCTGGGTTCTAACCTGCCAGCCTGGGTATATGTGGCCGGCACCCTACCCACTGAGCTACAGGCACCGCCTTTATTTATTTGTTTTAATTTTAGAATACTACAGGGTTACAGGTGCTTTGGTTACATAATTTGCTTTTGTACATAAATGTGCCCTTCACCCAGAATGTGTGCATTGTACCCATTAGGTGTGAATTAACCCAACCCTTCCCACTTGATTTCTGTTGAGTTATACTTCCATGTGTACACATAGTTTTGGGTTTTTTTTTTTTTTTTGAGACAGTCTCACTTTATCACCCTCCGTAGAGTGCTGTGGCATCACAGCTCACAGCAACCTCCAACTGCTGGGTTTAGGCGATCTTCTTGCCTCAGCCTTCCAAGTAGCTAGGACTACAGGCACCCACCACAATGCCCAGCTATTTTTTTGTTGCAGTTTGGCTGGGGCCAGGTTCGAACCCGCCACCCTCAGTATATGGGGCTGGCACCCTACCCACTGAGCCACAGGTGCCACCCAGTTTGGGGTTTTTTTTTTTGAGACAGAGTCTCATTTTGTGGCCCTTGGTAGAGCGCTGTGGCATCATAGCTCACAGTAATCTCAAACTCTTGAGCTCAAGCAATTCTCTTGCCTCAGCCTCCCGAGTAGCTGGGACTATAGGCGCCTGCCACAAGGCCCGGCTATTTTTTTTTTTTGCAGTTTTTGGACGGGGCTGGGCTTGAACCTGCCACCTCCAGCATATGGGGCTGGCACCCTACCCCTTTGAGCCACAGGCACCGCCCAGGCCTGGCTATTTTTAGAGATGGGATCTTGCTCTGGCTCAGGCTGGTCTCAAACCTGTGAGCTCAGGCAATCCACCCTCCTCGGCCTCCCAAGTGCTGGAATTATAGGCATGATCCACCAAGCCTGGTCCCGATTGACTAGTTCTACTAGTTCTGAGTTCAAGCAGTCTTCCTGCCTCAGCCTCCTGAGTAGCTTAGGACTACAAGCACACCACCACACATTCCAATTTTTAAATTTTTTGTAGAGACAAGGGTATTGGTATATTGCTCAGGCTGTATTCCAGCTCCTGGCCTCAAGCAATCTTCTTGCCTCAGCCTCTCAAAGTTCTGGGATTACAGGCATGAGCCACTGTGCCCAGTAGGTATTCACATTTTTTTTTTTTCCGCAGTTTTTGGCCCGGGTTGGGTTTGAACCCACCACCTCTGGCATATCTATCCCTTTGAGCCACAGGCGCCACCCGGTATTCACATTTTTGTATGTTCACTCCCACTGAGCAAAGCCGACATGTCTAACCAATGAGATGTGCTGAAATGACAGAGTGTGACTTCCAAGGCCAGGTTATAAAAGTACCTGTTAAAGCTCTACCTTACTCTCTCTTGCAGGGGTCCTCAAACTACGGCCCACAGGCCACATGAGGTGGTATAATTGTATTTGTTCCCATTTTGTTTTTTTACTTCAAAATAAGATAATGTGCAGTGTGCATAGGAATTTGTTCATAGTTTTTTTGTTTTTTTTTTTTTGTAGAGACAGAGTCTCACTTTATGGCCCTCGGGAGAGTGCCATGGCCTCACACAGCTCACAGCAACCTCCAACTCCTGGGTTTAAGCGATTCTCCTGCCTCAGCCTCCCGAGTAGCTGGGACTACAGGCGCCCGCCACAACGCTCGGCTATTTTTTGGTTGCAGTTTGGCCGGGGCTGGGTTTGAACCCGCCACCTTCGGTATATGGGGCCAGCGCCTTACCGACTGAGCCATAGGCGCCACCCAGTTTTTTGTTTTTTTTTTTAACTATAGTCCGGCACTCCAACGGTCTGAGGGACAGTGAACTGGCCCCCTGTTTAAAAAGTTCGAGGACCGGGCAGTGCCTGTGGCTCAAGGAGTAGGGCACCAGTCTCATATGCCGGAGGTGGTGGGTTCAAACCCAGCCCCGGCCCAAAAAAAAAAAAAAAAGTTCGAGGACCTCGGGTGGCGCCTGTGGCTCAGTGAGTAGGGCGCCTGCCCCATATACCGAGGGTGGCGGGTTCAAACCCAGCCCCGGCTAAACTGCAACCAAAAATAGCCGGGCGTTGTGGCGGGCGCCTGTAGTCCCAGCTACTCGGGAGGCTGAGGCAGGAGAATCGCCTAAGCCCAGGAGTTGGAGGTTGCTGTGAGCTGTGTGATGTCACAGCACTCTACTGAGGGCAATAAAGTGAGACTCTGTCTCTACAAAAAAAAAAAAAAAAAGATTTGGGGGTAATTTATTCCATAGTAATCAAAAATGGTCAGATACCTTATCTGTGTAATTTTTTTTTAACTTGTGGATTTTTTTTTTTAGAGACTCTGTCTCATTTTATCACCCTCGGTAGAGTGCTGTGGCGTCACAGCTCACAGCAACCACCAACTCCTGGGTTTAGGCGATTCTCTTGCCTCAGCCTCCAGAGTAGCTGGGACTACAGGCACTGCCACAACGCCTGGCTATTTTTTTGTTGCGTTTGGGGCTGGGTTTGAACCCACCACCCTCAGTATATGGGGCCAGCGCCCTACTCACTGAGCCACAGGTGCTGCCCAAGGAATTTTTTTATTTTTTTTGAGACAGAGTCTTACTATGTTGCCCTAGGTAGAGTACCGTGGCATCACAGCTCACAGCAACCTCAAACTGTCCGGCTTAAGCGATTCTCTCGCCTCAGCTTCCTAGTAGCTGGGTTTGAACCCACCAGCCCTGGTGCATGTGGCTGGCGCCCTAACCACTGAACTATTGGTGCAGAGACTAATTTGTGGAATTTTTATCCAATTGATTTGCTGCCCAAAATGCAGAGTTCATGGGGCAGGAACAGGTTTTGTACCATGTGCTCAGCTCAGCATTTTATGTCACTGAATGCCACAAAGAGAGCCCAGGTCCACCCCTACTCCTCACTGCAAGCAGGGCAAGTAGATTTAATTAGGCAAGGGAAAGATGCTAAGATGGAGTGGATATGTGTCCTGAGGAAAGAACTAGCGCTGAAATTGGGGTGCCAAACCTTCCGGTTTCTGTAGGACTGAGGAATTGAAGGATTTCCTGTGCCGAAGGACATTTAGAGCTTAAGCTGAGAAAGTCCAGGGTAAACTGGGATAAGTTGTTCATCCTAGCTGGGTGTTGGGGGCCTAATGAGGCCCTACATGTACCCTTCCCCCCTCCTTCCCTCCTGGAACAAAAGACCACGAAGAGCCTAGCTAGCCCCCTCCAAAACTCATGCCAAAAGACCCTACCTAGCCTACCAGAATTGTCCAAAAAGCAGCAGAATCTATCCAGCCCCAATAGCACCATATTAAAAGAAGCCTCCAGCTGCCTTTTTTGCAGGAGTCATCTTTGCCCTGCCCAGGCAGGTCTCTGTCCTTTTTTTTTTTTTTTTTTTTTTGAGACAGAGCCTCAAGCTGTCCCCCTGGGTAGAGAGCTATGGCATCACAGCTCACAGCAACCTCAAACTCCTGGGCTCAAGCAAGTCTCCTGCCTCTGCCTACTACAGGCTCCTGCCACAATGCCGGGTTATTTTTTGGTTGCAGCCATCATTGTTTGGCAGGCCTGATCTGGATTTGAACTTGCCAGCTCAGGTGTATGTGGCTGGCGCTTTAGCCGCTTGAGCCACAGGCCCCAAGTCCCTTTCTCTTTTTTTTTCTTCTTCTTCTTTTTTTTTGAGACAGTCTCACTTTGTTGCCCTCAGTAGAGTGCCTTGGCATCATAGCTCACAGCAACCTCAAATTCTTGGGATCAAGCATTCCTCTTTCCTCAGCTGGGACTACAGGTGCCTGCCACAATGCCTGGCTATTTTTAGAAATGGGGTCTCACTCTTGCTCCAGCTGGTCTCAAACTCCTGAGCTCAGGCAATCTACCCACCTTGGCCTCCCAAAGTGCTAGCATTACAGGCATGAGCCACTTCGCCCAGCCTTTGTCCTTTTCTTAAAAAATTAAACCTGGCTTGAACCTCTCCATTCTCTGGCCAGGGGAAGGGGTGGGGACCTTGAAGCTGCTCTTCCAGGCATTTACCATACTATGGTTCATTTGAGATGGGGAGGGAGCCCTATGACCCATCTCTCCCTTCTTGGAAATACTAAGACCTACAGGAGAGGCTGCAAGCCAGGCCTCCCTCACTCTCTCAACCTCAGAAGGAAGGTGAGGCATCCAGAAAACCAAGGCTGGGCGGCGCCTGTGGCTCAAGGAGTAGGGCGCCGGTCCCATATGCCGGAGGTGGTCGGTTCAAAACCTAGCCCTGGCCAAAAAAAAAAAAGAAAAAAGAAAACCAAGGCTGGGGCCGCACCTGTGGCTCAGTGAGTGGGGCGCCAGCCACATATGCCGAGGGTGGTGGGTTCAAACCCAGCCCCAGCCAAACTGCAACAAAAAAATAGCCGGGTGTTGTGGCGGGCGCCTGTAGTCCCAGCTGCTCAGGAGGCTGAGGCAAGAGAATCACATAAGCCCAAGAGCTGGAGGTTGCTGTGAGCCATGTGATGCCACAGCACCCTACTGAGGGCAGTAAAGTGAGACTCTGTCTCTACCAAAAAAAAAAAAAAAAAAGAAAACCAAGGCTTTGGTGAGACTCTCTCACCTTAGACTAGCAGGGCCAGCCCTTCCCTGTCCATAGGTCTGGCTTCCTGTGACTTGATTGACAAATGCCCTCTACCACAAGGTCAATGTGCTGCCATGTAGTCTCTGTTGGCATAATTCAGTGACAGGCCACCCAGATGGTCCAATAGTTTTGTTAGAAAACTATTCCTGGCCTGGTGTGGTGGCTCACGCCTGTAATCCTAGCACTCTGGGAGGCCAAGGCCGGTGGATGTCTTGAGCTCATGAGTCTGAGACCAGCCTAAGCAAAAGTGAGACCCCGTCTCTACTAAAAATAGAAAAACTGAGGCAAGAGGATGGCTTGAGCCCGAGTTGGAGGTTGGAGGTTGCTGTGAGCTACAATACCAAAGCACTCTACCCAGGGTGACAGCTTGAGACTGTCTCAAAAAAAAAAAAAAGAAAAGAAAAGAAAATTATTCCTAGCTGGGTGCAGTGGGTCAGCCTATATCCTAGCATTCTGGGAAGCTGAGGCGGGTGTATTGCTTGAGGTCAGGAGTTGGAGAACAGCCTGAGCAAGAATGAGACCCTGTCTCTACTAAAAATAGAAAAAAACTGAGGCAAGAGGATTTCTTGAGCCCAGGACTTTGAGGTTGCTGTGAGCTATAATGATGCCATGGCACTCTACCAAAGGTGACAGATAAGACTTGGTCTCAAAAAAAATTGAAAAAATTAAAATAGGAAAAAAAAATAGAAGAAGTAGCCAGGCATTGTGAGGGGACCCTGTAGTCCCAGCTACTTGGGAGGCTGAAGCAAGAGGATCTCTCTCTTTTTTTTTTTTCTTTTTTTAATGTATTTACACTAAGTAGTGTAATTAGCACTTCACAACCACTGCCTCAACTCAGACCAGAATATTACCAGTAACTTACAACCAATCCCTGGTGTATTTTCTCCTTTCCAACCTGCTATCTCCTCCCAAGAAATATTTACTTTCCTTCATTTTATAACAGCAGGCTAGAAATACTACAGAAAAAATAAAAAACTAAAAATTTTAAAAAGAACCACTTTCTTAAATATTGTGCTTAGCATTTCTTTGCCTCTTATAAAAGTATTTTTCACAGCAATATGTGCACCTAGATGGAATATTGTTTTATTTTTATTTTTATTATTATTTTTTTTTTTGTAGAGACAGAGTCTCACTTTACCGCCTTCAGTAGAGTGCCATGATGTTACAGGACTCACAGCAACCTCTAGCTCTTGGACTTCTGCGATTCTCCTGCCTCAGCCTCTCGAGCAGCTGGGATTACAGGTGCCCGCCACAACGCCTGGCTATTTTTTGGTTGCAGTTCAGCCGGGGCTGGGTTTGAACCCGCCACCCTCGGTATATGGGGCCGGCGCCCTACTCACTGAGCCACAGGCACCACTCAGTTTTAATTTTTTTTTTATAGAGACAGAGTCTCACTGTACTGCCCTCGGGTGGAGTGCCGTGGCATCACATGGCTCACAGCAACCCCCAACTCTTGGTCTTACGTGATTCTCTTGCCTCAGCCTCCCGAGCAGCTGGGACTACAGGCGCCCGCCACAACGCCCGGCTATTTATTTGTTGCAGTTTGGCCGGGGCTGGGTTTGAACCTGCCATCCTCGGCATATGGGGCCGGCACCCTACTCACTGAGCCACAGGCACCGCCCTCCATTTTTTTTTAATGTCTGAATAGTATTCCATGGTGTACATACACCACAGCTTGTTAATCCATTCCTGGGTTGGTGAGCATTTAGGCTGTTTCCACATTTTGGCGATTGTAAATTGAACTTCGATAAACAGTCTAGTGCAAGTGTCCTTGTGATAAAAGGATTTTTTTCTTTCTGGGTAGATGCCCAGTAATGGGACTGCAGGATTAAATGGGAGGTCTAGCTTGAATGCTTTGAGGTTTCTCCATACTTCCTTCCAAAAAGGTTGTATTAGCGTGCAGTCTCACCAGCAGTGTAAAAGTGTTCCCTTCTCTCCACATCCACATCTCAGCAGTTTTTGAGATTTTGTGATGTGGGCCATTCTCGCTGGGGTTAGATGGTATCTCAGCTTTCTATCTATCTATCTATCTTTCTTTCCTTCTTTCTTTCTTTCTTCTTTCTCAGGGTGGTTTTGATTTGCATTTCTCTAATAATTAGGGATCGTGAGCATTTTTTCACATGTTTGTTAGCCATTTGTCTGTCTTCTTTAGAGAAGGTTCTATTCATGTCTCTTGCCCATTGATATATGGGATTCTTGGCCTTTTTCATGTGGATTAATTTGAGTTCTGTATAGATCCTAGCTATTAAGGTTTTGTCTGATTCAAAATATGCAAATATCCTTTCCCACAGCAAGAGGATCTCTTGAGGCCAGAAGTTGGAGGTTGCATTTATTTTGATGGTTCTGCCTGTTTATGACAATTAATTGTGGTTTTCAGGTTCCTTTTTTTTGAGACAGAGTCTCAAGCTGTCATCCTGGGTAGAGTGCTGTAGTGTCACAGCTCACAGCAACCTCAAATTCTTGGGTTTAAACGATTCTTTTGCCTCAGCCTCCCAAGTAGCTGGGACTACAGGTGCCTGCCACAATGCCTGGCTATTTTTTGTTGTTGTTGTTGTTACTGTTGTTGCAGTTGTCATTGTCACTTACGTTCATTGAGGGTGCAAGAAACCAGGTTACACTGATCTATACCCTCAATCAGTGTAACCTGGTTTCTTGTACCCTCATTGAACTGGCCCTGGGCCAGGTTCAAACCTGCCAGCCTTGGTGCATGTGGCCAGTGTCATAATCACTGTGCTACAGGTGCCGAGCCTATTTATTTGTTTGTTTTAGAGACAGAGTCTCATTTTATCGCCCTCGGTAGAGTGCTGCAGCATCATAGCTCACAGCAACCTCCAACTCCTGGGCTTAGGGGATTCTCTTGCCCCAACCTCCCGAGTAGCTGGGACTACAGGCGCCAGCCAGAACGCTTGGCTATGTTTTTGTTGCAGTTTGGCCAGGGCTGGATTCGAACCCGCCACCCTCGGTATATGGGGCCAGGGCCCTACCCACAGCCACCGCCCCTATTTATTTTTTTTGAGACAGAGTCTCACTTTGACGCTCTTGGTAGAGTGCTCTGGCGTCGTAGCTCACGGCAACCTCTAACTCTTGGGCTCAAGTGATTCTCTTGCCTCAGCCTCTGCAGTAGCTGGGACTACAGGCAACTGTCATAATGCCCGGCTATTTTAAGAGACAGGGTCTGTCTTGCTCAGGTTGATCTCAAACTCCTGAGCTCAAGCAATCCGCCCACCTGAGCCTCCCAGAGTGCTAGGAATACAGGTGTGAGCCACTGTGCCCAGCCTCACATTCTTTTTTTTTTTTTTTTAGAGACAGAGTCTCACTTTGTCGTCCTCGTTGCAGTGCCATGGTGTCACAGTTCACTGCAACCTCCAGCTCTTGGTCTTAGGCAATTGTCTTGCCTCAGCCTTCTGAGTAGCTAGGACTACAGGCACCTGCCACAACACCCAGCTATTTTTTGGTTGCAGTTTGGCCGGGGCTGGGTTCAAACCTGCCAGCGTCGTCGGTATATGGGGCCAGCACCCTACTCACTGAGTCACAGGCGCTGCCCTTTTTTTTCATTTTTGGAGACAGAGTCTCAGTCTGTCGTCCTGGATAGAATGACATGTTGTCATTGTAGCTACCAGCAATCTCAATCTTTTGGGCTGGTGATCCTCTTGACTCAGCCTCCTGAGTAGCTGGGACTACAGATGCCCACCACAATGCCCAGCTAATTTTTCTATTTTTGTAGAGTCAGGTCTCCTTTTTGCTCAGGCTGGTCTTGAATTCCTGTGCTCAAGCAATCCACCCGCCTGGGCCTCCCAGAGTGCTAGGAGGTGTGAGCCACCAGGGCCCGTCCCAAGTGTGCACATTCTTTTGGAAAACATATGTCCCTGCCCCTTTGGAAGTGACGAGGCCACTGTGGGGACTGCAGGCTCTTCACCCCTGCTGATGTCTGTGATCTGGGGGCTGAAAAGAGATTAGTTTGGAGGCCAGCAAAAGAGTTGGGCAGGGCAGAAGGAGGATTTGAGGCCCCACAAGGATCAGGCAGAGAAAACAGAGGAAAGGGAAATGGAAAGGGAAAAAGATGGTGGAGACAAAGCGTCCCTGGGACCAGCCTTGCCCACCTGTCTTCACCTGACATTGAGTTTGTTCCTTTGATAGTGTGACAAACCCTGCCTGTGGACGCCTTTCCTCCGATAAACGCACAGGTGCACACAACCTTGTATAAAATTTCAGGAGGCTTACTGACCCTCTGTGGCTTATCCTGGAAAGCTTGGTAAGAACCCCTGGAGTTACTGTTCAACGCTCCCATTTTACCGTGGTGGACACTGAGGTACAGAGTATGCAAAGGGCTTGCTTAAAGTTACAGAGCTAGTCAGCAGCAAAGCTGCAGGAGCTCAAAGGACAAGGACCCCGACTTCTCTCCAGCACCTGCGGAGTTGGGGGACGCCCACCTGTCTAGGTGTAGAGGGAGACCAGTAAATCGAAGAGGGCGGGGTTTACATATGCTCCGCCTCCGCCATCGGTTTGGGCGGGGCTTTCCTGCAACTTCGCTGCTCCAACATGGCTCCGCGGCTGTGCAGCATCTCTGCGGCGGCGCGGCGGTGGCTAGGGAGTTCGGGTCCCTGCGCCGGGGACCTGGCTGCTGCGGCGCGGTGAGAGCCTGGCCTGGCTGCGTCAGATGCACACACGGTGGGGCGGGGGCGGAGGCCGGGGCATGGGTCCGGGGAGGGGGGTGGGGCTGACCGAGACTCCTCGCTCGGAAGCTAGGGGCCAGAGGCGGAGCCAAGATCCAGGCCTAGGCAGGGGTCTGGACAGAGAATGGGGGAGGTGAGAAAGGTATGGGAAGGGTCTTTGTTTTCGTGGGGACCTGGGTCTGGGCAGAGAATGAAAGATGGTGAGAGCTGGGCCCTGCAGAGTGGTAGGGGGCAGAGGACAGGAGGAATGGCCCCCCTACCAGGTCTTTGCCTGTCACTTAACACCCACTGGGGACTTCTCTGAGAGAGAAAGCTCAACCTTGGAAAATTCTGTGGGGAATTTCTGACCTCTCTGGAGATGAAGTCAGGGGAGCAGTGGGGGAATCCCCAAGGACCATGGCTGCACCCCATCCTAACCTGTACAGATGATTCAGTGGAGCCCTAAGGGGAGTGGGAATTGTCCAAGGTCACTCTCCCTGCTGTGCAGTGACAGGACTGGATCTGGGACCCAGGTGTCCTGACCGACCATGCACTTCGCACCACAACTGGTGGCCTTCTGGGAGGGAAAGGCTGGCAAGGCCAGCTGTGCTCAACCTAGGCTTTTGTTTGGGTCCTGCTTTGGGCTGGGACCCAGGCAGGGCTTGGCCTTCCTGATTGGCCCTGGACGACCCTTTTCTCCTCTGTCTTTAGCACCCTGTACTTACCCTATCTAGATGCTTATCACCCTGTACATTTATGGCCTGTTGCTTATCTATTTCTCTCACTAGATTGTGATCTCCTTTCTCTGTTTCCTCAATCTCCAAGCCCCCACAGGGCTAAGGACAATGTATGTACAAAGAACTGAATCCACCTGTGGAAAAGAAGCAGGTGCCCTCTTGCCCTGCAGCCCAGGAGTGAGGCTGCAAATTCTGTTAGAGCTTAGCATGAAATGATAGAACACTATGCAGTGGGGCTTTTGGCAGCTAGGAAAGAGGAATAGATAGGCATGTTCCTCTCCCACTTGGATTGCCAATAATTAAGGGCAAAGTTGACATTGTGGGAAAAAGCCTGGAGTTTGCCTGACACCAACAAATCTAACTCACCCTTCTGAGAGTAACCTTGGACAAGTCATCTGGCCTCTTCAAGCCTCAGGTCCCTTATCTGTAAAATGAGGGTAATAAAACAGAATATATCTCTAGGGTTATTGAGAATCAGAGAGGCTAAGGTTATGAAGTGTCTAGCACTTGGTAAACACTAAGTAAGGCAAACCCTCCTTCTGCCCTGCCCAACACTAAGAAGTGTTGCCTCTTGCCCAAGACTTTGTCTTCTCCAGCAATTTCTTCATGAGACCCACATACTCTCAGGGTTGAAAGGACCCTGGGGAGATTTTTTTTTTTTTGAGCCCTTTGTTTTCTAGGTGAAGAAGTCCAGGCAGTAGAAGAACAACGTTTGTGTGGCAAATAACCAGAGGCTACAAAAGGAGCAGACTTACAGGCAAACTGCTGCTCCTCATTTACTGGGTAACCCCAGATGAGTTACTGAAGCTCTGTCAGCCTTGGTTTCCTTCTCTGCAGAGTGAGGATGGTGATCCCTGCTTGGTGTTTTTCGCAGGATTTCTGTGGAGGCTCTTGGGTTAATAATTACCAAGTTCTTCAGGATTGCTTTGCAGTTACTTATGCCTTACTTCTATGTTGGATACCAGGAACATTCCCTCCTGCTGCTCACAGCCTGCCCCATACCTCTCTGGAGTCACTTGTGTGATTAGTTACAGAACTTCTGGCCTCTGAGGTTTGGGAGCAAGGAGGGTGCTGGGATAGGAACAGTGTAGTCTTTGAAATCAGGTGGACCTGGATTGAGATCCTTTTGATTAACCATTCTTGAATAAGACGTGAATCATCTCTGAGCCTTATTTTTCTCAAAAACACATTGTGAGGGTTAGGTCTTAGCACAGAGTAAATGCTCAGTAAACAGCAGTTATTGTTACTGTTGCACCAGTAATTTTGTTGTTAACAGAACTTTAGTTCTTCTAGCTAAAGATATACCGTGGGGCTGGGCATGGTGGCTCATGTTTGAGGTTGCTAAGGGCTGTGATGTCACGGCACTCTACCAAGGGCCTTATTTTTTGTCTCAAAAAATAAGTAAATAGGGCAGCGCCTGTGGCTCAGCGAGTAGGGCGCCGGCCCCATATGCCGAGGGTGGTGGGTTCAAACCCAGCCCCGGTCAAACTGCAACAACAAAAAAAATAGCCGGGCGCTGTGGCGGGCGCCTGTAGTTCCAGCTACTCGGGAGGCTGAGGCAAGAGAATCGCGGAAGCCCAGGAGTTAGAGGTTGCTGTGAGCCGTGTGACGCCACGGCACTCTACCTGAGGGCGGTACAGTGAGACTCTGTCTCTACAAAAAAAAAAAATAAATAAATAAAAAATAAGTAAATAAATAAATAAAATAAAATAGTTTAACATGGTAAATTAAACACGAACTTTATGGCCTTGTAAGATATCACCTACAGGGCGGCGCCTGTGGCTCAGTCGGTAAGGCGCCGGCCCCATATACCGAGGGTGGCGGGTTCAAACCCAGCCCCGGCCAAACTGCAACCAAAAAATAGCCGGGCGTTGTGGCGGGCGCTTGTAGTCCCAGCTACTCGGGAGGCTGAGGCAAGAGAATCGCTTAAGCCCAGGAGTTGGAGGTTGCTGTGAGCTGTGTGAGGCCACGGCACTCTACCGAGGGCTATAAAGTGAGACTCTGTCTCTACAAAAAAAAAAAAAAGATATCACCTACAGTAACTTTTCCTAAAGAGAGATGGAAAAGTTCTCATGTGGTAGCCCATAGCTCAGTGCCCTCGGTAGAGTGCCATGGCCATGGAAAAGTTCTCATGTGGTAGCCCATAGCTTAGTGGGTAGGGCCACATACACCGAGGCCAGCAGGTTCAAACCCGGCCTAGGCCAGCTAAAACAACAATGACAACTGTAACAACAACAACAAAAATAGCCAGGTGTTGTGGTAGGAGCTTGTAGTCTTAGCTACTTATGAGGCTAAGGCAAGAGAATCGCGTAAGTCTAAGAGTTTGAGGTTGCTGTGAGCTGTGACATCATGGCACTTTACCAAGGGTGACAGCTTGAGACTCTTTCAAAAAAGAAAAAAAAAGGGGCGGCGCCTGTGGCTCAGCGGGTAGGGCGCCGGTCCCACATGCCGGAGGTGGCGGGTTCAAACCCAGCCCCGGCCAAAAAAAAAAAAAAAAAAAAGAAAAGAAAAAAAAAATGTTGGGCCACGCCTGTGGCTCTGTGAGTAGGGCACTGGCCCCATATACCAAGGGTGGCGGGTTCTAACCTGACCTCAGCCAAACTGCAACAAAAAATAGCCAGGCATGGACGGCGCCTGTGGCTCCAAGGAGTAGGGCGCTGGCCCCATATGCTGGAGGTGGCGGGTTCAAACCCAGCCCTGGCCAGAAACTGCAAAAAAAAAAAAAAAAAGCCATGCATTGTGGCGGGTGCCTGTAGTCCTAGCTACTTGAGAGGCTGAGGCAAGAGAATTGCCTAAGCCCAAGAGCTGGAGGTTGCTGTGAGCTGTGATGCCACGGCACTCTACCGAGGGCAGTAGAGTGAAACTCTGTCTCAAAGAAAAAAGGAAAGTTCTCATGGGGGACGAATATTTTTTGAGCAACTCCCATCCAAAAGCACTGTGCTAGATGCTTTCTGCTAGCACTTGGAATCTAGTAGCCTTTGGTATGGCTTGGGAAACAAGACAGATTTGTATGAGAGTGACGGTAGGGTTGAAGGAGAAACATCAGAGATGCTTTTGTGGGAAGAGGATGGATGGGTCCAACTGAGGCAGACTCCACAGCTTGGACAAAACTATATTGTGTTTTTCTGGGCCTAGGAGGCATTCTTTAATAGTTTAGATACCAGCGTCTTTGGCCATTGGGGGATGATTTGCTGAGATTACATGACAAAAAGACGAAAAACTATGCCCATCTCTAAAAATCTACACCCTGTCTCTAAAAATAGCTGGACGTTGTGGTGGGCGCCTATAGTTCCAACTAGCTGGGAGGCTGAGGCAAGAGAATCACTTGAGCCCAAGTGTCTGCGTTTGCTGTGAGCTATGATGCTGTAGCACTCTATCAGGGGCGACAAAGTGAGACTTAGTCTAAAAAAAACCAAAAAAACCCTAGATCTACCTCTAGACTGTTACAATAGGTCTTGGGTGGAGCCTGAGCATGTCTCACTATTTGCTAGGTGACATAGATACTGGTCATCTTTTTTTTTTGAGACAGGGTCTTAAGCTGTTGTCCTGGGTAGAGTGCTATGGCATTGCAGCTCACAGCAACCTCAAACTCTTGGGCTTAAACGATTCTCTTGCCTCAGCCTCCCAAGTAGCTGGGACTACAGGCACCTGCCATAACACCTGACTATTTTTTTTTTTTTGTAGAGACAGAGTCTCACTTTATGGCCCTCGGTAGAGTGCCGTGGCATCACACAGCTCACAGCAACCTCCAACTCCTGGGCTTAAGCGATTCTCTTGCCTCAGCCTCCCGAATAGCTGGGACTACAGGCGCCTGCCACAATGCCCGGCTATTTTTTGGTTGCAGTTTGGCCGGGGCCGGGTTTGAACTCGAACACCTGGCTATTTTTTGTTGCAGTTGTCATTGTTGTTTAGCTGGCCTGGGCTGGGTTTGAACCTGCCAGCCTTAGTGTATGTGGCTGGCACCGTAACTACTGTGCTACAGGCACTGCGCCAGATACTGGTAATCTTGAGACCCACTTTAGTATGGAATCCTGGCTCTGTGGTTGCCAAATTTAAAAGAGTGTTGACTCTGGAAAGCCCAGCAAAGTATATTAGAGCTAGAATCCCAAGCAGAGACATTTGGCCTTTTTTTGTAGGTAGTAGGGAGCCATAGAATTTTTTATTTATTTATTTTTTTTGAGACAGTCTCTTGTGGCGCCTGTGGCTCAGTGAGTAGAGCGCCGGCCCCATATACTAAGGGTGGAGGATTCAAACCCAGCCCCTGCCAAACGCAACAAAAAATAGCCAGGTGTTGTGGTGGGCGCCTGTAGTCCTAGCTACTTGGGAGGCTGAGGCAAGAGAATTGCCTAAGCCCAAGAACTGGAGGTTGCTATGAGCTGTGATGCCATGGCACTCTACCAAGGGTGATAAAGTGAGGGTGATAAAAAAAAAAAGAGACATAGTCTCACTTTGTCACCCTTGGTAGAGTGCTATGTCATCACAGCACAACCTCAAACTCTTGTGCTTAAGCAATTCTCTTGCCTCAGCCTCTCGAGTAGCTAGGACTACAGGCACCTGCCAGAATGCCCGGACATTTTTAGAGACGAGGGGGTCTCTTGCAGGCTGGTCTCCAACTCGTAATCCATTGCTTCAGCCTCCCAGAGTGCTAGGATTACAGTTTTAGCAGAGGAGTGGCATCACAAAAAAATGGTCCTTTACAAAGATTGATGGGCAGATTAGGAAAAGTGGGAAAGGGGAGATGAATTAGGAAGTTAGGTAGGAACACAGCAGTGATATTGTCAGGCTCTTTCTCTGAAAGGCCTGTCCTGTGTCCCCTATTTTATAGATGATGAGAATGAGGTTCAGAAAGATGAAGCTGAGCTGGTATTAGAATCAGGGTTTGTCCAGATTCTGTGCTCTTAAGCACTAACTCTGCTGCTGTTGGAAAGTGCCCCCCGGCCCTGAGTATATACTTTTGGTCAAGGTCTGCCCTTTCTTTTTTTCCTTTTTTGTTGTAGAGACAGAGTCTCATGTCATCACCCTCAGTAGAGTGCCATGGCATCACACAGCTCACAGCAACCTCCAACTCCTGGGCCTAGTTGACTCTCCTGCCTCAGCCTCCCGAGCAGCTGGGACCACAGGTGCCTGTCACAACTGCCAGCTATTTTTTTTGTTGTTGTTGCAGTTTGGCTGGGGCTGGGTTTGAACCCACCACCCTTGGTATATGGGCCAGCGCCCTAACCACTTAGCCATAGATGCTGCACTTTTTTTTTTTTTTTTTAGACAGAGTCTCACTCTGTTGCCAAGTAGCTGGGACTATGGGCACCCACTTCAATGCCCAGCTTAGCTTTTTTTATTTTTTTACTTTTATTTATTTTTTAATTAATTATTTATTTATTTTTGCAGTTTTTGGCCCAGGCTAGGTTTGAACCCACCACCTCCGGCATATGGGGCCAGCGCCCTACCCCTTTGAGCCACAGGCGCCGCCCAGCTTTTTTTATTTTTAGTCAAGATGAGGTCTTTTTCTTGCTTACGTTGGTCTTAAACTCCTGAACTCAGGCTATCTACCTGCCTTATAGGCCTTTCTTTCCTTTCTTACCTTCCTGCTTTCATCGTTCTCACGCAACTGTGTCTTGGCCCCTCCACCCATCACATCTTCATTCATTTCCCAAACACAGATTAAGCACATGCTGCCTGCCCAGCACTGTTCCGGGCACTGGGCATGCAGCAGAGATACACAGTCCCTGCTTGTGGGGCTGAGTGGGGCTGCTTCTAGCGGGGAGACAGACAATAGACAAGGCACCTAATAAGTGAAAAAAATGATACAGTGTTTTAGATGGTGCTTCTGAACAAAGTAGAGAGCAGGGTGTAGGGTTGGGGAGGTCAAGGTAGGAGACATTTCCATTTCACTGAGAAAGTGAAATCTGAACTCTTTTTTTTTTTTTTTTTTTGAGACAGTCTCAAGCTGTCACCCTGGGTAGAATGCCATGGCCTCATAGCTCACAGCAACCTCCAACTCTTGGGCTCAAGCAATTCTCTTGCCTCAGTTTTTCTGTTTTTAGTAGAGACAGGGGTGGGGGAGGGTCTTGCTTTTTGTTCAGGCTGGTCTAGAACCAATGAACCACCCACCTTGGTCTCCCAGAGTGCTAGGGAAATCTGAACTCTTGCAAATATGCACTTGAAGATCTGGCTTCATGGGATATTGGGGCTGGTTTTAGAGGAAGAAACTCTGGGTTGGTTCTTGCCTCATTTCTGCCCCCTGATTTGCTGTGTGACCTTGGGCAAGTTCCTTAAAACTTGGGGAGCTGCTTTCTGTTTTGTCCTCAAGACACTGGAGTGAGATCTATGACAAGTCCCTTCTTGGATTTTACCTGTAAAAAAAATCTTTAGAGATGGGCTATCCTGTCTTGCTTGTTTAACAGATGGGGAAACTGAGGCCCAATAGGCAGGAAGGATTAAAGAATAGTGGGAAGACTGAACTCCTTTCTCCCCCACTGCATTCCAGTGCCCAGGCTCTATCTTCAGGGATGACACTTGGCTGTTTATCTTGGTCAGTGTTGACGTTAATAAATTACTGGAAGTCTAGTTCTGGAGCAAAGGTCTTGGTTGACAAATAGTAGGAGCCGTTCTCCTCTCTGCCACCCCCGCCAATCCCCCGGAGAAGCAGCCCCTCTATACTCAAACCAAAGTTCAAGTCCCTCAGGGCCAGACCCAGGTGAATGTTGGCTTTAGAGGAAAGAACTCTGGGTTGGTTCTTGCCTTGACTCTGCCCCTTGATTTGCTATGTGACCTTAGGCAAGTTCCTTGAACTCTCTGAGCTCCTTTTTATTTTATCCTCTTTTTTTTTTTTTTTTGTAGAGACAGAGTCTTACTGTACCGCCCTCGGTAGAGTGCTGAGGCATCACACGGCTCACAGCAACCTCTAACTCTTGGGCTTACACGATTCTCTTGCCTCAGTCTCCCAAGCAGCTGGGACTACAGGCACCCGCCACAACGCCCGGCTATTTTTTTGTTGCAGTTTGGCCGGGGCTGGGTTTGAACCCGCCACCCTCGACTGCATATGGGGCCGGCGCCCTACTCACTGAGCCATAGGCGCCGCCCTAAAATAATTTTTTTTTAGCTATACAAAAAATTATGAATAAAGTAAAAAAAAATTTTTTTTTTTTTTTTTTGAGACAGAGCCTCAAGATGTTGCCCTGGGTAGAGTGCTGTGGCTTCACAGCTCACAGCAACCTCCAACCCCTGGGCTCAAGCGATTCTCCTGCCCACCTCCCAAGTAGCCGGAACTACAGGTGCCTGCCACAACGCCTGGCTATTTTTTTTTTTTTTTTTGGTTGCAGCCATCATTGTTGTTTGGTGGGTCCAGACTGGATTCAAACCTGCCAGCTCAGGTGTATGTGGCTGGTGCCTTAGCTGCTTGAGCCACAGGCGCTGAGCCATAAAGTAAAATTTAACCATCTCCCAATACCTTCTCCCAGATAAGCAGTCTTCACAATTTGGGACAAATTATTTCATATCTTTTTTTTTTTTTTTTTTTTTTTGTAGAGACAGAGTCTCACTTTATGGCCCTCGGTAGAGTGCCGTGGCGTCACACAGCTCACAGCAACCTCCAACTCCTGGGCTTAAGCAATTCTCTTGCCTCAGCCTCCCGAGTAGCTGGGACTACAGGTGCCCGCCACAACACCCGGCTATTTTTTTGTTATTGCAGTTCGGCCGGGGCCGGGTTTGAACCCGCCACCCTCGGTATATGGGGCCGGCGCCTTACCGACTGAGCCACAGGCGCCGCCCTATTTCATATCTTTTTCTATGCTCATACAAGTGTATCGGTACTTTAAGATGATGATTTAATTTCATCAGTCCCAATAGCTGTTCCATATTTTGGGGAGGAAGTAATGTTTTTATTTCAAGGAATGTAATCTTGTTATAGAAAAGGCTTGCTAAGGCAGATACAAAGAGTCACGATCCCACATGGTCAGTACCAAAAGGAGGACTGCAGTTGTCATGAGTGTTTCCTTCTTATTTTGTATGAATACATTTGTGTGTATATACACATATGTTAAGAAAGTAAAGAAAAAGAAAAGGCTGGGCGGTGCCTGTGGCTCAGTGAGCAGGGCGCCAGCCCCATATACTGAGGGTGGCGGGTTCAAACCCGGCCCCGGCCAAACTGCAACAAAAAAATAGCCGGGCGTTGTGGAGGGCACCTGTAGTCCCAGCTGCTTGGGAGGCTGAGGCAGGAGAATCGCCTAGACCCAGGAGTTGGAGGTTGCTGTGAGCTGTGTGACGCCATGGCACTCTACCGAGGGCGGTAAAGTGAAACTCTGTCTCTACAAAAAAAAAAGAAAAAAAAAAAAAAGAAAGAAAAGGCTTACTGCCACTCAGGGACCCTTTTGCCAGGCTCCCTGGCTAGGAAACACCTCTTCAGCAGGACACTTGTTTTTCAGCCTGCCTACAAGCTGCACCAAGACTGTGGGGTAAGAAGATTGGTAGCCTTTGGAGACCTCAAAATAAGCCTTGCCCCTGCCGGTACCTTGTGTCGGTGTTTTGGGGGAGAAGGTGCAGTTCTGATCTGGCAGGACCTGGCAGCAAGACCCCCAGCTCTGAACCACAGTCCTCTTTGGTGAAGCACATAATCACATTCATTGATTTATTCATTGATTCATGCATTCTCACAACCCCCTATGGAGGCAGGCAGGACAGGTATTAGCTGGATGAATGAATGAATGCATCTTCCCTTGCAATGCCTTTTAACCCCCTTTCTGCCTCTGTCTACCAAATCTACCCTAGGGACTGGCCAGCTCACATCTTTCTCTGGAGAACCTGCCCAGGCTGCCAGAGGCAAAGTTAAACGTTAGGGACAGAATTTGTTTTTTGTTTTGTTTTGAGACCGAGTCTCACTTTGTTGCCCTCGGTAGAGTGCCATGGCGTCACAGCAACCTCCAACTCTTGGGCTTAAGTGATTCTCTTGCCTCAGCCTCCACAGCAGCTGGGACTACAGGCGCCCACCACAACGCCCGGCTTTTTTTTGTTGTTGTTGCTGTTTTAGCTCGCAACAACAACCCGCCACCCTCGGTATATGCAGCCAGCGCCCTACCCACTGAGCCACAGGTGCCGTCCTGTTTTTTTTTTTTTTTTTTTGAGACAGAGTCTAACTATGTTGTCCTTGGTAGAGTGCCGTGGCATTACAGCTCATAGCAACCTCAAACTCTTGGGCTTAAGCGATTCTCTAGTCTCAGCCTCACAAGTACCTGGGACTACAGTCACCTGCCACAACACTGAGCTATTTTTTTGTTGTTGTTGTTGCAGTTGTTTTTGTTGAGTTTAGCTAACCCGGGCTGGGTTTGAACCTGCCAGCCTTGGTGTATGTGGCCAACGCCCTTCCCACTGAGCTATGGACGCTGCCTAGGGACAGAATTTAAACAGAGCACAAAGGAAAAGCCTTTGTGTGTTAAGGGAAGAATGGGTATACAAGTGAGGGGACAGGAGGGGAGGCTGACAAGATAGGTTGGGTTGTCAAGGACTTCAGTCATCAGGCAAGGTGAAATCGATCCTCTTGGCAAGAGGTTGCAGTTGTATGACCCAAGGGGAGGACCCCTTGGAAGGAGGTAAAGGGGAGGCTGGAGAAAGAGGTAGAAGATAGGGCTACCTCTCCTGATCTTCTGGAAAGCTTCAAGAAGCCATCTGGGCAGCCAGAATCTGTAGAAAGGACCAGATATGTTCAGGTGGTTTCTTTTTTTTTTTTTTTTTTGTAGAGACAGTCTCACTTTATGGCCCTTGGTAGAGTGCCATGGCCTCACACAGCTCACAGCAACCTCCAACTCCTGGGCTTAAGCGATTCTCCTGCCTCAGCCTCCCCAGCAGCTGGGACTACAGGCACTCGCCACAATGCCCAGCTATTTTTGTGTTGCAGTTTGGCCGGGGCCAGGTTTGAACCCACCACCCTCGGTATATGGGGCCGGCGCCTTACCGACTGAGCCACAGGCGCCGCCCGTTCAGGTGGTTTCAATGGCATTTCACACTTACTGCCGTGGGATTCCATGGCCCTGTTCCCAGAAAGGTGGGTCACCAGTTTGGGGAAGCAGAACATCTGAGCAGATGGAATTGCTGGGGCTCCTTTCACCTCTGTGTATCCCCCTGAACTCTTCTGTCCTGCAGTTTCTATTCCAAGGACAATGAAGGCAGCTGGTTTCGCTCCCTCTTTGTCCACAAGGTGGATCCTCGGAAAGATGCCCACTCCACCCTACTATCCAAGAAAGAGACCAGCAACCTCTACAAGATCCAGTGTGAGTGGCTACTGAGCTAGCCGACCCCTGGCCTCTGAGGGCCTCTGGGCTGGAGGCTTTAGCATGGAGATTGAGAGGGTCTAGTACATCCAGAGCTATCCTGGGAGTCCTGGCCTTAATGGCCACCCCCCTCCCACTACCCTTTCCCATAACACTGTGGTCCACTCCCTGCTCTCTGTCTTCTGTTGCAGTCCACAACGTGAAGCCTGAGTGTCTGGATGCCTACAACAGCCTGACGTAAGCATCCTCCTCCGTCCCCCATCCTCCCGCTCCTGCTCTGAGGGGGACCCTATCCCAGCAAATCTTCAGAATATCCTCTGCTTTATTCTCTTGGCACAAATCCAGATATCTTATCCCACCTCTGCATCTTAGAGATGGGGAAACTGAAGCCCAGCCCTGGGGGGCCTGAGTTGGAACCGTCATCTCAGGGGCCCTGGTGGCTGGTATGAGCCCTTCCCCTTCTCTATGTTCCTCCTACAGGGAGGCTGTGCTGCCCAAGCTGCACCTAGATGAGGACTACCCCTGCTCACTCGTGGGCAACTGGAACACATGGTACGGGGAACAGGACCAGGCAGGTGAGGTGCTTACCTTCCCAGTGCCACTGCCACTGCCAGCACTTTCCTTCTGTTTCTTTTTAGAGACAGAGTCTCATTTTATCACCCTCAGTACGGTGCCAAGGCGTCACAGCTCACAGCAACCTCCAGCTCTTGGGCTTAGGTGATTATCTTGCCTCAGCCTCCTGAATAGCTGGGACTACACGTGTCCACCACAACGCCCGGCTATTTTTTTGTTGGAGTTTGGCAGGGGCCGGGTTTGGACTCACCACCCTTGGTATATGGGGCCGGAGCCTTACTCACTGAGCCACAGGTGCTGCCCACACTGCCAGAACTTTTCACACCTGATTGCCTTCAACTTCCTCTCCACAGCAGCATCTGGGAGGTCTTTCTAAATACAAACCTCAAGGCCCTCACTCCCTTACTCATGCACCTGTCCTGGCTCCCCTCTGCTCTTGTGTGGCCCATGAGGCCTGTGTGTCCTTCCCTGTCCAGCCTCCAGCTTCATCTCACCACATCTTCCTTGCTCACTGTGCACAATCCACCCACGATTTCAGTTTCTCATATCAACAGTTTTGCTTTCTTGTGCTAGGCTGCTGCTCATGCTCTTTCTAAAACAATCATCTTCCCTTGCCTGCTTTACCCGGATCACCTGTCATTTATTCAGTCTTTTATTTTGGCATAGATACCACCTTCTACTAGAAGGCTCCCTGGATTTCCCCCATCCAGGCTGCATCAGGCACCTCCTCTGGCTCCCTGGTCCCCAGTACTTGCTTCTCTATGCTCTGATTATGCACCCCTGTACTTGCCTGTGTGCTTACCTGTCACATAGGTGACACATAGGTGATGAGTTCTGGGGGGCAGACCTATGCCTGTCTTCATCACTGAATTCTTAGTTTGCGGCACATTTATTTATCTAAAATAAATGGGAGCTGTTGTCTGAGCTGGTTTCTTACAGCTTTCCAGGGCCATCCCCAGCATGCCCCATTCCACCCCAGCATACCCACCAAAGTTGGCACCAGCCACTAGGACCTACACACAAATTTGGTTGACTTACAGTATCTGAGCCACTTAATGGGGCCTTACCATTGAGATCTAAGGTGTCTAAGAGGATACCCACTAACCACATGTAGCTATTTAAATTTAGATTAAAGATTCAGTTTCCTTTTTTTTTTTCTTTTTGTAGAGACAGAGTCTCACTGAACCGCCCTCGGGTAGAGTGCCGTGGCGTCACACGGCTCACAGCAACCTCTAACTCTTGGGCTTACGCGATTCTCTTGCCTCAGCCTCCCGAGCAGCTAAAGATTCAGTTTCTTTTTTCTTGTTTTGTTTTGAGACAGAGTCTCAAGCTGTCACCCTGGGTAGAGTGCCATGGCGACATCATAGCTCACAGCAACCTACAACTCTTGGACTGAAGCAATCCTCTTGCCTCAGTTTTTTGTATTATTATTTTTTTAATGTTACTTAACTTGTGGCTGCTTCCTTTTATTTTTTTGCAGTTTTTGGCCAGGGCTGGGTTTGAACCCGCAACCTTTGGCATATGGGGCCGGTGCCCTACTCCTCTGAGCCACAGGCACTGCCCAGTTTTTTGTATATATATATTTTTTTTTTTTTGGAGAGGCAGAGTCTCACTTTCTGGCCCTTGGTAGAGTGCCGTGGCCTCACACAGCTCACAGCAACTTCCAACTTCTGGGCTTAAGCGATTCCCTTGCCTCAGCCTCCCAAGTAGCTGGGACTACAGGCACCCGCCACAATGCCCAGCTATTTTTTGGTTGCAGTTTGGCTGGGGCCGGGTTTGAACCCGCCACCCTCGGTATATGGGGCCGGCGCCTTACCGACTGAGCCACAGGCGCCGCCCGGTTTTTTGTATTTTTAATGTAAAGACAGGGTCTTGCTCTAGGTCAGGCTGGTCTTGAACCTTTGAGCTCCAGCAATCCACCTGCCTTGGCCTCCCAGAGCGTTAGGATTATAGGCTTGAGCCACTGTGCCTGGCCAAAGATTCAGTTTCTTGTCACACTAGCAACATTTCAAGTGCTCACTAAGAGACATATGTGGCTGGTGGCTACTGCCTTGGTTATTATTTTTATTTTATTTTTAAGACTTATTTACTTTTTGTTGTTGTTGTTGCAGTTTGGCTGGGGTTCAAACTCACCACCTTCAGTATATGGCGCCGGCACCCTATTAACTGAGCCACAGGTGCCGCCATGGCTACTGTCTTGGAGAGCAAAGCTGTAGAACATTTACACTATAACAGAAAGTCCTTTTGGGAAGAGCTGGTTTGGACTATTCACATAGCACAGCCCTGACAAATGGTTCTCTACACTTTCCCTGAATATTCCCAGCAATGGAGAGCTGACGACCTCATATGCCAATCTATTTTATTGACAGCTCTGATAATTGTGTCTCTGAAAAAAATGTGTGATCTCCTTTTTTTTTTTTTTGAGACAGAGTTTCACTATGTTGTCCTCGATAGAATGCTATGGCATCACAGCTCACAGCAACCTCAAACTCTTAGGCTTAAGTGATTCTCTTGCCTCAGCCTCCCAAGTAGCTGGGACTACAGGCACCTGTCACAACGCCCGGCTATTTTTTTTTTTTTTTTTGTGGTTTTTTTGGCCAGGGCTGGGTTTGAACCCACCACCTCTGGCATATGGGACCAGCGCCCTAGCCCTTTGAGCCACAGGCGCTGCCCACGCCCAGCTATTTTTTGTTGCAATTGTCATTGTTATTTAGCTGGCCCGGGCTGGGTTCAAACCCACCAGCCTCAATGTATGTGGCTGATGCTGTAACCTCTGTGCTACGGGCACAGAGCCATTTTATTTTTTATTTTATTTATTTATATTTTTTTGAGACAGAGTCTCAAGCTGTCACCCTGGGTAGAGTGCTATGGCGTCACAGCTCACAGCAACCTCAAACTCTTGGGCTTAAGTGATTCTCTTGCCTCAGCTTCCCAAGTAGCTGAGACTACAAGCATCCACCACAATGCCTGGCTATTTTTTTTGTTGTTGCAGTTGTCATTGTTGTTTTAACTGGCCTGGGCCCGGTTCGGACCTGCCAGCTTGAGTGTATGTGGCCGGTGCCCTACATAGATCTCCTTAATCATTTATTCTGTTTTAGTAACAGACATTGACATGTTGATAAGGAGAGAAGAGAAAAACAAATTGCCTTCAGTTTCAGCCACTACAGTTTTCTCATTTTAAGCTTGATCAGCTCTAGTAGTGGTCCATAGATTCTCTTAACTGTTTGCTAGTGGTGAAATGGACTTTGAGGAATGGGATCCTGACTTTTAAAGCATGGCATACATTTTCATTTTGAATATATTGCTGTTTAGTCCTCTGTGTAGATTCAGCCATAGCCTAGGGGTAGAGCTCAGGAATCTCGTTTTTATTTATTTATTTATTATTATTTTTTTTTTGCAGTTTTTGGCCGGGGCTGGGCTTGAACCCACCACCTCCAGCATATGGGGCTGGCGCCTTACTCCGCTGAGCCACAGGTGCCGCCCTATTTTTTTTATTTTTTTTTTGAGACAGAGTCTCACTTTGTCACTCTCAGTAGAGTGCCTTAGCATTGTAGCTCACAACAACCTCAAACTCTGGGGCTCAAGTGATTCACTTGCCTCAAGACTCCCAAGTAGCTGGGACTACAGGTGCCTGCCACAACGCCTGGCTAGTTTTAGAGACAGGGTCTCCCTCTGGGTCAGGTTGGTCTCAAAGTCATGAGCTCAGGTGATCTACCCACCTTGGCTTCCCAGAGTGCTGGGATTATAGGCGTGAGCCGCCACATCCAGCCCGTACTATTCTTTTTTTTTTTTTTTTTTGAGATAGAGTCTTGGTCTGTCACCCTGGGTAGAGTGCAGTGGCATCATCATAGTTTACCGCAACCTCACACTCCTGGGCTTAAGAGATCCTCCTGCCTTAGCCTCCTAAGTAGCTGAGACCATAGATGGGTGCCACCACACCTGACTAATTTTTCTATTTTTTGTTGATGATAGGGTCTCACTCTTGCTCAGGTTGCTCTCAAACTTTTGAGTTCAAGTAATTCTGCCTCCATCTCCCAGAATTCTGGGATTACAGGTGTGAGCCACTGTGCCCAGCCAGACTCTACATTTTAATAAACTTATAAGAACCATTGGTCCATCTTCCATAGCAGTGGTTCTCAACCTTCCTAATGCCACAGTATATTTTCATTGTTAAAAAGGGGTCGTGACCCACAGGTTGAGAACTGCTGTTCTATAGGAACCACTATAATTATTAGAAAATTCTTTCTTCTGGGCGGCGCCTGTGGCTCAGTCGGTAAGGCGCCGGCCCCATATACTGAGGGTGACGGGTTCAAACCCAGCCCCGGACAAACTGCAACCAAAAAATAGCCGGGCGTTGTGGTGGGCACCTGTAGTCCCAGCTACTCGGGAGGCTGAGGCAAGAGAATCGCTTAAGCCCAGGAGTTGGAGGTTGCTGTGAGCTGTGTGAGGCCACAGCACTCTACCGAGGGCCATAAAGTAAAACTCTGTCTCTACAAAAAAAAAAAAAATTCTTTCTTCTGTCTGGGCAGGGTAGCTCAATCCCTGCACCTGTAATCCCAGCACTTTGGGAGGCCAAGGTGGATGGATTGTCTGAGCTCACAGGTTCAAGACTAGACTGAGCCAGAATGAGACCCTGCCTCTAAAAATAGCCAGGGCACCTGAAGTCCCAGCTACTTGGGAGGCTGAGGCAATCTTGCTTGAGCTCAAGATTTAGAGGTTGCTGTGAGCTGCGCTCTATGGAGGGCGGCAAAGTGAGACTCTGTCTCAAAAAAAAGGTAATTCTTTTCTTCTTTGCCTGTGATGCATTCTTGTAGCTTTTCTCCGCTGATCCTCCAGTATTAGGTTAATCCCTTTTCCACAGATTGGCGATTCTTGTTTTGGTCAATTTCCATACATATGGTACTTTTGTTAATTCCCCTGGAAAAGAGGAAAAGAGGCCTTTACACCATGGGGTCAGGGCATTTTGCAGATGGGAAAATCAAAGCACAGATAGAATAAAAAAGCAGTTGAGGGGCGGGTGGGGGATGGGAAGGAACAGAGGTTGAGCTTCCAAACTGCCCTCAACGTGGTTGCTTGCCAAAGACTATTTCCAAATTAGGTCACATTCTGAGGTTCTGGATGGGCATGAATTTTGAGGGGACACTATGCAACCCAGTACAGAGAATATGATTTTTTTTAAAAATCCTACCAAAAGAGTTTTCAGTGAAAAGTAAGCTTCCCTCCTGCCTGAGTCCCCAGGCCTCAATTCTCTGTCCCAGGGGCATCTACTGTTACAGTCTCTTTGAAGGTCTCAGTGAAGAGATGATGCATAAATTGGCATTTCTGGATACATCCTCCCCACCCCTTAACACATGTGCTAGTGTACTATACAAGGTTCTTTTTTTTAGTTCATTGTCTTGGAACTAAGACATATCCACCCGTCAGGCCTACCCCACCTTTTGTCCAGCCTGTCTCTCAAAGGACTGGTGGTCATGCTGCTATTCTCAGGGTGTGGGACAAATCTGATCTTATTGCTATTTAAGGAAGGTTGGGTGGAAACATTATTTCCATTTCCAAGATGAAGTCATTGAGGCCTAGAGGCATCAGCCAGAAATCACCTGGAACAGCTGAAGCTTAAAGCTAGGTCTCCTGGACTTGTGTCTCGGGTCATCCCCTCCCCAGCACTGTTGCCCCTCCCCTACCCATTGAGGCAAAGAGAGTCCTGGTGCTACAGGGAACTGAAGAACTGGGGACCACTCCACAACACCATGCTTATCATCAGCCTTGGTATAAACAGAGCAGTGACCTCCAGCCCCCTAACCTGCACCTTTTACCCGCTATAGTGCACCTGTGGCGATTCTCAGGAGGATACCCAGCTCTCATGGACTGTATGAACAAGCTCAAAAACAACAAGGTATGTCTGCATCCCCTTGGCAAACCTCTTTGGATGTCATTTCCAACTCAACCCTATGCTGGGGGCTCCCCCTTACCCCATGGGACACACTGTCAGGGTGGGGTGTGGTTTCTGATGGCGTGTCCATACCACCATGCCCATAGGAGTACCTGGAGTTCCGAAAGGAGCGGAGCCAAATGCTGCTATCCAGGAGAAACCAGTTGCTTCTTGAGTTCAGCTTCTGGAATGAGCCAGAGCCCAGAGCAGGTCCCAACATTTATGAACTGAGGACATACAAGCTCAAGGTGCCTCCCTCTGATGCATCCCCGCCTGCCTTCCAGCTTCCTGGCTACAGTGCTGCTTTGCAGGGGCCCAAGGTGGATGTGCCTCAGCATGTAGCCTGAGGCTTCTGGCCTCTCCCTCCCTGTGGGCTCTAAGTAGAGTGTGTATGCACAGGTGTATACATGCAGACTATGTGTGAGTCAGGGCCTGTGAATGAGGCTAAGCAGCTCCGGAGCTGGGATGACAGGACAATTTCCCATCCCTGCCCAGCTGTGATGCCAGGAATCCAAGGAGGGGGCTCACTCGTATCCTCCCTGTGGTTCTCTTTCAGCCAGGAACTATGATCGAGTGGGGGAACAACTGGTAAGTGACAACACCAGGGCTGGAGGTGAGGGGAACTCTGCTCACCTGTCCCACAGTAGACCACCTTTCCCACAGCCAGATCACAGGGAACCCAGCATCCCCTACCCTTTGTGGTTCTGGGAGAAATATCCAACTAGGAGGTGAGATCTCTTAGAGGATTCTAAGGTCTCCTTTGTAGAACACTCCATCTCCATCACTATTTCCTCTTGTCGTCTCAGAGAGCCATTGGCCTTACCTCAGGCCCCTCCTGGGATTCAGCCTTGGTTCACCTTAGGGGGCCCTTTGCACCTCTTCTGGCTTCTGCCTCATACTCTTCTCCAGGGCTCGGGCCATCAAGTACCGGCAGGAGAACCAGGAGGCAGTGGGCGGCTTCTTCTCACAGATAGGAGAGCTCTACATTGTGCACCATCTCTGGGGTAGGTGGGAACTTCTTCTGTCAGTCTCCCTCTTCCACTGTCACTCTCTGTAAACAATGGGGATTCATTAGTGTCCTCATGAAACTTAGGTTCTAGCTGAAGGAAATACTATGTCTGACAGCAAGTACAAAAAAAGGATTAATTTCAGGTTATTACAAACAATATTTGGAGGCCAGGCACAATGGCTCATGCCCAGCCTACAGCACTTGGGAAGCCAAGGCAGGAAGGCTACTTGAGACCAGAAGTTGAGATCAGCCAGGAGTTAAGACCAGCCCCTTTGGGAGGTTGAGGCAGGAGGGTCATTTGAGGCCAGGAGTTGTGACCTAGCAAGACCCTATCTCTACCAATTCCATCCCTCCCCGCCTCCCCACCCTGCAAAAAATTAGCCAGGTATGGTGGCACAAGCCTATAGTCCCAGCTACTCAGAAGGCTGAGGCGGGAGGATCACTTGAGCCCAGGATTTTGAGGTTACGGTGAGCTAAGATCACAATACTCTAGCCTGGGTGACACAGTAAGACCAGATCTTGCCTCTAAAATTTCACATAAAGGATGTGGGAATAAAACAAAACAAAATACCCAAATGATATTTGTAGAAAAAAAGATAGGGAGAGATGATGGAGAAAAATATGAGGGATCTACATTGGCTTGGGTAGATAAAGAAAGCCTATCTGAGGTGGTAAAACTATAAGCTGAGAGCTAAAGGATGAGAAGTAGCCAACTGTGAATTGCTGGGGAAAAACATTCCAGGGGGACAAAACAGTATGTGCAAAGGGGGAGATCTTTTGGGTTTTGTGGCATAGCAAGATCAGTGTGGAGTGGGGAAGTGTGTGGAGATAGGAGAGGGGGCCAGTGGCCAGATCAGGCTGGGGATGAGCTGGGGTTTATTGTAAATGCAGCGAGAGGCTGCCTCAGTGTTTGCTTCGAGCAACAGCAACATGACCTGATTTACGTTCTAGTATGATTCCTGTACCTGCTGTGTGCTTTGCCAAGGGTGGTTGGTGTAGGAGCAGGAGAGGGATCAGGGCATCAGAAAACAATAACACACATTCAGGCAGAAGAGGATGAGGCCTGGCCTGAGGTAGTGGCAGTGGGGTGCTGAGAAGTCCCCACAGTCACTAGGCAGGAGGCTCACTTGAGGCCAGAGGTGGAACCAATGGAACTTGTGGACACATTGCCTGTATGGGGTGAGAAAGGGAAAAAAGGATTCTAGAACTCCCAGGCTCCTGCTTCACCCTGTGTGTCATTTACTGAGTCTCGGAGGTGTAGGGAAGGAGTAGGTTGGCAGAGTCAGGAGTGTAATTTTGGCCTTCACAAGTTGTTAACTTTTTTTTTTTTTGAGACAGAATCTCAAGCTGTCGCCCTGGGTAGAGTGCTGTGGCGTCACAGCTCACAGCAACCTCAAACTATTGGGCTTAAGCAATTCTCTTGCTTCAGCCTTCCAAGTAGCTGGGACTACAGGCTCCAGCCACAACGCCTGGCTATTTTTTGTTGCAGTTGTCATTGTTTTTTTAGCTGGCCCTGCTGGGTTCAAACCCACCAGCCTGATGCATGTGGCTGGTGCCGTAACCACTGTGTTACAGCCCCCGACCTAAGTGTTACATTTAAGATCCTGATACATCCACTTACAGATGTCAAGTGGGCACTGGATATGTGAGTCTGGAACCCTCCAGAGTGTGTGGGTCTGGAAGTATAAATGTAGGAGCTGTCACCATATCTACTGTTTAGATGGACAGTGTTTGCTAGTAGTCCAAGGGAGGTATCTGGGGAGGAAGAGACAGGAGGGCAGGGTTTGGGGCAGTGGGAAGAGAGCCCTGTGCTAGGGAAGCATCAGATTCTTCATGCATGAGAAAGGAGCCTATATCTTTCCCACAGCCTATAAAGACCTGCAATCTCGGGAGGAGACTCGAAATGCTGCCTGGAGGAAGAGAGGCTGGGATGAAAATGTCTACTATACAGGTAAGTGCCTCCTCTGGGAGCCAGTGGGGCCTTTGGAGGTCATTTACTGGGAGCCCTGTCTGAAAGGTTTCTAGCCTCACCTGATAACCTCCAGTGAGAGGGAACTCACTTTTAAAACAGTGAGATTGGGGCTGGGTGCAGTGGCTCACGCCTATAATCCTAGCACTTGGGAGGCCGAGGAAGATGGATTGCCTGAGTTCACAGGTTTGAGACCAGCCTGAGCCAGAGCAAGACCCCATCTCTAAAAATAGCTGGGCATTGTGGTGGGTACCTGGAGTCCCAGCTACTTGGGAAGCTGAGGTAAGAGAATCGTTTGAGCCTAAGAGTTTGAGGTTGCTGTGAACTATGCCATAGCACTCTACCCAGAGTGACAAAGTGAGACTGTCTCAAAAAAAAAAAGTATGTTAGTGGTTTTGTCCTGGAGGCATATTCCACAGGATATAAGGGGGTCAGCAATGAGTACTCTAGGGCATGATAATATGGCCAGGCCTATATCCCTGCCTAGGAGATATAGAGGGGTTGTTGTTCCTTGTGACCTTGGCAAAGTGGTTCTTTACCTTACTGAGGCCGTTCCCACTTCTGTCAGACGGTGATAGAGCCTCCTTCAAAGAGGTGTAGGGGGGAATTACACAAACCAATTTTTGAAAAGTACTTCCTTCAGACTCTTGGCACAAAGTAAGCACATGGCAATTGTTTCTGAACTTTTTTTTTTTTTTTGCAGTTTTTGGCCAGGACTGGGTTTGAACCTGCCACCTCTGGCATATGGGGCTGGCGCCCTACTCCTTTTAGCCACAGGCGCCACCCCCCCCCCTTTTTTTTGAGACAAGATCTTGCTTAATCATTCAGGCAAAAGTATAGTAGTGTCATCATAGTTCACCACAGCCTCAAATTCCTGGGCTCAAGAGATTCTCCTACCTCAGCCTCCTAGCGTAGCTGGGACCACAGGCATGTACCATCATGCCCAGCTAATTTTTTTCTTTTTTTTTTTTTTTGAGACAGAGTCTTATTATGTCACCCTCGGTAGAGTGCTGTAGCATCACAGCTCACAGCAACCTCAAACTCTTGGGCTTAAGCGATTCTCTTGCCTCAGCCTCCTGATTAGCTGGGACTACAGGTGTCTGCTACAAAGCTCGGATATTTTTTGTTACCACTGCTGTTTTAGCTGGCTGGGGCCGGGTTCCAACCTGCTACCCTCGGTATATGGGGCCAGCACTCTACCCACTGAGCCACAGGCGCCACCTGACATCAGTGTTTTTCAAATCTCAGCCCCTTGAGGACTTCCTCACAGCTTTCACCCAAGCAGTATACTACCACTACAAATATTGTCTTGATATTTTTCTTTAAATCCCGACTTTGGTTTTAGCCTTTGTCCTTTGCAATAATATCTATGAAGTCTTTTTGTTTTTTTCTTTTTTTTTGAGATAGAGTCTCACTTTGTTGCCCTCATAGAGTGCCATGGTGTGACAGTTCACAGGAACCTTAAACCCTTGGGCTTAAATTTTTTTTTTTTTTTTTTTGAGACAAAGTCTCAAGCTGTTGCCGTGGGTAGAGTGCATCACAGCTCGCAGCAACCTCCAACTCCCTGGCTCAAGCGATTCTCCTGCCTCCGCCTCCCAAGTAGCTGGGACTACAGGCAACTGCCACAATGCCCAGCTATTTTTTGGTTGCAGCCATCGTTGTTTGGCGGGCCCAGGCTGGATTTGAACCCGCCAGCTCAGGTGTATGTGGCTGGCGCCTTAGCTGCTTGAGTCACAGGCACCGAGCCAACCCTTGGGCTTAAATGATTCTCTTGCCTCACCCTCCCAAGTCACTGGGACTACAGGTGCCCTCCACAACACCCAGCTATTTTTTAGAGGTAGGGTCTTGCTCTTGCTTGGGCTGGTCTTGAACCCATGAGCTCAGGCAATCCACCCACCTTGGCCTCCCAAAGTGCTGAGATTATAGGTCTAAGCCTACTGTACCCGGCTATGAAGTCATTTTTTATTATGCTAGTTTTCTTTTGCACAATACACTGTAAAATACATTTATAATCATTAAAATTTAAGAAAATCAGCTCGGCGCCTGTAGCTCAAGTGGCTAGGGTGCCAGCCACATAAACCGGAACTGGCGGGTTCGAATCCAGCCCTAGTCTGCCAAACAACTATAACCAAAAAATAGCTGGGCGTTGTGGCAGGTGCCTATAGTCCCAGCTACTTGGGAGGCTGAGCCAAGAGAATCGCTTAAGCCCAAGAGTTTGAAGTTGCTGTGAGCTATGACACCATAGCACTCTACCCAGGATGACAGCTTGAGACTCTGTCTCAAAAAACAAAAAAATAAAATTTAAGAAAATTTCCTTATCTTCTGAGTTCCATCTTATCCCATGATTTGGGAAATCTGATGGTCTAAACAGGCCCTTCCAAAAGGGCTTTCCTGTCTCAAGAATTTGGGGTCTCCTCCTGCAAAGGCCAGTGTGTGGGGGTGGGGGAGATTGTTGGCTTGTTTTAGCCCCCTCTGTTTCTCTCCACAGTCCCTCTGGTACGACACATGGAGTCTCGGATCATGATCCCCTTGAAGATCTCGCCTCTGCAGTGATGCTGCTGAAATCTCCCCCTTTTTCCACTTCTCCTTCAGGGAAACCCCAGACAGGTCTTGGTCCTGCTGTCTTAGTTTACTTTAGGCTCGTGGGAGGACTAGGAGGCAGTGCTCAGCTCAGATAAGGGGGAACTGAAGGACCGCAAGGTTCTGAGGATATACACCTCTGCCCAGACTTTTCCTGGCTTCCCCACCTACCTCCTTCCTCCTGCTGAGAGTAATTTCTATTATCCCTGTATGAAGAATAGTAATCTTTTAGGTCTTCTTACTCTTCTAAGATTCCTCATCTCCAGGCGACAAGTAACCAATAATCAACACAGAAATCTTTAATTTCACTTAGCTGCACAAAAGGTAGCATGTCCAGTGATTAGAGGTGGGCTGGGAAGAGAGGAGGTCACGCTAGGCCCTTGGGATTTCCCTGGTTTCCACTGGACCACCCACCTGGACAGTCTGAGCCTCCTGCGATACATGGAGGCTTGGATTATGATACCCTTGAAGATCTTACCTCTGCAGTGATGCTGCTGAAAAGCCTGGAACTGCCACAGAAGCCCCTCAAATTAACAAGGTCCAGAGGAAGTCTGGACATTCCACCAGAGAAGCTGGGAAGAGGAATGGGAGCCAGGAAAGATTTAGGGGCAGGAGGCAGACAGGAAGCCAGAAGGTAGAACTCAGAATTTAGGACTTTGGTTTGAACTACAGAATTTAGGATATGGAACACAGAATTGGGAAGATAGAACACAGGTGACAGAATACCACTTTGGAAGGTTTCCTAAAACTAAATAGATGGAGAGTGGCTTGTCCGTTTCTCCCTACATATAGCAGTTGAGAACTTGAATGTGTACTTCTAGTCCTTCTATGCAGGGAGTCTCTCCTGTCCTCCCCATAGTCCACATTCCTTCTCTCCCACTTGACATTTTGTCAAGTCCCTCATTCTACAGGGCCACCAGGTGTGTGGAGTGGGGTCAGTGACTCTTGGGATCTCCTTGGTAAACCCCATACCTCAGGAAACTTCGGGTAGCTTGATTCTGCCTCCCTTCCAAGAAAACTTGTGCTGGAATTGCTGAAGGAATTAATTAAATATTTACTGTAAACCAGTATCTTGTCTTCATCTGGAAGAAGGTGGCCAAGACAGGGCAGAACAGAGCTGGTGGGCTTGTTAGTCCCACAAGGCAGATACACAACACCCCCCAACCCCTCCAGGGTATTGTGTTCCTGAGCTATTCTCAGGGGTCAGGGAGGGCATCTTCGTTCTTACCCCAGGGCAGAAGAAACTGGCCCTGTATACCAGGAATTCAGGACATAGGTGTTACCAGGAGAACTTACATGAAAAATCCTGGACCCCGTTTGTGCAATTCATGCCAAGAGTGGGAAAGACTTCAAGCTTTCAAATACTGAATTAAGAGTTGTGACTCTGTCTTGGGCCTAACATGGAAAAATGCACCTCTCAAAAAACAAGCATAAAGGCTCGGTGCCAGCCACATGCACAGAGGCTGGCAGGTTTGAACCTGGCTCAGGCCAGCTAAACAACAATGACAACTACAACAACAACAACAACAACAAAAATAGCTGGGCATTGTGGTGGATGCCTATAGTCCCAGCTACTTGGGAGACTAAGGCCAGAGAATCGCTTAAGCCCAAGAGTTTGAGGTTGCTATGAGCTGCGATGCCACAGCACTCTGCTGAGAGTGACATAGTGAGACTGGTTTTTTTTTTTTTTTTTTTGAGACAGAGTCTCAAGCTGTCACCCTGGCTAGAGTGCCATGAGACACAGCAACCTCAAACTCTTGAGCTTGAGCGATTCTCTTGTCTCAGCCTCCCAGGTAGCTGGGACTATAGTCGCCTGCCACAAGGCCCAGATATTTTTTGGTTGCAGTTGTCATTGTTGCTTAGCAGACCTGGGCCGGGCTTGAACCCACCACCCAAGGTGTATGTGGCTGGTGCCCTTGCGGACTGAGCCATGGACGCAGCCGGGACTGTCTCAAAAAAAAAAAAAAAAATGTAAAATGGGGTTAATGCCGTCCCAAACATGCTGCCTTTGTTGGTGTAGAATAATTATGGCGAATAGGATAGTTAAGAAGCCAGATTATGGCCCGGCAACGTGGCTCACACCTGTAATACTAGCACTCTGGGAGGCCAAGGCGGGTGGATTGCCTGAGCTCAAGGGTTCAAGACCAGCCAGATGAAGAGCAAGGCCCTGTCTCTAAAAATAGCCAGGCATTGTGGCTACTTGGGAGGCTGAGGCAAGAGTTTGAAGTTGCTGTGATGATCACAGGGCACATTACCAAGGGTGACAAAGTGAGACTCGGTCTCAAAAAAGAAAAAGGCTTGGCGATCGTAGTACACTAATTTTTTTTTTTTTTGTATGCAGTTTTGGCCAGGGCTGGGTTTGAACCCACCACCTCTGTCATATGGGGCCAGCGCCCTACCTCTTTGAGCCACAGGTGCCGCCCAGCGCTCGTAGTACAGTGGTTATGGCGCCAGCCACATACACCCAGGCTGACGGGTTTGAACCCGGCCCGGGCCAGCTAAACAACGATAACTGCAACAAAAAATAGGTAGGCATTGGGCAGGGCCTGTGGCTTAGTGGGTAGAGCGCCGGCCCCATATACTGAGGGTGGCAGGTTCGAACCCGGCCCAGGCCAGCTAATACAGCAACAACAAAAAAAGCCGGGCATTGTGGTGGGCGCCTGTAGTCCCAGCTACTTGGGAGGCTGAGGCAAGAGAATCGCCTAAGTCCAGGACTCTACCGAGAGCGACAAAGTGAGATTCTGCCTCCAAAAAAAAAAAAAATCCAGGTTATGGAGGTAAATCCACTAGGATCCAAATGTTAGAGCTAGCGTTATAAGATACCATAAACATTCCAAAACTACTTATCAGTGCGCCAACTAGTTGCTGGGTACTGCTTTAGTTAGGCGCTAGGTAAAGTAAAAGGGGCACATAGGAAACTTTACCCTCACAGCTTCAATTTCCCGGTTTTAAAAAGCAGAGTAGCGTCAGAGGAGTTTGTTGGTTAGGACTCGCCATCCACTGAGCCACACACCGCAGCGCAGTTCTCGCGACAGCAGCCGCTGGCGGGGTGGGGTGAAGGCGTGGAGCTCAGCAGTCATTTCCGGACTCCGGACCTTGCTTCCGACCGGTCGCTCTTTCCTTTTTCCCGCTTCTCTATGGTGCACGGGCCTCCGCTGCTTGTGGCCGGCCGCTCCTTCCTTTTTCCCGCTTCTCTATGCTGCGCGGGCGGCAATGCCTCAGCCGCCGGAAGTGACATGTGGACAGCGTAGGGTTCTGGGAGCTGTGGGGTGAGTCGAGTGAGGAGGTCCCGGGTCCGCAGGGCGGCCCGGTGGGGCTGGGTGATCAGCGACCGAAGCGCTCTCAAGGTGCGTCCCTAGACTGGGGTCCGAGGTGGCTTCTCCGCCCTCAGGGTCCCGGCCGCTCTGCTCGGCTCTGCTCTGTGCTGTTAACTCTTCTGAGAAAGGTTTGCTGCAGCATCCTCAGGCCCCATGTGGTAGCTCTTGTTGATGGTGGTGGTGTATTGTAGCTATTGATGACCGCGGTAGTGGTGATAACAGCTTACAGTTATTTTGCGCTTCTGTATCCTAGGCACTCTATTGTTTTGCTAAAGTCAGGATTTCCCACACTAGGCTTTTCGGATCCCACTTCTGGGGGTTTTGCCAAATCACCTTACCACCTTAAGTGTACCACCTTACTGTTCACTAAAGGTTTTTAATCCTGTCACTTTTAAACTTAAATTTACTTTGAAAGAAAACTTTTTTAAGTTTCCCCACCATGAATAGAAAACTGCTTTCATATGTCTTATGCAGAAGGAAATGATAAAAATTAGTATATTTAATATAATAAAGATAGAGGTTAACGTAGTTAATATAATGAAAACAGATTATTAACAAATTATTTAGATTTAGGCTAAGTCTCTGAGACGGAGTTCTTTTGTTATAAAGGAACATTGGCATTCATAGATGTTAAAGACAAACTAGGGAGCTGAGATGTTCTCCTTGAAGCAATCAGGAGTTTTAAAAGAGGATTGAAAAGGGATTAACTTTCTCCTTAGGTGTTCAGCATTATTTAAGATCCTCTTTGCAATATGTAAAGCACCAGTGTCAGGTCATCTTCAATACCTTCCCCAGTGGAATGCCTCCCATGTTAATGCTTACAGCAGTCCCTGAGGTAGGGACTGTTATTCTCCTTTGATTGGTGACGAAAAAGACTTGGAGGCAAGTGAAGTGACTGTTCCAGTATTTATAGCCATAAAATTGCAGTAGAGTGGAGATTACAATTTAGGACTCTTTTTTTGGTTGCAGTTCGGCGGGGCTGGGTTTGAACCCACCACCCTCCGTATATGGAGCCAGCGCCTTACTGACTGAGCCACAGGCGCCGCCCAGGACTCTTTTTGACTTCAACCATAACAAACTTTTGGCTCCCTGAAGTATTGGTGACAGATTGATTGGGGTTAAGGTGACAGCGGTCACCTCCCTCAGAGGCTGTGGTAAGGTGGCAAGGGAAGATGTTTTGTGACCCTAGAGCCCCATGAAATGTAGGTTTTGTTCTTTAAATTGTGTGATCAACCAGTTTATTTCATTCCCAGATGAGATGCTGGCAAGACTAGGAGGCATAACAGTGTAATTGTCTAGAGTACTGATAGGGCAACTGATGGACCCAAGTTTCAGCATATTAGCGGGGTGATCTTGGGAAATCATTTACCTTTCTGAGCCTCAGTTTTGTCATCTGTAAAATGGTAGTAGTTCTTTTTTTTTTTTTATTGTTGGGGATTCATTGAGGGTACAATAGACCAGGTTACACTGATTGCATTTGTTAGGCAAAGTCCCTCTTGTAATCGTGTCTTGCCCCCAAAAGGTGTGGCACGCACCAAGGCCCCGCCCCCCTCCTTCCCTCTCTCTGCTCTTCCTTTCCCCACCCCTCCCTCCTTCCTTGTCTCTCTGTTCTCCCCTTCCCCCACTCTCACCGTGTCATTAATTGTCCTTATATGAAAATTGAGTACATAGGATTCATGTTTCTCTATTCTTGTGATGCTTTACTAAGAAGAATGTGTTCCACTTCCATCCAGGTTAATACAAAGGATGTAAAGTCTCCATTTTTTTAATAGCTGAATAGTATTCCATGGTGTACATGTATCACAGCTTGTTAATCCATTCCTGGGTTGGTGGGCATTTAGGCTATTTCCACATTTTGGCGATTGTAAATTGAGCTGCAATAAACAGTCTAGTGCAAGTGTCCTTATGATAAAAGGATTTTTTTCCTTCTGGGTAGATGCCCAGTAATGGGATTGCAGGATCAAATGGGAGGTCTAGCTTGAGTTCTTTGAGGTTTCTCCATTCCAAAAAGGTTGTACTAGTTTTCAGTCCTACCAGCAGTGTAAAAGTGTTCCCTTCTCTCCACATCCACGACATCATCTGCAGTTTTGAGATTTTGTGATGTGGGCCATTCTCACTGGGGTTAGGTGGTATCTCAGGGTGGTTTTGATTTGCATTTCTCTAATAGATAAGGGTGATGAACATTTTTTCATGTTTGTTAGCCATTCGTCTGTCTTTAGAGAAGGTTCTATTCATGTCTCTTGCCCATTGATATATGGGATTGTTGGCTTTTTTCATGTGGATTAATTTGAGTTCTCTATAGATCCTAGTTATCAAGCTTTTGTCTGATTCAAAACATGCAAATATCTTTTCCCATTGGTGTAGGTTGTCTGTTTGCTTTGTTTGTTGTCTCCTTAGCTGTACAGAAGCTTTTCAGTTTAATTAAGTCCCATTTGTTTATTTTTGTTGTTGTTGCAATTGCCATGGCAGTCTTCTTCATGAAGTCTTTCACCAGGCCAATATCTTCCAGTGTTTTTCCTATGCTTTCTTGGAGGACTTTTATTGTTTCATGCCTTAAATTTAAGTCCTTTATCCATCTTGAATCAATTTTTGTGAGTGGGGAAAGGTGTGGGTCCAGTTTCAGTCTTCTACATGTGGATATCCAGTTCTCCCAACACCGTTTATTGAATAGGGAGTCTTTCCCCCAAGGTCTGTTCTTGTTTGGTTTATCAAAGATTAAGTGGTTGTAAGATGTTAGTTTCATTTCCTGGTTTTCTATTCCATTCCAAGTGTCTATGTCTCTGTTTTTGTGCCAATACCATGCTGTCTTGACCACTATGGCTTTGTAGTACAGCCTAAAATCTGGTATGGTGATGCCTCCAGCTTTATTTTTATAACTACGAACTGCCTTTGCTATATGGTTTTTTTTCTGGTTCCATACAAAACACAGAATCATTTTTTCCAAATCTTGAAAGTATGATGATGGTATTTTAATAGGAATGGCATTGACTAGGTAGATTGCTTTGGGAAGTATAGACATTTTAACAATGTTGATTCTTCCCATCCATGAGCATGGTATGTTCTTCCATTTGTTAATATCCTCTGCTATTTCCTTTCTGAGGATTTCATAATTTTCTTTATAGAGGTCCTTCACCTCCTTTGTTAGGTATTTTCCTAGGTATTTTATTTTCTTTGAAACTATGGTGAAGGGAGTTGTGTCCTTAATTAGCTTCTCATCTTGACTGTTATTGGCGTATACAGAGGCTACTGACTTGTGGACATTGATTTTATATCCTGAGACATTACTGTATTTTTTGATGACTTCCAGGAATCTTGTGGTTGAGTCTTTTGGGATTCTCTATGTATAAGATCGTGTCAGCAGAGAGGGAGAGTTTGACCTCCTCTGCTCCCATTTGGATTCCCTTTATTTCCTTGTCTTGCCTAATTGTATTGGCTAGAACTTCCAGCACTATGTTGAATAGTAAAGGTGACAGAGGACAACCTTGTCTGGTTCCAGTTCTAGGAGGAAAAGCTTTCAGCTTTATTCCATTAAGTAAAATATTAGCTATGGGTTTGTCATAGATAGCTTCAATCAGTTTCAGAAATTATGCCTATAGTCTTCAGTGTTCTAATTAGAAAATGATGCTGGATTTTATCGAATGCTTTCTGCATCTATTGAGGGGATCATATGGTCTTTGTTTTTGCTTCTGTTGATGTAGTGAATAACGTTTATGGACTTGCGTATATGTTAAACCAGTCTTGCGTCCCTGGGATGCAACCAACTTGATCATGATGTATGACTTTTTTGATGATAAGCTGTAATCTATTGGCTAGGATTTTGTTGAGAATTTTTGCATCTATATTCATGAGTGAAATTGGTCTGAAATTCTCATTTTTAGTTGGATCTTTTCCTTGTTTTGGTATCAGGGTCATGTTTGCCTCATAGAACGTGTTGGGGAAGATTCCTTCCTCCTCAATTTTTTGGAATAATTTCTGCAGTACGGGAATAAGCTCTTCCTTGAAGGTTTGATAGAATTCTGGTGTGAAGCCATCTCGACCATGGCATTTTTTTGTTGGAAGGTTTTTTATTGTATCTTTAATCTCAGTGCTTAAAATTGGTCTGTTCAGGAGCTCTATTTCTTCCTGGCTAAGTCTAGGGAGAGGGTGTGATTCCAAATATTGATCCATTTCCTTCACATTGTCAAATTTCTGGGCACAGAGTTTCTGGTAGATGATCTCTTGTATCTCTATGGGATCAGTTGTTATTTCCCCTTTATCCAGGGGTCCTCAAACTATGGCCTGTGGGCCACATGAGGTGGTGTGATTGTATTTGTTCCCGTTTTGTTTTTTTACCTCAAAATAAGATATGTGCAGTGTGCATAGGAATTTGTTCATATATATATATATTTTTTTAACTGTAGTCCAGCCCTCCAATGGTCTGAGGGACAGTGAACTGGCCCCCTGTTTAAAAAGTTTGAGGACCCCTGCCTTTATCATTTCTGATTGAAGTTACTAGAGATTTTATTTTTCTATTTCTAGTTATTCTGGCCAAAGGTTTATCTATTTTATTTATTTTTTTTAAAAAACCAACTCCTTGTTTCATTAATTTTCTGAATGATTCTTTTCTTTTCAATTTCATTGATCTCTGATTTGATTTTGGATATTTCTTTTCTGATGCTGGGTTTAGGTTTAGAGATTGTTCTTCTTTTTCCAATTGCATAAGATGGCTTGTGGGTTTGTTGATGTACTCTCTTTCTGTTTTTCGAATGTAGGCATCTAAAGCAGTAAATTTTCCTCTCAAAACTGCTTTTGCAGTATCCCACAGGTTTTGGTAGTTTGTGTCTTCATTGTTGTTATGCTTAAGGAAGCTAATGACTTCCTGTTTTATTTATTCCTGCACCCAACTGTCATTCAACAGAAGGTTGTTTAATTTCCATGCCTTTGTGTAGGGTTGAACGTTTTTGTTAGAGTTGAGTTCCACCTTTAGTGCCTTATGGTCTGAGAAGATACAAGGTAAAATTTCAGTTCTTTTGATTCTGTTGAGGTTTGTTTTGTGGCCTAGGACATGCTCAATTTTGGAGAATGTTCCATGGGATGATGAGAAGAATGTATATTCTTTATCTTTGGGATGGAGTGTTCTATATGCGTCTATCAAGCACAGTTATTTTAGGGTCTTGTTTAAATCTCTTATATCTTTGTTTAATTTCTGTTTAGAGGATCTGTCCAGCTCTGTAAGAGGAGTGTTAAATTCCATGGGGTGATGAGAAGAATATATATTCTTTATCTTTAGGTTGGAGTGTTATATATGCGTCTATCAAGCACAGTTGTTCTAGGGTCTCATTTAAATCTCTTTGTTTAATTTCTGTTTAGAGGATCTGTCCAGCTCTGTAAGAGGAGTGTTAAAGTCCCCTGTTATTATGGTTTATCGGATATCATATTGCTCAGACTGAGTAGGGTCTGTTCCAAGAATCTGGGAACATTTAAATTGGGTGCATAAATATTTAGAATTGGAACATCTTCTTGTTGTATTTTTCCCTTGACCAATATAAAGTGACCATCTTTGTCTTTTTTGACTTCAGTTGCTTTAAATCCACATGTAATCTGAAAATAAGATTGCAACTCCTCTTTTCTTCTGAATTCCATTCGCCTGAAAAATTGTCTTCCAACCCTTGACTCGGAGCTTTAATTTGTCTTTTGAAGCCAGGTGTATTTCCTGCAGACAGCAAATGGATGGCTTGTGTTTTTTAATCCAGTCAGCCAATCTATGCCTCTTCAGTGCGGAATTCAAGCCATTGACATTTATTGAGATAATTGATAAGTGTGGTAGTATTCTTTTCTTTTTTTTTTTCAATTGTTTATTTATTTATTTTTTGTTGTTGTTGCAGTTTGGCCAGGGCTGGGTTTGAACCCGCCACCCTTGGTACGTGGGAGCGGTGCCCTACTCACTGAGCCACAGGCGCCACCCATTGTGGTAGTATTCTATTCGTCTTATTTTGTGAGAGTCCATTGCTTAGTTATATCTTTTGCATCAGTGTGGAGGTTAGGTTCTGTCCTTTAATTTCTGAGTTCTTTTTTTTTTTTTTGGCCGGGGCTGGGTTTGAACCCGCCACCTCCGGCATATGGGGCTGGCGCCCTACTCCTTGAGCCACAGGCGCCGCCCAATTTCTGAGTTCTTACTTTGCTGCTGATCCATTGTGGTGGTCAGTGTGCAGAACAGGTTGAAGTATTTCCTGTAGAGCTGGTCTTGTGGCGAATTTCCTCAATGTTTGCATATCAGTAAATGATTTGATTTCTCCATCAATTTTAAAGCTTAGCTTAGCAGGATATAGAATTCTGGGCTGGAAATTGTTCTGTTTAAGTAGATTACAAGTAGATGACCATTGTCTTCTTGCCTGGAAAGTTTCATAAGAGAAGTCTGTAGTCACCCTGATGGATTTGCCCCTATAAGTTAACTGGCGCTTACTCCTGGCAGTTTGCAGAATCTTTTCTTTTGTTTTGACTTTGGACAGGTTCATCACAAATGTGTCTTGGAGAAACTTGGTTAGAGTTGAGGTGACCTGGGGTCCGATATCCCTCTGAAAGCAGTGTGTCAGAATCTTTGGTGATACTTGGGAAATTTTCTTTTATAATATTCTCTAGAATGGCTTCCATTCCTCTGGGGCAATCTTCTTCCCCTTCTGGGATTCCTATAACTCGTATGTTTGAATGCTTCATAAAGTCCCGTAATTCTGTCAGTGAACGTTCTGCTTTCTCGCCCTTCTTTTCTGCCTCTTTAACTATCTGAATTATCTCAAGAACTTTGTCTTCTACCTCCAAAATTCTTTCTTCTGCATGATCTAATCTGTTGCCGATACTTTATATTGCATCTTTAAGTTCCCTAATTGACTGCTTCAGTTCCTTCAGCTCTGCAATATTCTTTGTATATTCTTCATATCATTCATCTCTTATTTGATTCTGTTTTTGGATTTCCTTTTGGTTATTTTCCACTTTATCAGCAGTTTCCTTCATTGTTTCTATCATTTACTTCCTTGTTTTCATAACGTGTATTCTAAATTCCCTTTCTGTCATTCCTAACATTTGTTTATAGGTGGAATCCTCTGCAGTAGCTACCTCATGGTCCCTTGGAGGGGTTGCTCTGGACTGGTTCTTCCTGTTGCCTGGAGTTTTCTGCTGATCCTTCCTCATGAGTGATTTCTTTTCTCTGTTTCCTTGCCCTAAGTTTCCTTTCATTTCCTCTTGCTCTTTAAGTTGCCGTGCCTGTGGACTAGGGTTTCCATGAGTCCTTTTGGTACAGGACCAGAAGGATGAGAAGGGTGAAGAGCAAGAAGGGATAAAAGAAAGAAAAAGAAAGGAAGGAAGAAAAGAAAAAAGGGAAAGGAGAGGGGGTAGGTAAAAGGGAATATTGACAAAAAGACGAGTGGCATGGAAAGAGGGAGACAGAGTAATATAGGTGTACAGTAGGGTACTTTGACCCAACCTTAAAAACCCCCCAACCTCATGGGGTGCTGGTTTGGGTGGTTCCTTTGAGATCAGCAGCTCTTTGCTAGCCTGTTCGGACACAGTACCCCACCTCCACCAATTAGAGAGGAAAGACAAAAATGCTATAAATCAAACCAAAACAAGCGAGCAGAAAACTTTATGGGATAAAATCGGGGGGAAAACCAAATAATAGGGATAGAAACACTAGCAAAAATGAAGTTCTAATTATTGAAAAAGGCAACAATGGGAAACTATATTTAAACTAGAAAAATGGAGAAAGAAAAAAGAAATGAAAAATCTATAGGGAAATGGTGAAATTAAAAAACAAAACAACAACAACAAAAAAACAAAACCAAAAACAAAGCAGTATAAGTATCTTGCTGAGTATTGTCTGGGCAATAGGTGATCTTCTGGGGTATGAGATGTTAATCACAATGCTGATACGACTGGAGGCCTCTTCTGATTTCTCAAACCCTGCAAAGTGGAGAGCCTAAATCTCTCCTCAGCCCTCTTAAAAGACACTTTAATAACTTCCAAACTTGGCTAAGCAAAAACTTTCCCAGGAAAGCGCTTGTCTCTGGGATCACTGCTGAAGTGGCTGTCCTCTTACCCAGTGTGCCAAAACCGGTCTCACTCTGACCCTGAGGGCTAAGGCTGTAAAGGGGCTCAGTCACTAGATTACTAGCTCCCGCCCAATTCTTGCTCTGCAACCCTGAGGGTGGACCTTGCCAGGGCAGTTCTCTCACAATGGCTCTGCACGGCCCACAGCCCAACACTATTAACTCCGTCTGGCTCAGCAGCTCAGTCTGGGGCCCTAGACAATACCCACAGTTCTCCGCACTCCTGCCCAAGCTCTCCCAAGGCAGTTCAACTGAGTTCGAAGTCCAACAACACCAAAACAGCTTACAGGTAAGACCTTTCCAGTTTGCAATTTCACTGCTGCTGTACTTACAGCTGCCAGTGAGATTAGAATGAACAAACACATGCAACCACTTGCCAGTTTTCCACTGCTTTTGTCTTTCTCTTGGGGTCCAGAAGTCTCTTCCTGATTCCCTGTGTCCTCAAAGGGATGATTATAGGCAGATCCCACCAGCCAGAGATGCCTGGAGTCTTGTCTCCCCAGACTCACCGTGCCCAGTTGCAAGGAAGCTGTTACTCGGCCTCCCTCTTGCTCCTCCCATGGTAGTAGTTCTTATCTGAAAAGTTTATTATAAGAATCAAATGAGAACATATCTATAAAGTTATTAGATCAAGGCCTAGCACATAGTGATCAATCAGTAGTATTGGGAATGGGCTTATATGCCAGACTGAGAGTTTGGATGCTGATTTATGGAGCACTTTGCCAGCCTCATGGGAAAGAGGGAAGAGCTCACAGCCTAAGTGGGAAATGGTTCAAAGAGATAAATTTCCTAATACCCCGTTTCCCCGAAAATAAGACATTCTCCGAAAATAAGACCTACTTACAGGAAAGATAAGACGTCCCCTGAAAATAAGACCTAGCGCATCTTTGGGAGCATACCTTAAAGTAAGACACTGTCTTATTTTTGGGGAAATAGGATAGTATATCCAAAGGAGTGCCTTGGGGAGACCTGAGAATAGAATAGTATTGCTTAGTCTTGCAGTTTTTTTGTTTTGTTTTGTTTTTGAGACAGAGCCTCAAGCTGTTGCCCTTGGTCAAGTGCTGTGGCATCACAGCTTATAGCAACTTCCAACTCCTGAGCTCAAGTGATCTCCTGCCTCCACCTCCCAGTCCCTGTAATGGGACTACAGGCCTACAGGCACCCACTACAATGGCTGGCTATTTTTTTTTTTTTTTTTTTTTGGTTGCAGCCGTCATGGTTGTTTGGCTGGCCTGGGCTGGATTCGAACCCGCCAGCTCAGGTGTGATAGCTTTTTTTTTTAGAGTGCTGTTGGGTCATAACTCAGAGCAACCTTTAACTCCTGGGCTTAGGTGATTCTCTTGCCTCAGCCTCCCGAGTAGCTGGGACCACAGGCGCCCACCACAACACCCAGCTATTTTTTTGTTGTTATTGTTGTTTTTGCAGTTTTGCCTGGGCCAGGTTTGAACCTGCCACCCTCGGTATATGGGGCCGGCACCCTACTCACTGAGCCACAGGCACCGCCTGCTTTTTTATTTATTTTATATATATCTATATCTATATCTATCTATCTATATATATATATATCTATATATATAGATAGATAGATACACTTTTTTTTTTTGAGACAGAGCCTCAAGCTGTCACCCTGGGTGGAGTGCTGTGGCATCACAGTTCTCAGTAACCTCCAACTGCTGGGTTTAAACGATTCTCTTGCCTCAGTCTTCCAAGTAGCTGGGACTACAGGCGCCCATCACAACACCTAGCTTTTTTTGTTTTTTTGAGACAGAGCCTCAAGCTGTCACCCTGGGTAGAGTGCTGTGGCATCACAACTCACAGCAACCTCAAACTTCTGGGTTCAAGCGATTCTACCTCCGCCTTACAAGTAGCTGGGATTACATGTGCCTGCCCCAACACCTGGCTGTTCTTTTAGTTGCATCTGTTGTTGTTTGGAAGGCCCGGGCTGGATTCAAACCCACCAGCTCAGGTGTATGTGGCTGGCACCTTAGCTGCTTGAGCCACAGGTGCAGAGCCTTTATTTATATACTTTTAAAATTTTATTTATTTATTTTTGAGACAGTGTCTCACTTTGTCACCCTTGGTAGAGTACCATGGCGTCATAGCTCATAGCAACCTCAAACTCTTGGGCACAAGCAATCCTCTTGCCTCAGCCTTCCGAGTAGCTGGGACTATAGGCATCTGCCACAATGCCCAGCTAGTTTTTCTATTTTTAGTAGAGACTGGGCTCTTGCTCAGGCTGGTCTCAAACTCCTGAGCTTAAGCAATCACCTGCCTTGGCCTCTGTTATTTATTTTTAAAACAGTGTCTTCCTCTGTTTCCTGGACTAGAAGGCAGTGGCATGATCATAGCTCACTGTAGTCATTTTTTTGTTTGTTTGTTTGTTTGTTTTTTTTGGCAGTTTTGGCCGGGGCTGAGTTTGAACCCGCCACCTCCAGCATATGGGGCCAGCGCCCTAGTCCTTTGAGCCACAGGTGCTGCCCAATGTTTGTTTGTTTTTGAGACAGAGCCTCAAGCTGTCGCCCTGGGTAGAGTGTTGTGGCATCACACCTCACAAAAACCTCCAACTCCTGGGCTTAAGCCATTCTCTTGCCTTAGTCTCCCAAGTAGCTGGGACTACAGGTGCCCGCCACAATGCCCAGCTATTTTTTGGTTGTAGTTGTCATTGTTGTTTGGCAGTCCCAGGCTGGATTTGAACCCACCAACTCTGTTGTATGTGGCTAGCACATTAGCCACTTGAGCTACAGGCGCCAAGCCAGCTTACTGCAATCTTAAAATAACTGGCCTCAAGTGATCCTGCCACTCCAGCCTTCTGAGTAGCTGGTCCTACAAGTGTATGCCACCAAGTTGGGCTAATATATGTATATTTTTGTAGAGATAGATCTCCCAATGTTGGCCAGGCTGGTCTTAAACTCTTGGCCTCAAGTAGCTTCTCAGAGTGCTGCATGCATCAGCCACTGTGCCCAGCTGTGATCGCTTTTATAAAAAGGAGGTGGAGGGTGGCGCCTGTGGCTCAGTCGGTAAGGCGCCGGCCCCATATACCGAGGGTGGCGGGTTCAAACCTGGCCCCGGCCATACTGCAACCAAAAAATAGCAGGGCATTGTGGCGGGCGCCTGTAGTCCCAGCTACTCGGGAGGCTGAGGCAAGAGAATCGCTTAAGCCCAGGAGTTGGAGGTTGCTGTGAGCTGTGTGATGCCACGGCACCCTACCGAGGGCCATAAAGTGAGACTCTGTCTCTACAAAAAAAAAAAAAAAAAAAAGGAGGTGGAATTCACTTTAGATGGGCTGAAGGATGATTCCCTGTTTACAGAGGGTTAAACTGAGACATTGGAGGGTTAAGCGAGTTTTCCCGAATTATCAAGTCTGTAAGTAGCTAGACCTGCTAGTTAGACTTCAGTATTCTGATTTTTGAGGAAAATTTCTTTTCTTTTTTTTTTTTTCAGTCTCACTCCTGCTCAGGCTAAAGTACCATGGTGTCAGCCTACCTCACAGCAACTTCAAACTCCTGGGTTAAGCTATCCTTCTGCCTTAGCCTCCCAAGTAGCTGGGTGTCCGCCATGATATCCAGCTAATTTTTATATTTTATATATATACATATATTTATTTATTTATTTTGTAGAGACAGAGTTTTACTTTATCGCCCTCAGTAGAGTGCCATGGCGTCACAAGGCTCACAGCAATCTCCAGCTTCTGGGCTTAGGCAATTCTTTTGCCTCAGCCTCCCAAGGATCTGGGACTACAGGCGCCTGCCATAAAGCCCGGCTATTTTTTTCTTGCCATTTGGCTGGGGCCAGGTTTGAACCCGCCACCCTCTGTATATGGGGCCTGCTCCCTACCCACAGAGCCACAGGCACCGCCCAGTTTTTGTATTTTTTGAATAGAGGTGATCTTGCTCTTGCTTAGGCTTGTCTTGAATTCCTGAGCTCAAGGGATCCTCCTGTCTCAGCTTCCCAGAGTGCTAGGATTATAGGCATAAGCCACCACATCTAGCCTCCAGAGGAAAACTTCAAAATCTTTTTCCTCTTAACAGTTCTCTCCTGTTTCCTCCTGACCTCGAGTAACAACCATGTCATCAGAATCAAGCAAAAAACGGAAACCCAAAGTGATCCGGAGTGATGGAACTCCAACTGAAGGAAAACGGAATCGATCTGACACCGAGCAGGTAAAATCACCCAGGGTTGCCATGCTGCTAAGAAATTGTGCCCCGTGGCTTTGGATCCGACTGTGAGTTTATAGCAGCTCTGGGTCACATATGCCACACACAGGCTCCTGGTGGGTTCCATCTGACCAGGTGACTGGAATTCTCATGGCTTTACTAAACCTGTGTGTCCATATCAGGATGCTGCATCATCCGACAAACCAACCACCCCATATCACCACATGATTAGTACCTGCACAGAAAATATATTCTAGTCTGATGTGTGTCTCCAGTTTTCCTGATGGTCAGAAGGCAGCAGTCCATCTGTAGCATGGCACTGGAGCTTCAGAGATGTTACATCCCTGGGTGTGCTGCTGAGACAGTACCAGAACTACATGCTCCTTTGTGGTCTTAGAGCTCATGTGGTTAGCAGATTCTTTTCTTTCCTTGGTCTGTTTCTTTTTGATTTTTTTTGTCTGTTTTTATTAAATCATAACTGTGTACATTGATGCTTTATGAGGTTCAGTGTACTGATTTGATATACAATGTGAAATGCTTACATTGCACTGATTAGCACATCCACAATTATACTCTTTCCTTAATAGTTTTGAAATGTACAATTGCATCATGCACATTAGGTGAAGTCCCCCCAAATATTCTTCCTCCTCCCTCCTACCCCCTCTCCTTTTTCTCCTCTTCCCTTCTACTTTCTGGAAGTTTTTACCATTCGTATGAATGGGTGACTATATATTGATTTCATAGTAGTATTGAGTACATTGGATACTTTTTTTCCATTCTTGAGATACTTTACTAAGAAGAATATGTTCCAACTCCATCCAGGTAAACATAAAAGATGTGAAGTCTCCATCTTTTTTTTGGTTTTTGGCCAGGGCTGGGTTTGAACCCGCCACCTCTGGCATATGGGGCCAGTGCCTTACTCATTGAGCCACAGGGGCCACCCACCACAATTTGTTAATCCATTCATGGGTCGATGGGCACTTGGGCTGTTTCCCTATCTTGGCAATTATGAATTGGGCTTCTTTAAACATTCTGGTGCAAATGTCTTTGTTGTAAAATGATTTTTGATCATCTGGGTGTATACCTAGTAGAGGAATTGCAGGATTGAATGGTAGGTCTACTTTTACAGTTTTTGGCAGGGGCCGGGTTTGAACCCACCACCTCCCGATATGGGGCCGGTGCCCTCCTCCTTTGAGCCAAAGGCGCCAAGAACTACTTTTAGTTCTTGAGTATTTTTCAAACTTCTTTCCAAAAAGGTTATATTAGCTTGCATTCCTACCAGCAGTATAGAAGTGTTCCCTTCTCTCTGCATCCACACCAACCCTTGGTCTGTTTCTCTGTCCATGAATCTGTCAAGATAATTTATGACTTAGCTGGGTTTTTTTTTTGTTTGTTTTTGCTTTTTTTTAGAGACAAAGTCTCATTTTGTCGCCCTTGGTAGAGTGCCATCACAGCTCACAGCAACCTCCAGCTCTTGGGCCCAGGTGATTCTCTTGCCTCAGCCTCCTGAGTAGCTCCGACTACAGGCGCCTGCCACAACACCCGGGCTAGTTTTTGTTGCAGTTTGCCCAGGGCAGGTTCAAACCCGCCACCCTCAGTACATGGGGCCAGCACCCTAATCACTGAGCCACAGGCACCGCCCGACTTAGCTGTTTTGATTGGTTGTTTTTGTTTGTTTTTTTAAAACTAGAATAGGGAAACATACCAGCTTAAATTTAAATTAATAAACCTCTTTTTTTCTCAGATTTAGGAATATAAGATTAATGAAGAGTCTTTTCTGTCTCTCTCAAATCTCATAATTCCTGTTTACTATAAAGCCTGTAAGATCAATTATATTTTAGTCTCAACCAAAGCTTGATTTAATTATCTTAATACCCATCAGTTAGAATTTAATTAATTAATTATTTTATTTATTTATTTTGAGAGAGTCTCGTTATGTCACCCTCGGTAGAGTGCTGTGGTGTCACAACTAACAGCAACCTCAAACTTTTGGGCTTAAGCTATTCTCTTGCTTCAGCCTTCCAAGTACCTGGGTCTACAGGTGCCCACCACAATGCCTAGGTTTTTTTTTGTTGTAGTTGTCTTTGTTGTTGGCAAGCCCAGACCAGGTTCGAACACACCAGCCTCAATGTATGTGGCTGGTGCCCTACCCACTGAGCTACGGGTGCCCAGCCTAGGAATTTAGTTATGTGAATTCTGGTTGATCTCTAGTAGACTACCATGCAGCCATTTATTGGGATGGCAACTTGTACTAAACAGCACAGACCTATTTTGTTTCTAAAGATAGAATGTATAAAAAATAAAGTATATATATCCACAGTGTTTACAGTGGTGTGATTTCAGACATAGAGGTGAAATTACAGGTAACTTTTCATTTTCTTTTTGATAAAGAAAATGCTTTTTTGGGCGGCGTCTGTGGCTCAGTCGGTAAGGCGCCGGCCCCATATACCGAGGGTGATGGGTTCAAACCCGGCCCCGGCCAAACTGCAACCAAAAAATAGCCGGGCGTTGTGGCGGGCGCCTGTAGTCCCAGCTACTCGGGAGGCTGAGGCAAGAGAATCACGCAAGCCCAGAAGTTGGAGGTTGCTGTGAACTGTGTGAGGCCACGGCACTCTACCGAGGGCCATAAAGTGAGATTCTGTCTCTACAAAAAAAAAAAACAAAAAAAAAAGAAAATGCTTTTTCCTAAGTACACATTATGTTGTTATTCAGAAAAGTGGTTTCTATTTTGAAAGAAGAAAAACATTTGAGCACTAGATCCCTTGGAGACCTAATTGAGGCTTCATTGTTAGTGTTATGATTATAAAAGAGATCTCAGCAAAGTGTCACTAATACCAATAGGGAGACTTTTACCTCCCTACCCAGGCCCTCTATCCTTGCCTCCATAGGAAGGTAAATACTACAGTGAGGAAGCCGAGGTGGATCTGCGGGACCCTGGCAGAGACTATGAGCTATACAAATACACGTGCCAGGAGCTGCAGAGGCTGATGGCTGAGATCCAGGACCTGAAGAGCAGGGGTGGCAAGGATGTGGTAAGGAGTGGGACCAGGTGGTCATGAACCTGGTGGTTCTGCATAGATAGGGCTATTTTTGCACCTACTGGGGGTTTTTCTGGTTTTGATCTTCTGCCTTAGTCATGATCTGGTATCTAGAGCCTGGGAGCTACTGAGACCTGCCTATTAATTATTGGAACTTTTCATCACTACCCAATCACCAATTAGGTAATGAAAGTAGAAGATAATTAATTTTTTCCATAACTAATTTGATCATTCATCCAATTAATATTCGTTGAGTGGTATATATTTTGGTAGGTGTTGAGAAATAAATCATACTGACCAGAAGTGAAATTATGATTAATATTAAATGAAAAAATCAGGCTTCGAGTAGAGAAACTAAATAGTGTGACTAAAAACTAGTTCAAAAATCCATTTTTTCCCAGGAATCTCACTTATCTGTGCTTATGCTGGCTGATACTGTAAAGATTATTACAGCCAGTCTATTTTATTATAGTCAAGCTTTATGGCTATGATTCTATTATTTGCATTTAGGTTATTTTGCAATGTTATTTATAGAGGTCAAGTTTTTTTTTTTGTTGTTGTTGTTGTTGTTTATGTGAAACAGAGTCTCACTATGTTGCCCTTGGTAGAGTGTTGTGGCAGTCACAGCTCACAGCAACCTCAAACTCTTGGGCTTAAGCAATTCTGTAGCCTCAGCCCCCAAGTAGTTGGGACTATAGGCGCCTGCCACAATGCCCAGCTATTTTTTTTTTGTTGCAGTTGTCATTGTTGTTTAACAGGCCCAGGGCCAGGTTCAAACCCGGCAGCCCTGGTGTATGTAGCCAGCGCCTTACCCACTGAGCTACGGGCACCGATCTTATAGAGTTTAAGTTTTATGGTAAGATGTTGCTATTACTGTGATTCTGTGTGGGATCTACAGGGACAGATGTTAACTGTGTATTGGCTATACTGGCTCCATATTGAGTTCCTTTTTACTCTGGTCTAGTCCAAGCAGAAATTGCTTTCTTCCCTAGGAAAAAATAATCATCCTTCCATTTTTCTCATGACCTTTCTTTTTTTTTTTGACCGGGGCTGGGTTTTGAACCCGCCACCTTTGGCATATGGGACCCACGCTCTACCCCTTTGAGCCATAGGCGCCGCCCTCTCATGACCTTTCTTTCTTTCTTTCTGTCTGTCTGTCTGTCTTTCTTTCGCCTCAAGCTGTCACCCTGGGTCGAGTGCTGTGGCATCACAGCTCACAGCAACCTCCAACTCCTGGGCTCAAGTGATTCTCCTGCCTCCAGGCGCCCACCATAACACCTGGCTATTTTTTGTTTGGCGGACCTGGGCTGGATTCGAACCCACCAGCTCAGGTGTATGTGGCTGGCGCCTTAGCTGCTTAAGCCACAGATGCCAAGCCTCTTCATGACATTTCTGATCATTACGACATAGTTCCTAGCTTCCTTCCTAGTCTGATTTTGGTCCCTGATAAGGATGGGTCAGCAGTGAGGGACTAAAGGAAGCTGAGCCAGCACCTGATGTCTACAGTCTTTATCATTTTTTTTGCCTATAGGCAATTGAAATTGAAGAACGCAGGATCCAGAGCTGTGTGCATTTCATGACTCTGAAGAAGCTTAATCGATTAGCCCACATCAGACTGAAGAAAGGAAGAGATCAGACCCATGAGGTGGGAGTTGAGATGTTTAACCCTCCTCCTTCCTCCTCTCCATCTCCTCTATCTCCTTCATCCCTTCTCTATTTACTCACCCTCTGCTGTGCCCCACCCCAATTTGCCTTGCTCACCTCTGACACCTTGTCCTCTTTCCAGGCTAAGCAGAAAGTAGATGCCTATCACCTCCAGCTCCAGAACCTGTTATATGAAGTGATGCACCTACAGAAGGAGATCACCAAGTGCCTGGAGTTTAAGTGAGTTTGAGAGTACAAGGGGATGGCACAGATGGTCTGTTGGTAACTCCTATGTAGTTCACTGAGTCAGTCTCTTTAAAAAAGAAATCTGATGAGCTTGGAAGACTGCAGGATCTGGAAGAAGGTTGAATAGATGACTTTGAGTGGGAGAATTGCAAGCAGAGTTTCATGCTGCACAAAGAACCTCGGAAGTCTCTCTCTCTGATCCTTTTGAGTTTTGAGCTCTGCACTTGGTAAAAAAGGGGCCTTTACATTCCCAGTTTGATTCCTGAGAACATTATATGGGAGTGAGTTCACTTCCAGTTATATCCTTCTAACCTTTTGGCCAGTTTTCCCCTCTTAAGAGCTAGCGGTTCTTTTTTTTTTTACAATTTTATTTTTATTTTTGAGATGGGGAGGTTTTGCCATATTACCTATATGGGTCTCCAACTCTGGACTCAAGCGATCCTCCTCCCTCAGCCTTCTAAGTAGCTTGGATTACAATCCTGGAGTGTGCCACTGCACCCACCTAGTCTTTTTTTTTTTTTTAACTTTTACATTTTATTCTGTTACAGAGATTTTTTTTTTTTTTGTAGAGACAGAGTCTCACTGTACCGCCCTTGGTAGAGTGCTGTGGCGTCACACGGCTCACAGCAACCTCTAACTCTTGGGCTTACGCGATTCTCTTGCCTCAGCCTCCCGAGCAGCTGGGACTACAGGCGCCCACCACAATGCCCGGCTATTTTTTTTGTTGCTGTTGTTGCAGTTTGGCTGGGGCTGGGTTTGAACCCGCCACCCTCGGCATATGGGGCTGGCACCCTACTCACTGAGCCACAGGCGCCGCCCTGTTACAGAGATTTTTATTAAACTTCATTTTCTCGCCCTCCCCCCCCCTTTTGAGATACTGGAAGAGTTATTTTTCAGCATTCTTTGAGGATAGGCATTACTATGTGACTGATTTCAACAATTAAATGTGATCAGAGGTATTGGGTGCTCCTTGTAGGCTTGGCCCAGGAAAGACTTGCTAAGAACTCATGAATGAGATCTGTGTCAGCAGAAGTCGTTTATGTTACTTCTTCTCTGGAATGGTTATGAAGCTAATGTACTTTCTCCATTTCTTCTCTGTCTCCATCTTCTGCCTGAATAAAAAGGCCTCTGAGGGCTCTCAAATGCAGATTATATTCTGTGACTGTTTCCACTTGTAGGTGAATCTTAAAGGACAGATTGTCTTGATCCTGACTGTCCTCACCACGGAGGCTGACAATTCCAAGGTGGAGGGGCTGTATCTGGTTGTTGGTGGGGACTCTTCATAGTCCTGAAGTGGCCCCTAGCAGTTCATTTTTGCAGATGGATTTTTTTTTTTTTTTTTTGAGACAGAGTCTTAAGCTGTCGCCCTCAGTAGAGTGCTGTGGCATCACAGTTCACAGCAACCTCAAACTCCTGGCCTTAAGCGATTCTCCTGCCTCAGCCCCCCAAGTAGCTGGGACTACAGGCACCTGCCACAACACTCAGCTATTTTGGGGTTTTAGTGTCATTGTTGTTTGGCAAGCCCAGGCTGGATTTGAGCCCACCAGCTCCGGTCCATGTGGCTGGTGCCCTAGCCTCTTGAGCTATAGGTGCTGAGCCTTGCAAATGGATTTTATTATTTAGAACCTGAACTTGCTGCTTAGCTACCTTCAGGTGAACGGACTACAGTTTGTCAGGGTTGTCCTTCAGATGTGATACTCTTGGCAAAACCAAGCTGAGAGAAAAAGAGAGGAAGAAGTGAACAGGGAAAAAAATGGGACACGTTCTTACTTGGTGAGACTTGTACAAATTGAAAGAAGATGGTGATTTTTTTTGTAACAAACTTAGCATGAGTGTGTATTAGACATTAGGTCTAGCTTTGTTGTTTTTTTTTTGAGACAGAGCCTCAAGCTGTTGCCCTGGGTAGAGTGCCGTGGCATCACAGCTCACAGAAACCTCCAACTCCTGGGCTCAAGTGAATCTCTTGCCTCTGCATCCCAAGTAGCTGGGACTACAGGCAGCCACCACAATGCCTGGCTATTTTTTGGTTGCAGCCGTCATTGTTGAATTCGAACCCTCCAGCTCAAGTGTATGTGGCTGGCCCCTTACCTGCTTGAGCCACAGGTGCCGAGCCTAGCTTTTTTTTTTTTTTTTCAGACAGTCTTACTCTGTCTTCCTGGATTAAGGGCTGTGGCATCATCAGAGCTCACAGCAACCTTGAACTCTTTTTTTGTTGTTGTTGCAGTTTATGGCCAGGGCTGGGTTTGAACCCATCACCTCTGGTATATTGGGCCGGCACCCTACTCCTGAGCCATAGGTGCCGCCCCAACCTTGAACTCTTGGACTCAAGTGATTCTCTTGCCTTAGCCTCCCAAGTAGCTGGGACTACAAGCACCTACCATAATGCCTCGCTATTTTTACAGACAGGGTCTCACTCTGGCTCAGGCTGGTCTTGAACCTGTGAGTTCAGGCAATCCACCTGCCTTGGCCTCCCAGAGTGCTAGGATTACAGGCATGAGCCACCATGTCCAGCCCCACTTCTAGCTTTTTAGCTAATTCGTGAATGAAAAAGTTAGATTGCATGGTAAAGATCGTATGGCATGTCACCAACTACCTCTGTTCACACTGAAACATCTACTGAGTGTTTACTGAGAATACTAGATTCTATGATACTGAGTAGTGGTAGACTTAAGTGGGCTTAGATGGGGGGGCGCTTTGAACCTGCTCAAGTTACAGTTCCTGAGAATGGCAGCTTGACGTCTATTTTTTGCCTGTAGGTCAAAGCATGAAGAAATTGATCTGGTCAGTTTAGAGGAGTTTTATAAGGAGGCTCCACCAGATATCAGCAAGGCCGAAGTCACTATGGGAGATCCTCACCAGCAAACTCTGGCACGTCTGGACTGGGAGCTGGAGCAGCGAAAAAGGTAGTATTTCGTCCTTCCTAACCTTGTTTTTTTTTTTTTTTTTTTGTTGTTGTTGTTCTTTTTGAGACAGAGTCTCACTATATTGCCCTCGGTAGAGAGCTGTGGCGTCACAGCTCACAGCAACCTCAAACTTTTGGGCTTAAGTGATTCTCTTGCCTCAGCCTCCCAAGTAGCTGGGACTACAGGTGTCCACCACAATGCCTGGCTATTTTTTGTTGCAGTTGTCATTACTGTTTAGCTGGATCAGGCCAGGTTCGAATCCGCCAGCTTCTGTGTATGTGGCTGGTGCCATAACCACTGTTGTCTTTTTTTTTTTTTTTTTTTTTTGGCCCGGGCTGGGTATGAACCTGCCACCTCTGGCATATGGGGCCAGCGCCTTACTCCTTTGAGCCACAGGCACTCCCCTATTGTTGCTTTTTAACAGAGACAGTGTCTCACTTTTGCGCAGACTGGTCTTGAACTTGTGAGTTCAGACGATCCTCTCACCCCGGCCTTGTAGAGTGCTAGGATTACAGGTGTGAGCCACCAAGCCTGGCTCTTCCTAACCTTGTTAACCAGAGAGTGACAGTGCTTTGTCATGACCCAGGATCATGTAGCAAAAAGCACTGTGGAACCAGCAGAAATAGTTTCTAAGAACAAATCCCATTTTGTGATTAATTCACATTGGATATTTAAAACTGGACCAACCTCAACATGTTTGGAGCTGTAATTGCTTAAGGCTATTAACAGAAATTTGGAATACATTTTTTTTCCTTTAAAAGTTTAGGCTCGGTGCCAGTGGCTCAAACGGCTAAGGCGCCAGCCACATACACCTGAGCTGGCAGGTTCAAATCCAGCCTGGGCCCGCCAAACGACAATGACTGCTGCAACCAAAATATAGCCGGGTGTTGTGGTGGGTGCCTGTAGTCCCAGGTACTTGGGAGGTGGAGGCAGGAAAATTGCTTGAGCCTAGGAGTTGGAGGTTGCTGTGAGCTGTGATGCCATGGCACTCTACCCAGGGTGACAGCTTGAGGCTCTGTCTCAAAAAAAAAGGTTTAATGCCTGAGGTCTAAATATCTTTTTTGTTTTTGTAAAGACAGAGTCTCACTTTATTGCCCTTGGTAGAGTGCTGTGGCATCACAGCTCACAGCAACCTCTAACTCCTAGGCTTAGGCGATCCTCTTGCCTCAGCCTCCCGAGTTAGCTGGGACTAAAGGTGCCTGCCACAATGCCCGGCTATTTTGTTGTTGCAGTTCGGCCGGGGCCCGGTTTGAACCCGCCACCTTTGGTATATGGGGCTGGTGCCCTACCCACTGAGCCACAGGAGCCGCCCCTAAATATCTTTTATATCATAAATTTAATGTATATTTTGCCTTTACCCATATCTATGAGCATATGCCTATGATAGTAAGCCTTTTTTTTTTGAGGCAGAGTCTCAAGCTGTTGCCCTCAGTAGAGTGCCGTAGTGTCATAGCTCACAGCAACCTCCAACTCCTGGGCTTAAGTGATTCTCTTGCCTCAGCCTCCCAAGTAGCTGGGACTATAGGCGCCCACCACAATGCCCAGCTATTTGTTGTTGTTGTTGCAGTTGCCTCAGCCTCCCAAGTAGCTAGGACTACAGGTCCCTGCCACAATGCCTGGCAATAATGTTGTTGTTGTTGAAGCTGTGGTTGTTTAAGCTGGCCCTGGGCCAGGTTTGAACCTACCAGCCTTTGTGTATGTGGCTAGCACCCTACCTACTGAGCTATGGGCACCACTAGAAAGCTTTGTAAACATTATTTTGTAAGGTTATACATCATTTCTAGAAAAATTGTAACTTACAAAATTAGTCTATTGGACTTTTAAACTGTTTCCATTCTTTGCTATCATAGATCATGCTTTGAGTCACATCTTTACATGTAGACTTTACTAATACAGAGCTTTAATTTATTTATTTAACTTTTTTTCTATTTCAAAATGTTTGGGGGTACACATGTTTGGTTACATGGATCTGATCACCAAGATAGTGTGCATTGTATTTGTTATGTGTAAATTTACCTGTTAGGTGTAAAATTCCTTTCCCACCTGCTTGGTTTCTGCTGAGTTTTACTACCATATGTGCACATGGGGATTACTCGATTAGTTCAAATTTAATAGTGAATACATGTAGTGTTTGTTTTTCCTTTTTTGTGAAACTTTGCTTGGAAGAATGGTCTCCAGTTCCATCCAGGTTGTTACAAAGGTGTAAGTTCACCTTTTTTTTTTTTTGAGACAGAGCCTCAAGCTGTCGCCCTGGGTAGAGTGCTGTGGCATAATGGCCCTCAGCAACCTCCAACTGCTGGGTTCAAACCATTCTCCTGCCTCTGCCTCCCAAGTAGCTGGGACTAGAGGCACCTGCCACAACGCCGGCTTTTTTTGGTTGCAGTCGTTGTTTGGCAGGCCTGGGCTGGATTTGAACCCACCAGCTCAGGTGTAATGTGGCTGGCGCATTAGCCCCTTGAGCCACAGGCACCAAGCCTCACCATTTTTTTTATGGCTTAGTGGTATTCCTTGGGATACATACACATATGTACCATATATTTTTTTTTTTTTTTGAAACAGAGTCTTACTATGTTGTCCTTGGTAGAGTACTGTGGTGTCACAGCTCTCAGCAACCTCAAACTCTTGGGCTTAAGAGATTCTCTTGCCTCAGCCTGCTGAGTAGCTGTGACTACAGGCACCCGCTACAATGCCTGGCTATTTTTTGTTGTTGTTGCATTTGTTTAGCTGGCCTGGGCCGGGTTCGAACCTGCCACCCTCGGTCTATGTGGCTGGCACCGTAACCACTGTGCTACGGGCACCGAGCCTATGTGTACCATATTTTATTAATCCACTCATGTATCGATGGGCACTTGGGTTGATTCCAGATCTTTGCAGTTGTGAATTGTGCTGCATTAAACATTCGAGTGCATGTCTTTTTTGATAAAAAGACTTTTTCCTTTGGGTAAATACCCAATGGTGGGATTTCTAGATCAAATGGTAGGTGTACTTCTAGTTCTGTGAGGTATCTCCATACTGTTTTCTACAGAGGTTGTACTAGTTTGCGGTCCCACCAGCAGTGTATAAGTGTTCCTTTCTCTCTGCATCCATGCCAGCATTTTTTTTCTTTTTTTTTTTATTAAATCATAGCTGTGTACATTGATATGATCATGGGGCATCATTCACTAGCTTCACAGACCGTTTACCAAGTTTCACATATACCCTTGTAAGATGCACCACTGGTGGGCGGTGCCTGTGGCTCAGTCGGTAAGGCGCCGGCCCCATATACCGAGGGTGGCAGGTTCAAACCTGGCCCCAGCCAAACTGTAACCAAAAAAAAAAAATAGCTGGGCATTGTGGCGGGTGCCTGTAGTCCCAGCTACTCGGGAGGCTGAGGCAAGAGAATCGCTTAAGCCCAGGAGTTGGAGGTTGCTGTGAGCTGTGTGAGGCCACGGCACTCTACCGAGGCCAGAAAGTAAGACTCTGTCTCTACAAAAAAAAAAAAAAGATGCACCGCTGGTGTAATCCCACCAATCCCCTTCCCTCTACCCATCTCCCCCCTCCCTCCCCTCCCTTTCCCTCTTCCCCCTATTCTTAGGTTGTAACTGGGTTATAGCTTTCATGTGAAAACCCTCATGCCAGCATTTTTCAAAGACTTTGTCCCATGCTGTTTGGGACTTTTTGGTAAATACCATTCTTTTTGAAGTTAGGTGATATTGTTGTTTTGATTTGTATTTCCCAGATAATTAGAGATATCTTTTGCCCACTTCTTTATGGGGTTGTTTCATTTTTTTTTTCTTGCTGATTTGTTTGAGTTCTGTTTTTTTTTTTTAGAGACAGAGTCTCTGTTTGTCACCCTCAGTAGGGTGCCGTGACATCACAGTTCATAGCAACCTCCAGCTCTTGGGCTTAGGCGATTTTCTTGCCTCAGCCTCCCGAGTAGCTGGGACTACAGGCGCCCGCCACAACACCCAGTTATTTTTTGTTGCAGTTTGACTGGGGCCGGTTTGAACCCGCCACCCTCAGTTTATGGGGCTGGTGCCCTACTCACTGAGCCACAGGCGCCGCCATGTTTGAGTTCTTTATAGATTCTTGTTATCATCCCTTTATTGGATATATAGCATACACATATTTTCTCCATTCTGTAGGTTGTCTGTTCACTCTATTGATTGTTTCCTTGGCTGTGTGGACGCTTTTAAATTTAATCAAGTTCCATTTGTTTATTTTTATTAATGGTGTGATTGTCTTTGGAGTCTTCATAAATTCCTTGCCTGGACCAATATCTATAAAAGTTTTCCAACATTTTCTTCTAAAATTCTTACAGTTTCATGTTTTAGGGTTTAAGTCTGATATCCATCATGAGTTTTGTGAGTGTTGAGAGGTGCGGATAGTATTTCAGTCTTCTACATGTGGCTATCTGATTTTCCCAGCACCATTTATTAAATAGAGATTCTTTCCCTAGTGTATGTTTTTGTCTGCTTTGTTAAAAATCAGATGGCAATATGAGGATGGTTTTATATCTGGGTTCTCTGATCTGATCCATACGTCTGTGTCTTGTGCCATTGCCATGCTGCTTTGGTTACTATAGCTTTGTAGTATAGCTGAAGTCTGGTGAAGTGATGCCTCCACATTTTTCTTTTTGCTTAAGGTTGCTTTGGCTATTCGGGATCTTTTCTGGTTCCATATGAACTAAAGAAGTCTTTCCTAGGTCTGCAAAAAATGACTTTGGGTAGTATAGACATTTTAACAGTGTTGATTCTGCCCCTCCATGAGTATGATGTTTTTCCATCTCTTTATATCTCTGCCATTTTCTTCCTCAGTTTCGAGGTTCTCCCCGTAGAGGTCTTTGACTTCCCTTTTCTTTTCTGTTCTTTTTTTTTTTTGAGACGGAGTCTCATTATGTTGCCCTTGGTAGAGTGCCGTGGCGTCACAGCTCACAGCAACCTCAAACTCCTAGGCTTAAGGGATTCTCTTGCCTCAACCTTCCAAGTAGCTGGGACTACAGGTGCCTACCACAATGCCCAGCTATTTTTTTTTTGTAGTCGTCATTGTTGTTTGGCAGGCCCCAGCTGGGTTTGAAACCACCAGCCTTAGTGTATGTGGGTTGGCGCCCTAGCTGCTGAGCTATAGGCACTGAGCCTTTTTGTCCTTTTTTTGAGACAGAGTCTCACTTTGTCCCCATTGTACCATAGTGTCATAAGAGCAACCTCAACTCGTGGGCTTAAGTGATTTTCTTGCCTCAGTTTTTTTTTTTTTTTATCATTTTATTTTTTTGTGTGTACACGCTTAAAATTATTGAATTTCTAGGCCAGGTTCAGGTAATTGAAGGGTCTTTATAAGTAGTTTATATTGTCTAGATCCAAGGTATGCTATAAACATAGTCTGAAGCAAAATGGGATGTAACATCTTTCTAAAGACAGACTTAGAAATTCTAATCCAGTATGGCGCCTGTAGCTCAAATGGCTAAGGCACCAGCCACATATACCAGAGCTGTCGGGTTCGAATCTGGCCCGGGCCTGCCAAACAGTGACAACTATAACCAAAAAATAGCCGGGGTGGGGCGGCGCCTGTGGCTCAAAGGAGTAGGGCGCTGGCCCCATATACTGGATATGGCAGATTCAAACCCACCCTGGCCAAAAACTGCAAAAAAAAAAAAAAAAAATAGCCAGGTGCTATGGCGGGAGCCTGTACTCCCAGCTACGCAGGAGGCTGAGGCAGAGAATCGCTTAAGCCCAGGAGTTGGAGGTTGCCATGAGCTGTGATGCCATGGCACTCTGCCCAGGGCAATAGCTTGACACTTTGTCTCAAAAAAAAAAGAAAGAAAGAAAAATTCTAATCCAGTATGTTAAGATGTTTCCTTTCTCTGGTAGCAGAGCTGACCGAACCTAGCTGCTAAGCCAACATTCACTGGTATAGCCAAGAAAACAGGATACAGACCACCAAAAACAAGACCAGTCAGTCCACTCTGTGTTACAGTACAGGTTTCACAGTTCAGTTCGCCTATAGTCAAAGGTAAGGTTACAAAACTTCTGTAAGCTATCTCTATTGTCAGAAACGGAAGCCCTGCCATTGGTAAGCCACCGGCAGCACAAGCTTCGTTCAACATGCATCAAAAAAGACTGTTTGATATTAGGCCACAGAGAACAGCATTAAGTCCAATACACACACACACACACACACACATATATATATATATATATACACTGATCCATGTTCAAGTAAATTCCTTTCTGTTTCTGGAAACTGGTTAATTTTTCTGGTTATGTTAATGAAATGTGTTTGGTTTTCCTTAGTATCATCTGGTTTATGATTTTCCATCGAGCCTTGTGTTTTCCTTCTCAGGAGGCACTGCTGCCTCCAGTTTTCCTTGGTAACACCCTGGGTTCACTGCAACCTTTGTTCAACTCTCCTGGGCGCAGCCATCTTTGGCTGACACGTGACTCGATCTATTTTTATGTTTTTATTTCTTGAGACAGAGTCTCATTATGTCACTCTCGGTAGAGTGCTATGGAGACACAGCTCGCAGCAACCTTAAACTCTTGGGCTTAAGAGATTCTCTTGCCTCAGCCTCCCAAGTAGCTGGGACTAAATGCGCCCACCACAATGCCCAGCTATTTGTTGTTGTTGTTGTTGCAGTTGGTTAGCTGGCCATGGTTGGGTTTGAACCCACCCACCTCAGTTTTTCATTTTAGTAGAGACAGGGTCTTGTGCTTGCTCAGGCTGGTGTCAAACTCGTGAGCTCAAGCAGTCCATCTGCCTCGGCCTCCCAGAGTGCTAGGATTATAGGCAAGAGCCACTGCGCCCTGTCTACTTCCTTAGTTAAATGTATTCCTAAGTATTTTCTTTTCTTTGTTGCTATTGTGAAAGGTATTGAGTCTTTGATTCTCAGCTTGACTATTATTGGTGTATACAAATGCTACTGATTTGTGTACATTGATCTTGTAACCTGAGACTTTGCTGAATTTATTCAGTTCCAGGAGTCTCTTAGCAGAATCTGTGGGTCTTTCTAGATATAAGATCACATCGTCAGCACAAAGTGATAGTTTGACCTGTTCTGCCCCCATTTGGATAGACTTGATTTTCTTCTCTTGTTTGCTCTGTTCAGGGGTTCTAGCACTATGTTCAATAGAAGTGGTAACAGTGGGCAATCTTGTCTGGTTCCAGTTCTAAGTGAAAGTGCTTTTAATTTTTCCTCATTCGGTATGATGTTGGCTGTGGGTTTGTCATATGTGGCTTTTATAATTTTGAGGTAAGTCTGATTTATGCTTATTTTGTTAAGTTCTTATAAAAAGGTGCTGAATTTTGCCAAATGCTTTTTCTGTGTCTATTGAAAGTATCATATGGTCTTTGTTATTGTTTTTATTTATGTGGTGAATTACATTTATAGATTTGTGTATGTTGAACCATCCTTGTATTTCTGGGATGAAGCCTACTTAGTCATGGTAGATTGTTTTTTTGATGTACAGCTACATTCTGTTTGCTAGGATTTATTGAGAATTTTTGCATCTGTATTCATAAGAGATACTGATCTGTAGTTTTCTTTTTTTGCTGTGTCCTTACCTGGCTGGTATCAAAGTGATGTTTATTTGCTTTGTAAAACATGTTGGGGAGGATTCCTTCCTTCTTGATGCTATGGAATCATTTCTGCAGTATAGGTACTAGCTTTCCTTCATAGGTCCGGTAAAATTCAGGTGTGAAACCATCTGGTTTGTGACTTCCTTTTGTTGGAAGATTTTTTAAATTGCTTCTTCAATTTTGGTACTTGATATTGGTCTGTTTAGGAATTCTGTTTCTTCCTGACGGAGCCTAGAGAGGCTATGTATTTCTAAGAATTTGTCCATTTCCTCCACGTTTTCAAATTTTATGTGCATAGAAATTTTTTTTTTTATGGTAAAAAGTTATATATTTAGAATTGGCCAGCTGGACTTGGTTTAGATGATCCCAATTTTGTTGGCAACATCCAAAGCATCATAATCAGGAGCCAGTCGAACATATGCCTTCTTCTCACCATCAGGCCTGATCAGGGTGTTGACCTTGGCCACATCAGTGTCATAAAGCTTCTTCACAGCCTCTTTGATCTGGCGCTTGTTGGCTTTGACATCCACAATGAACACAAGTGTGTTGTTGTCTTCTATCTTCTTCATGGCAGACTCCGTGGTCAGGGGGAACTTGATGATAGCATAGTGGTCAAGCTTGTTTCTCCTGGGGGCGCTCTTCTGAGGATATTTGGGCTGCCTCCGGAGTCTCAGAGTCTTTGGCTGCTGGAAGGTGGGTGATGTACAGATCTTCTTTTTTTTGTGGCTGTGGATGCCTTTTAGCACTGCCTTCTTGGCCTTCAATGCCTTTGCTTTGGCTTCCGAAGCTTTGGGAGGGGCAGGAGCTTCCTTCTTCGCTTTCGGCGCCATCTTGTGAAAAGCGTGCATAGAGATTTTTATAGTATTTAGGGATAATATTTTGTATTTGCCTGCTATCAGTTGTGATTTCTCCTTTTCATTTCTGATTGAGCTTCTTAGAGTCTGTTCTATTTCTGGTTAATCCAGCAAAAGGCCTGTTAATTTTGTTTATCATTTTGAAGAGCCAACATTTTATTTCATTAATCTTTTATTTAATTTTTTTGTCATTGTTTTCATCTGTTCTGATGTTGGTTATTTCTTTTCTTCTGCTGGGTTTGGGGTGGTTTTGAGGAGCTTTTATTTATTAACCATAAAAGGAATGTCTGTAGTATGTAATTTAATGTTATTTTAAATATATAGTGTTTTTTATGTTGGACTTTTTGTGGTTGCATCCCATACATTCATAGTGACTTTTTGCCTTTTGATATTTGTTCAAGAATTCCAGGGGCTTTTGTGTTCTGTTTTTCTTTTCTTTTTTTTTTTATTTTTTATTTATTTATTTATTTATTTTTTTGTAGAGACAGAGTCTCACTGTACCGCCCTTGGTAGAGTGCCGTGGCGTCACACGGCTCACAGCAACCTCTAACTCTCGGGCTTACGCGATTCTCTTGCCTCAGCCTCCCGAGCAGCTGGGACTACAGGCGCCCGCCACAACGCCTGGCTATTTTTTTTTGTTGTTGTTGCAGTTTGGCCGGGGCCGGGTTTTGAACCCGCCACCCTCGGCATATGGGGCCGGCGCCCTACTCACTGAGCCACAGGCGCCGCCCTATTTTTTTATTATTAAATCATAGCTGTGTACTTTAATGCGATCATGGGGCACCATACACTGGTTTTATAGATCGTTTGACACATTTTCATCACACTGGTTAACATAGCCTTCCTGGCATTTTCTTAGTTACTGTGTTAAGACATTTATATTCTACATTTAGTAAGTTTCACATATACCCTTGTAAGATGCACCGTATGTGTGATCATGTGTTCTGTTTTTCATTGAAGAAGCAGCTGTTTGTTTATTTGCCTTTTTCTGTTAAAGAATGTATTCTGTAGGGTGGTGCCTGTGGCACTGGCCCCATATACTGAGGGTGGCAGGTTCAAACCCAGCCCTGGCCAAACTGCAACAAAAAATAGCCAGGCATTGTGGCGGGCGCCTATAGTTCCAGCTACTCAGGAGGCTGAGGCAAGAGAATTGCCTAAGCCCAGGAATTGGAGGTTGCTGTGAGCTGTGTGACACCACAGCACTCTACCAAGGGCAATAAAGTGAAACTCTGTCGCTACAAAAAAAAAAAAAAAGAATGTATTCTGTACCTTTGGTCAATGCTATGAATTTAATAAGCCATAAGTCTGGTTCTTAGGGAATTTGTGTCCATGCTTCAGCAAATGGACTGGCCTGTCACCGCCCCCCCTGTACAGTGCACTGGTTGCCCTGGGCACAGGCTGAGCTGTGAGTGCTGCATTCCTGTGGCAGTAATCCTGAATCTGTTTCTACTCTGTCCCAGTCAGGCCAATCTATGGGTCTTATGTATTATTCATATATTTATAATAATGCCAGGTCCACATGTTTGTGAAAGTTTTAGGTTTAGCCCTTCAGGCAAGAAATGGAGCAGAATATGGCCTGGGTATTCCCTAGCAGTCACAGGTAGAGCCTCTGGAGAGATAGGTATGGATTCAAAGAGCAGCTCAGTGTTTACTCTTAGCTGGATGAACTTGGGGAAGTTACCTACTTCCCTAAGTCTTATTTTCTTCTTTTGGGGTGAAGAAAAGTCACAATCATCCAGAGTTGGAAATTTTTTTGTTTTTGACACAGTCTCACTCTGTTGCTGAGGCTAGAGTACAGTGATCATAGCTCACAGCAACCTCATACTCCTGGGCTCAAGGGATCCTCCTGCCTCGGCCTCCCAAGTAGCTGGAGCTATAGGCAAGTGCTACCATGCCTGGCTAATTTTTTTATTTTTTTGTAGATAGGAGGTTTTGCTTTTGTTTAGGCTGGTTTTGACCTCCTGGCCTCAAGCATTCCTCCTGCCTTTGCCTCTCAGAGTGCTAGGATTATAGATAAGAGCAACTGTACTCGGGCTTTCCACAGTTTTCTTTCTTTTTTTTCTTTTTTTTTTGAGACAGTCTCACTGTGTTGCCCTTGGTGGAGTGTCATGGCATCAAAGCTCACAGCAACCTCAAACTCTTGGGCTTAAGCGATAATCTTGCCTCAGCCTTCTAAGTAGCTGGGACTACAGCCACCCACCACAACGCCTGACTGTTTTTTGTTGTAGTTGTCATTGTTGTTTAGCTGGCCTGGGCCGTGTCCGAACCCTCGAACCCGCCAGCCTGGCGCTATAACCACTGTGCTACGGGCACCAAGCCTTTTCTTTCTTTTCTTTTTTTTTTTTTTTTTCGAGACAGTCTCACTTTGTCACCCTCCACAGAGTGCTATGGCGTCATAGCTCACAACAACCTCAAACTCTTGGCTTAAGTGATTCTCTTGCCTCGGCCTCCCTAGTAGATGGGATTATAGGCACACCACAGTGCCTGGCTACTTTTAGAGATGGGGTCTTGCTCTTACTCAGGCTGGTCTCAAACTTGTGAGCTCAGGGCAATCCACCCACCTCGGCCTCCCAGAATGGTAGGATTACAGGCATTTAATCCTTGCCACCTTGCCCAGGCCTTTCCACAGTTTTTATAAAGATTGAATGCAGTAATGCTTAAAGAGCTTACCAAAGGACCTGACACACAGTAAGTGCTGGATAAACATTAGCAGTTAATCATGGCTGTTCTTACTAGACGGAATATGATAGTGAACAGGGGTGTTAGGGTATCCTTGGGGGACATTGGGTGACAGTGCTCTGTCCTCCCCCAACAGGCTGGCAGAGAAGTACAGAGAGTGCCTGTCCAACAAGGAGAAAATCCTCAAGGAGATTGAGGTGAAGAAGGAGTATCTGAGCAGCCTCCAGCCCCGTCTCAACAGCATCATGCAGGTGAGCCCTACCAGGCTTTTGCTTTGCCTTCACCAGTGACCAAAAGGTACATCAACCTTTGGGCTTTGCCAGATCTGTTACAATAATTGGAATACAGTGCAGTGGCCTTACCTGCAGTCTTACCCAGGTAATACAAAAATGTTGCATCTGGGGGAGGGGAAGAAGTACTGACCATCTGGGCTTAGAAACATAAACACACATTTACCAGGCATTTTGTTTTATCTAGAATCTCCTTTGGGTAATGTGCTTTCTCAGACTCTTAAGTTTAGTTTACCCCCTGGGTGGTCCCCATTAGCTGTACAGTCTCCAGGCATTAAAATGTACTGTCTATGGATGTCTGTTAGTTCCTTCTAAGTGTACCTCAGGGGTAGACTGCTCAGCAGATTGACAGATCAACTCACTTTGAAAAAATTTTTACTTATTTGAAAAGTATTGGGCGGTGCCTGTGGCTCAGTGAGTAGGGCGCCGGCCCCATATACCTAGGGTGGCGGGTTCAAACCTGGCCCCCGTCAAATTGCAACAACAACTACAACAACAATAGCCGGGAATTGTGGCAGGCGCCTGTAGTCCCAGCTACTTGGGAGGCTGAGGCAAGAGAATTGCCTAAGCCCAGGAGTTGGAGGTTGCTGTGAGCTGTGTGTGATGCCCCGGCACTCTACCAAGAGCGATAAAGTAAGACTCTGGCTCTAAAAAAAAAAAAAAAAAGAAAAGAAAAGTATTAGGTACCTTGGGAGGAGAAGTCAATACTTTACTTGTAAAATTTAATGTATTTCTGTATAGCTGACCCATTTTTTTGTTAGCTTTGTGAAGCCAGCTCTTGTCTATATCCTTATAGTTTTATGAAGCAGAGTAGACGGCAAATGCGGAAGAACTTTTTAAAAAGACCCTAGATAAATTGTAAATTTGCTTTTCTAGACTTTGGCAAGCTCTTCATTTTCTTCCTTCCCCTGTAGGCTTATAATTTGAGAGTTTTTTTGAGACAGAGTCTTACTCTGTTATCCTGCTTAGAGTGATATGGCATCAAAGCTCACAGCAGCCTCAAATTCTTAGGCTGGAACAATCCTCTTGCCTCAGCTTCCTGAATAGCTGGGACTATAGGGATGTGCCACCATGCCCAGCTAGTGTCTGTATTTTTTGTAGAGACAGGGCTTCGCTCTGGCTCAGGCTGGTCTTGAACTCCTGAGCTCAAGCAATCCACCCGCCTCGGCCTCTCAGAGTGCAGTTTTGCCTATTTTTAAGCTTTATGCAAAGAAAAACCTAATCTATACTGTTTATTGTCTGGCTGCTTTTGCTTAACAGCATGTTTGGGAGAATCAGCTATATTATTGTGAGTACCAGGAATTTGTTTACTTTCATTGATGTTTAGTGTTTGATTTTGGTTATTTCCAGTTTGAGGCTATTATGAATAATGCCGCAATGAGCTTTTTTATTTTCTTTCTTTAGAGATAGTCTCACTTTGTCGCCCTCGGTAGAATGACGTGGCATCACAGCTCACAGCAACCTCCAGTTCTTGGGTTTAGGCGATTCTCTTGCCTCAGCCTCATGAGTAACTGGGACTACATATGCCCATCACAACACCCGGCTATTATTTTTGTTGCAGTTTGGCCCGGTCTGGGTTTGAACCCGCCACCCTCAATATATGGGGACGGCGTCCTACTCACTGAAGCACAGGCACCGCCTATGTTATTTTTTTTTTCTTTTCATTTCCCTAGACATCAAGCATGACACCTTTTATATGCTTTTTGGCTTTTAGACAATCTCTTTTGTGAAGGGCCTATGCCAGTCTTTTGCCCATTTTTCTGTTAGGTTTCCTGGAGTTGTTCCTATTTTCTGGAGCTGAATCTTTTGCATATCTTTCCCATTCTGTTATTTACCTTTTTACTCTAGTTTTTGTTTTGGAAACAGAGTCTCACTCTGTGACCCTGGGTGGAGTGTCGTGGCGTCATAGCTCACAGTAACCTCATACTCTGGGCTCAAGCATATCTCTTGCCTCAGGCTCCTGAGTAGCTGGGACTACAGGTGCCCACTACAACACCCAGATATATATATATTTTTAAGAGACGGGGGTCTTACTTGTTCAGGCTGGTCACAAACTCCTGAGCTGGAGCAATCCACCTGCCTCAGCCTCCCAGAATGCTAGCATTACAGGAGTGAGCCACCACCCCCAGCCTATGTTTTCACTCTTAAAGTGATAGCTTTTATTTTTATTTTATTTATTTATTTTTTTTTGAGACAGAGCCTCAAGCTGTCACCCTGGGTAGAGTGCTGTGGTATCACAGCTCACAGCAACCTCCAATTCCTGGGCTCAAGTGATTCTCCTGCCTCCACTTCCCAAGTAGCTGGGACTACAGGCACCTGCCACAACGCCCAGCTACTTTTTGGTTGCAGCTGTCATTGTTGTTTGGCTGGCCCGGGCTGGATTCGAACCCACCAGTTCAGGTGTATGTGGCTGGTGCCTTAGCCACAGGCGCCGAGCCTAAAGTGATAGCTTTTAATGTGCAGGTGTTCTTAATTTTTTTTTTTTTTTTTGAGACAGAGCCTCAAGCTGTTGCCCTGGGTAGAGTGCCGTGTCATTACAGCTCACAGCAACCTCCAACTCTTAAGGCTCAAGCCGTTCTCCTGCCTCCGCCTCCCAAATAGCTGGGATTACAGGTGCTTGCCACGTCCTGCTACTTTTTGGTTACAGCCGTCGTTGTTTGGCAGGCCAGGGCTGGATTCGAACCTCAGCTCAGGTGTATGTGGCTGGCACCTTAGCTGTTTGAGCCACAGGTGCCAACCGAGGTGTTCTTAATTTTACTATGCTCTAATTAGTAATCTTTTTCTTTTTTTTGGCAGTTTTTGGCCGGGGCTGGGTTTGAACCCGCCACCTCCGGCATATGGGGCCAGCGCCCTACTCCTTTGAGCCACAGGTGTCACCAGTAATCTTTTTCTTTATGGGTAGTTCTATTATTTTTTTTTTTTTAGAGACAGAGTCTCACTTTGTCGCTCTTGGTAGAGTTCTGTGGTGTCACAGCTCACAGCAACCTTCAGCTCTTGGGCTTAGGCAATTCTCTCGACTCAACCTCCCAAGTACCTGGGACTATAGGCACCTGCCACATGCCTTCCATTTTCAAGGTCACGGAGATATTCTCCTATATTTTCTTTTAGAAGTGATATTGTTTACCTTTCACATTTCTTCTTTTTTTTTGAGACAGAGTTGCATTTTGTTGCTGTGGCTTCATAGCTCATAGCAACCTCGAACTCTTGAGCTTAAACAATTCTCTTGCCTCAGCCTCCCAAGTACCTGGGATATAGGCACCCGCCACATGCCTGACTATTTTTAGAGGTGAGGGCTCCCTCTGGCTCAGGCTTGTCTCGAACTTGTGAGCTCAGGTAATCCACCTGCTTTGGCTTCTCAGAGTGCTGAGATTATAGATGTGAACCATCGCACTTGGCCTACCTTTTACATTTCTATGTGTAATTCTAGAAGTGAATTTTGTGTATAGTGTGAGGTAAAGGTGAAGATTTATTTTTTTCTTTCCATCTAAGTTAACGGTTCTCAACCTGTGGGTTGCGACCCCTTTGTAACAATGAAAATACATCCTGCCTATCAGATATTTACATTACAATTCATAACAGTAGCAAAATTATAGTTATGAAGTAGCAAGGAAAATAATTTTATGGTTGGGGGTCACTACAACGTGAGGAACTATATTAAAGAGTCACGGAGGACAGCGCCTGTTGCTCAGTGGGTAGGGCGCCAGCCCCATATACCCATGGTGGCGGGTTCAAACCTGGCCCCAGCCAAACTTCAACCTCAAAAAAAAATAGCCAGGCGTTGTTGCGGGGGCCTGTAATCCCAGCTGCTTGGGAGGCTGAGTAAAGAGAATCAGGAGTTGGAGGTTCTTGTGATCTGTGTGATGCCAGGGGCACTCTATGGAGGGTGATAAACTGAAACTCTGTCTCTAAAAAAAAAAGGTCATGGCATTAGGAAGGTTGAGAACCACTGATCTAAGTGTTCAGGTAACCCATTTATTTATTTATTATTTATTCTTTTGAGACAGAGTCTAACTATGTAGCCCTCAGTAGAGTGCTATGGCATCACAGCTCACAGCAATCTCAAACTCTTGGGCTTAAGCGATTCTTTTGCCTCAGTTGTCCAAGTAGCTGGAACTACAGATGCCTACCACACTGCTATTTTGGTTGATATTGTTGTAGTTGTTGTTTGGCACCCCGGGCGGGGTTCAAACCTGCTAGCCTTGGTGTATGTGGCCTGGGCCCTAGCCACTGAGCTGCAGGCGCCAAGCCAGGTAACCCATGTATTGAAACGACATTCTTTCCTCAGTGCACTGTCACTTTTGTTAGAAATCGGTCATTTAGGCTCAGTGCCTTTGCTCAGTGTTAGGGCGCCAGCCACATACACCAGGGCTGATGGGTTCAAACCTGGCCCAGGCCTACTAACAACAATAACAATTACAACAACGGGGTGGCGCCTGTGGCTCAAGGAGTAGGGCGCTGGCCCCATATGCTGGAGGTGGTGGGTACAAACCCAGCCCTGGCCAAAAACAGCAAAAAAAAACCCCAAAAAAACAAACAAATAAAACAATTACAACAACAACAAAAAAAATAGCAGGGTGTTGTGGCGGGCACCTGTAGTCCCAGCTACTTGGGAGGCTGAGGCAGGAGAATCGCTAAAGCCCAACAGTTGGAGGTTGCTGTGAGCTATGACACAACAGAACTCCACCGAGGGCGACATAGTGAGACTCTGTCTCAAAGAAAGAAAAAGAAATTAGTTGTCTGTATTTGTGTGGGTTTGTGTGTGATCTGTATGTCTATCCTCACACCAATATTGTACTGTCTTATTTCTTGTAGCTTTATCAGAAGTCTCAATGTGCAGCTGTATAGGTGCTCCAACCTAATTCTTCTGGACTTTTTGGTTATTCTTGGCCTTTTGCATTTACATATAAATTTTAGAATCAACTTGTTTATTTTCATGGGCTAGATTTGGATTGGGATTATGTTGAATCTATAGATCACTTTTGGGGAAATTGACATCTAGACAATATTGAGTCTTCCAGGTCATTGACATTCATAACCTCCATTTATTTAGATATTTCATTTCTCAGGTCTTTGTGTAGAGGCTTACACACCTTTCATTGATTTATTCTTGGGTATTTGGTTTCTTTTGATGCTATAGGAAATTGGTATGTTTTTATAATTTCATTGTCTTACTGTCTGTTTTTGGTATAAGGTTATATAATTGACTTTTTTTTTTGGAGGCAGAGTCCTACTCTTTCACCTAAGTTAGATTGCCATGGCGTCAGCCTAGTTCACAGCAACCTTAAACACTTAGGTTCAAATAATCCCTCTGCTTCAGCCTCCTGAGTAGCTGGGACTGCAAGTACATGCCTCAACTTGCTGTTACTTTTTCTACTTTTTAAATTAATTAATTAATTAAATTTTTTTTTTTTTTTTTTTTTTTTTTGAGACAGTCTTACTATGTTGTTCTCGGTAGAGTGCCATGGTGTCACAGCTCAAACTCTTGGGCTTAAGCGATTCTTTTGCCTCAGCCTCCCAAGTAGTTGAGACTACAGGCACTCGCCACAACATCCAGCTATTTTTTTGGTTGTAGTCATTGTTTGGCAGGCCTGGGCTGGGTTTAAACCCGACAGTTCTGGTGTAGGTGGCTGGTGGCCTAGCCGCTCAGCTATAGGCGCCAAGCCTATTTATTTTATTTTATTTATTTATTTATTTATTTATTGAGACAGAGCCTTCAAGTTGTCACCCTGGGTAGAGTGCCATGGCATCACAGCTCATAGCAACCTCCTGGGCTCAAGTGATTCTTCTGCCTCCACCTCCCAAGTAGCTGGGACTACAGGCACCCACCACAATGGCCTTGCTATTGTTTGGTTACTACCATCATTGTTGTTTGGTGGGCCCGGGCTGAATTCGAACCCACCAGCTCAGGTGTATATGGCTGGCGCCTTAGCTGCTTGAGCCACAGGCGCCAAGCTCTCACTATGTAGTTGTCATAGTTGTTTGGCAGGCCTGGGCTGGGTTTGAACCCAGCGCTGGTGTATATGGCTGGTGGCCTAGCCACTAAGCTACAGGAGCCAAGGCTATTACAAGTGTGAGCCACCACACCAGGCAGTTTATTATTTTTTTTTTTTTTGGAGATAGACTCTCACTAGAATGCTGTGGTATCATCACAGCTTACTGAAACCTGAAACTCCTGGGCTCACAGGATCATCTTACCTCATCCTCCCAAGTAGCTGGGAGTACAAGCACATGCCACCACGCCTGGCTAATTTTTTCTGGGTCTTTTTTGTTTGCTTGTTTGTTTTATAGAGCTATGATCTCGCGATGTTGTTCAGGCTGGTCTCAAACATCTAGCTTTAAGCAGTCCTCCTGCCTCAGCCTTCCAAAGCGCTGGGATTAGAGGTGTGAACCACCCTACCTGGTTATGTCTCTTTTGCAAATAAAAAACTACATGTAGTCACTAAGCAGCTGCATGTTCCTATGTGGACTGACCAAAAAAGAAAAAAAACTCCTTCTTTTATTGCATTTAGGCTTCCCTTCCAGTGCAAGAGTACCTGTTCATGCCGTTTGACCAGGCTCATAAGCAGTATGAGACAGCTAGGCACCTGCCGCCTCCCCTCTACGTTCTCTTTGTCCAGGCAACTGCATATGGGCAGGCCTGTGGTGAGTATGGGGGCTGGTTGAGGAAGAGGGGCTGTGGGAACAGCAGCTGTGGCTGATTGAGTCATTTGGAAGCACTGCCAGCCTTGCCCAGAAGCTCTCAGGTGACAGACGCTGCCTCCCCTCTGCACTGCCCAGCATGGCTGCCCTGCCCAGCTGCAGCTAGACTAACCTGATAGATATTTCAGAATGGATGGCTTCGAATTGTTCTTGAGCCTGGCTGAATAGCTGTTGGGTACAGTGCCCAGGCAGCCTGTCTGGGCTCGCAGGTGCTCACTTCATCAAGGCGTGCTTGGCAGGTGGATTGGCGCCTCTTGCTCTGCTTCAGGGTGGTGGTGGGGGGACCAGGTTAAACTATATGTCCTCCTTAAGCTTAAGGGAAGCCTCTGACTCTGCTAAGGTTTTGAGAAATTTTAGGAGACCCTGCCTCTTACTGCAACGCAGCTTTCAACCAGCACCTAATTTTCTTTCCCACCCCCACCCCACCGCATCAGACAGACCGTATTGTATCAGTGCTTGCCTGTCTCCTCCCAGCCACGAGCACCAACACATTACTGTCTCTCTTCTTGTGTTGTCCTGGTCCTTTCTCTGGTCTTCTCCCTCCACTTGTTCTCCCTCCTGTTTCCATCATCAGCTCATATGAAATCCTCCCAGCCCCCTAGACAGGGTGAGTAATTTTACTTTCTTTTGTGTTTAAAATCCAGCTGGTTTCCATTCCCATTTTTCATTAGAATTCTAAGATTAAATGACTGAAAAAAATAGTCTAGCATTTGCTAGGGGGCAACCAGCTTGTTTGGGTTGGGGGATGATGGTTGAAACGGGGTTGCTGGAGATAAGGCAGTGATTAGCCATGTTTGGAGTTTGTCATGTCATCTTAGAAGCAGGTGGTTCTTGGCAAGTATGGATGGGCTTCTGGGTGAGAATGTTTTAAGACAATTGGCAGAGGAGTTCCATGGGGCTTCAAGCTCTCAGTTTATATTTCTGTGCCTTGATAATATACCTGAAAAGAGAGGCAGTTACCACTAGTCTTAGGTGATGGTAGGCTTGGAAACTGTACTTTTAATGATAGAAAAAGGACTTACATTGCCTACCTTCTTCTTCTGTATGAGGAGGAAGGGCTTTTACCCTCCCACCCCTTGTCAGTAAGGAGCTGGGGCAGGAGCAAAGGAAATGCAGCTCCATAGCTGACCTGCCTATGTCACTAGTGTCTTCCCTTCACGGCTTTCCTTACCCCCAGATAAGGAAAGCTTTTTCTTACCCCCAGATAAGACGTTGTCTGTGGCAATTGAAGGCAGTGTGGATGAAGCCAAGGCTCTTTTCAAGCCTCCTGAAGACTCCCAAGGTAATGTGGTTGGGGTGCTTCCCTCACGGACACCAAGTTTGGGAATGAGCTGGACTGGCTCTGTATAGCAGGAAACTTGACTTTAATCTCTTAAGCGCCCTGGGATGGACAAGGGAGAACTCAGTTTCTGGAGTCAGAGTGCTGCCTGAGAATTTTAGCTCTCCCATTAACTAGTTCACTAACCCTGTGAAAGTGTATTTAATATTTCTGAACTTTGGTTTACTCATCTGTGAAAAATAGTAACACTGCATGTAGAATTATTATGTAGATTATATAAGGTTTTGCCCACAGGGATGGGATTTATGTGGATTAAATAAGGATGCTCTTAAACAATCAAGGATTATATGGATTAGATAAGGATGCCCTTAGCATTGTTCTTAGCACATAGCAATCCTTCACATTATGCAAGCTGCCATTGATGTTTATGTTACTATTATTTTTTTCAATTTTTTTTTTTTGTTTGTTTTTTTGAGACAGAGCCTCAAGCTGTCACTCTGGCTAGTGCGCCGTGGCATCACAGCAACAACCTCCAACTCCTGGGCTTAAGCAATTCTCTTGCCTCAGCCTCCCGTATAGCTGGGACTATAGGCACCCGCCACAACGCCTGGCTATTTTTTTTGCTGTGGTTGTCATTGTTGTTTTGGCAGGCCCTGGCTGGATTTGAACCCTCCAACTCTGGTGTGTGGCTAGCGCCTTAGCTGCTTGAGCTACAGGTGCTGAGCCTATGTTACTATTATTACTACTATCACCACCGTCATCACCAGATGGGGCTTGTGTTCCATCGAAATGACATTAAAAAGCTCTTTAGAGGCTCAGCACCCATAGCACAGTGGTTACTCTGCCAGCCATATACCCCAAAGGTGGTGGGTTCGAACCCAGCTAGGGCCAGCTAACTAGCAATGACAACTGCAACAAAAAATAGCTGGACGTTACGGTGGGTGCCTGTAGTCCCAGCTACTTAGAAGGCTGAGGCAAGAGGATTGCTTAAGCCCAAAAGTTTGAGGTTGCTGTGAGCTGTGACACCATGGTACTCTACCCAGGGCAATATAGTGAGACTTTGTCTCAAAAAAAAAAAAAAAAAAAAGCTCTTTAGAAAAACAGGGTTGGTAAGGTTATAAGTGATTCTTTTCTTCTTTTCTGTTTTTTTTTTTTTTTTTTGAGACAGAGTCTCACTTTATTGCCCTTGGTAGAGTGCTGTGGCGTCACAGCTCACAGCAACCTCAAACTCTTGGGCTTCAGTGATTCTCTTGCCTCAAACTCCCAGTAGCTGGGACTACAGGTGCCCACCACAACGCCCAACTAATTTTTTTGGTTGCAGTTGCCATTGTAGCAGGCCCGGGCTGGGTTCAAACCTCAGCCTTGGTGTATGTGGCTGACGCTGTAACTACTGTGCTACGGGTGTCGAGCCTCTTTTCTTCTTTTTTTCATCTTCATGTTTTCTGTATAGAATAAGAAGTAGCAAATTAATTTATCATTTATTTTGAAGAGACCCTTTTACAAAAGACAGTCTGAGGCCCTTTATCCCCTGGGGCGTTGAGGTGCCTTAGGGAGCATTTGGAGCCCTGTGACCTTCAGCTTTCTTCTCTGTATGGCTGCAGATGATGAGAGTGACTCAGATGCTGAGGAGGAGCAGACCACAGTAAGAGCCCTTTCTTCTACTTGGGGTTGGGTGGTCTGAGGCCTGCTTGTTTGCAGGTGCTGTCCTCCCTAGAAGCAGAAGAAACGGGTTTGAGAGATAGGAGAGAAAAGGCTGCTGGGAGGGGAGCCAGGCACCCTGGCTAGCAGAAGCAGTGGGCCCCTGGCAGTAGTGCTGAGGCCTTAGCCAGCAGGGAGAGGGAAGGGTAAGATTTGTGTGACCAACACTCATTGACTTGGCTCTTTCCTTTGTCCAGAAACGCCGACGACCCACACTGGGGGTTCAGTTGGACGATAAGCGTAAGGAGATGCTGAAGAGGCACCCACTGTCTGTCATGCTCGACCTAAAGTGCAAAGGTCTGGCTGCTCTCACCTCTTTTTTTTTTGAGACAAGAGTTTCATTCCATTGCCCCAGGCTAGAGTAGCATGGGATCATAGCTCACAGCAACCTTAAACTCTCTGGCTGAAGTGATCCTCTTGCCACAGCCTCATGAGTAGCTGGACTACAGGCACCCACCACAATACCCAGCTAATTTTTCTATTTTTAATAGAGATGGGGTCTCACTTTTTATTTATTTATTTATTTGAGACAGAGTCTCAAGCTGTTGCCTTGGGTAGAATGCTATGGCATCATAGCTCACAGCAATCTCCACCTCTTGGGCTCAAGTGATCCTGTTGCCTCAGTTTTTCTATTTTTAGTGGAGACCAGGTCTCGCTTTAGCTCAGGCTGGTCTGGAACTCGTGAGCTCAGGCATCCACCCGCCTCATCCTCTCAGAGTGCTAGGGTTACAGGCGTGAGCCACCGTGCCTGGCCCAAATTTCTCATATATATATATATATATATATATTTTTTTTTTTTTTTTTTTTTTAGAGATGAGAATTCCACTATGTTACAGAGACTGTACTCAAATCCTGAGTTAGTGATCTTCCCACCTCACCTGCTAAGTAGTTGGGACTATAGATGTGAGCCACTGTACCTGGCTTCTTATATATTTCCTGGAAATATCCTACACTTCTAGAAGCTTTCATACAAATTTCTATTTATCTCATTCCTCCTTTATTTTTTACATGGATGGAAACAGGATCTACACATTGGTTCTCTCTTTGCCTTTTCTTAAGAAAAATTTGTTTTGAGAAAATTTTAGACTTTACAGAGGATTTGCAAAGATAATATGAGTTCCCAGCATCCCCCAAAGTTGCATCTTAATTAACTGCAGTACAGTTATTAAACTCAATTTTCATTGGTTCAGTACTATTAACTATGGAATTTATTCAGAGTTCCCTGGTTTGCCCTTTTCTCGTTTTAGGATCCAAGTCAGGATCTCACATTACATTTAGTTGTCATGCTCCTGAGTCTCCTCCAGGAAACGGCAGTTCCTCAGTCTTTCCTTGTCTTTCTTGACCTTGATTAGACTGAGGTTATAGACGTGGGGGAAGAGTAGTGGAAATACGGTGGTCATCATCACGTCACATCAGGGGTACATGACACCACTGTATCTTATTATGGGTGAGGTTGACCATGATCACTTGGCTCCTCTTCCATATTGTATTTGTTAGAACTGAGTCACTAAGTCCAGCTCAAAGGCAGGGAGGTTATGCCCCAGCTCTTGGAGGGAAGAATAGGAAAGGATTTGTAGATTCTCTCTCCGCTTTTATTGGTCAACATTATATTGTCATTGAGTTTTCATTTTTTTAGTAAAAGATTATTAAAGCCTCTGTTTCCTTTCTGTGATACTACTTCTATGATGCTACTGACTCTGCTGAATGTCTGACTCATAAATATCTTTTCTTTTCTCCCTTCCTTTCCAGATGACAGTGTGCTACATCTGACTTTCTACTACCTCATGAACCTCAACATCATGACAGTAAAAGCTAAAGTGACAACTGCTGCCGAGTTGATCACCCCCATCAGTGCAGGGTATTGGGCAGGCACCATGGGGAATGGAGTGTGTGTTGGGGACAGGTGATGAGAGCTTAGTGCAGGGCTGCTCTGGGTTCCTCCCTCTGGCTCTGAAGAAGTTCATGGCTATGCTGACTTCTCTTATTGGATTGGACAGACTAGAAGCATTAGGACATCACTGGTACTTAGAAAACACCCTCTGACCTTAATTTGTGAAGTCCTCTTACTATATACAGCAGGTGACAAAAGTGATAACAGGACATTTCCAAATTGAATAGGTAGGGCAAAACACCAGCTTTTTGCAACCAGTGGAAAGCTTATTAATGTCAAATGAAATTTGGCCAAAATTATCAGGTTAAGGAATTTAGGCTGCTCTTTTCTTTTTCTATCCCAACGTGCTGGGATTTGCTCCCCAGCCCAGCTCAAGTGTCTGAGGAAGACTGTGGTAAATCACTGTGGAAGTTTTGAGAAGCATCACCAGAGGCATACTATATAGTAATGACAACCATTGCATCTGTAGGAAGTCTGACCGTAGCAGTCTTGTTCAGCAGCTAGAGATGGGAAGAAGGGAGGACCAAGAGGGCCTCAGGGTGAAATGGCCTTTACTTAAAAGAGCACTGCCCCAGGCTTGGTGCCTGTAGCTCAGTGTTTAGGGCGCTGGCCATATACACCCGGGCTGGCGGTTTTGAATCCGGCCCAGACCTACTAAACTCTGTCTCAAAAAAAAAAAAAAAGCATTGCCCAACACTCCTGGCCCTTCCTTGACATGGTCCACTGTCAACTGTAGAAAGGTCACCAGGGGAGCCAGGTATAGTGGTACACACCTGTGGCCAGCTGCTCAGAAGGCTGAGGTGGGAGGATGGCTTGAGCCTAGGAGTTTGAGTTCCATTGCAGCCTGGGTCTCAAAACAAAAAAAATGAAAGGTTACTGAGGCTCGGGCGGCGCCTATGGCTCAGTCGGTAAGGCACCGGCCCCATATACCGAGGGTGGTGGGTTCAAACCCGGCCCCGGCCAAACTGCAACCAAAAAATAGCAGGGCGCTGTGGCGGGCGCCTGTAGTCCCAGCTACTTGGGAGGCTGACACTACAGCCTCCTTAAGAGAATCACTTAAGCCCAGGAGTTGGAGGTTGCTGTGAGCTGTGTGAGGCCACGGCACTCTACCAAGGGCCATAAAGTGAGACTATGTCTCTACAAAAAAAAGAAAAGAAAGGTTACGGAGGCTCATGGAGGCACAGGTCTGGTGTTTGGTGGGGCAAGACTGTTCCTACACCTTCCTGTTCTGCCTAACTATGGGGGGGGGGGGTCTCCTGGGTTTTATTTATTTATTTTTTGAGACAGACTTTCACTGTGTCACCTTTGGTAGAGTGCTATGGCGTCACAACTCACAGCAACCTCAAACTCTTGGGCTTAAATGATTCTCTTGCCTCAGCCTCCCAGGTAGTTGCGACTACAGGCACCCGCCACAATGCCCAGCTATTTTTTTGTTGTAGTGGCCTTTGTTATTTAGCAGGCCCAGGCTGAGTTTGAACCTGCCAGCCCTGATGTATGTGGCCGGCACCATAACCACTGTGCTACAGGCGCCAAGCCTCTCCTAGGTTTTAGAACTTGTACTTAGAATCCGTGTCCCCTTCAGGCCACAGCTGTCTCCATCACTGTGCTTGATGGTATTGGACCCTGTAGGGCCACAGTAGGTGAAATTGACCCTGTTTTCCCCTGAGCCCAGCAGAGGAAGCCCAGGGCTTACTTCTTCAGAGCCCCCTGCTCAGCCAGGGCTTTCCATTCAGTGAGCAGCTCCACAGCCCCCAGGATCATCGTGAAGCTTCTTGTTGTGTACCTTCTGCTTACTCATTTCTCACATTCACTCTGAGAAATGCTAAGCTTCATGCTAGGCTGCAGGCTGGCTTTATCACAAGCTCAATTCCAGCTCCTTGCTAAGCTGTGTACCTGGCCTCAAAATCTGATTTCTCATCGATTTTTTTAGGAGTTAGTGTTTTGTTTTATTGTGTTCTAAATCTGAATCCGTATGAGACCCACACATTCACTGCTAATGAGCAAACTTCTCTCGGGTGTCTTCATCTGTATGTCCTACCATCTTTTCACTTGTTGGAGAAAGTGGATTGTTTGCCCTGTACATTCCCTCCAGTCTGGATTTTGATGATTGCATCCCTGATACAATTTAACATGTTATTCTTATGTTACTGTTCCTCCCTGTGTTTCCTATAAATAGGGAGTTAGATTTAGAGATTTGATCAGATTCTCTTTTGGGGGAGAGGGCAGGGCTGTGTGGTAATTGTTAGATATATCCATCAGAAGGCATAGCTGTCTCTATTTTTGTGATGTTAGCAGCATGGATGACTGGCCTGGATTTGTCAATTCATTAGACCATTAATGTTTATGATGCAGACATCTTAATCTAATTATACCAACATTGCCAAATTTTCCTCAAGAAGTTATTTTCTGATTTGGAAATTCACTGAGAAAGCAAAGAGAATGATCTTTATTAGGCCATTTTAATTTACCAGTTTTTCATTAAGCCACCAAATTATCCTTAATCATTTTCCATTTATATTTTACTAAGTTTTTTTTTTTTTTAAGCTCCTGAGTAACTAAGCCAGTTTTTGTTTTTGTTTTTGTTTTTTTCCTGTTTGAGACAGAGTCACTTCGGGCCCTGGGTAGAGTGCCATGGTATCACAGCTCACAGCAACCTCGTACTCTTGGGCTCAAGTGATCCTGTTGCCTCAACCTCCCAAGTAGCTGGGACTATAGGCACCTGCTACAACATTTGGCTATTTTTTTTTTTTTTAGAGACAGGGTCTTGCTTTTGCTCAGGTTGGTCTCAAATTCATGAGCTCAAGTGATCCACATGTCTTGGCCTCCCAGAGTGTTAGGATTACAGGCCTGAGCCACCGTGCCCAACCAGCAAGTTTTTTTTTCTTTTTCTTTTTTGATAGATCTCATTATGTCACCCTCGGTAGAGTACCACAGCTCACAGCAACCTCACAGTCTTGTTCTCAAGCAATTCTCTTGCCTCAGCCTCCCAAGTGGCTGAAACCATAGGCGCCTGCCACAATGCCCAGCTATTTGTTTTTGTTTTAGCAGTCCCAGGCCGGGTTCAAACCCATCCCATTTGTGCATGTGGCTGGTGCCCTAACCATTGAGCTATGGGTGCTGAGGGAGCAGCAAGTTTCAAGTTTCTTTCAGACTTTTTTTTTTTTTTTTTTTAGAAACAAGGTGTCACTCTGTTGCCCAGGCTAGAAGGCAGTATTAGCATCATAGCTCACTGCAACCTCAAACTTCTGCACTTAGGGGAATCTTCCTACCTCAGTCTCTTAAGTAGCTGGGACTACAGGCACACTCCATCATGCCCAGCTAATTTTTCTACTGTAAAAATGGGTGGGGTGGAGGAGCACCTCACTACGTTGCCCAAGCTGTTCTTGAACTCCTGGCCTCAACCAGTCCTCCCACTTTGGCCTCCCAAAGTGCTAGGATTACAAGCCTGAGCCATCATAGCCAGTCACTAAAGTTTTTAAATCTTTTCTTTTTCATAAAGTTTTATAACAGGGATTTGGCTGATTGCGTAGTTTTCTTCCGGGGAATGTATTATATTATTATTCTTATGGGTATGGTTATCTTCTCCTTTTATGTCTGTTGTTTGCACCAAATCAGTTGTCTGAGCCAGGTGTTCCAGGTATAAATTTTGTCAAGAAGGTTTGATTATTCTACCAAGTCTTGACAATTAAAACCCTTTATTGTGCTATTTTCTTTTCTTTTTCTTTCTTTTTTTTTTTTTTTATTAAATCATAGCTGTGTATATTAATGCAGTCATGGGACACCATACACTGGTTTTATATACCATTTGACATATATTGTGCTGTTTTGACTGTTCTGTTTTATTTTGGTTGATCCAATCTGTTGGTAAGAGTCACTAAACACTGGCTAAAAAACTAAAAAAAATTATTTTCTAGTCACTTCTTCATGTCAGCAGGGAGACTCAGTGAGACAGAGAGGAGAGAATAGGGATAAGCCAGAAGCTGCACTGTTCTGGCATTAAGTTCCTGAAGGCACGCTGGGGCCAGAAGGCAGGATCAGCATTTTCTGCTTAGGTAGCTTCTGATGCTATCCTGGAATGATGAAGGAGAACCCCCTGGTAGTTCAGGAAAAGAACCACCTTGTCATCCTTTGTGATAAAATTACTATATTATTCTCCTATATCATTTCATCTCTGCTTGTCAGGTTTAATTATAGGCTGTGCCCTAATCAGTAGCAGTAGGGTTGCTGTCTCTCTGCTTATAGCACTAGGTCACCTTGTCTCCAGTATATGTAATAATATCTTTTTCTGGGAACTTAAAGGGGGCCTTTTTCTGTGATTAGCATTAGATTTTGCTCAAAGTAAGACATAGCCCCAAAGCTGCACACTTATTTTTCTGAAGCAGAAAGGAATCTGTTCTGCTTGTAAGATAATAATAATGATTTGTATTGCTGGTGTCAGGGGATTTTGCTCCCCTGAGGTAAGGCCCTGTCCAACATTTGAATTCCATTTTGAAAAGATAAGTTTTTAAAAAATTAGTTGTTGGCTCTTTGCCTGTAGCTCAAGTGGCTAGGGCGCCAGCCACATACATACACCAAAGCTGGCCAGGTTTGAATCCAGCCTGGGCCCACCAAACAATAATGACAACTACAACCAAAAAATAGCCTGACCTTGGTGAGTGCCTGTAGTCCCAGCTACTTGGGAGGCTGAGGCAAGAGAATTGCTTAAGCCCAAGAGTTGGAGATTGCTGTGAGCTATGATGCTACAGCACTCTACCCAGGGCAACAGCTTGAGACTCTGTCTCAAAAAAAGAAAAAAAAAATTAGTGGTTAAGAGTACTACTCTTTTTGATCATACAGTACAAACCCATCTCTGGTACTTACTACCATTGTGATCTTGGGGAAGCCATATTTTTCAAAGCCTCGGGCTTCTCTGTAAAATGGAAATTATAATTTTCCCTCATAGTGTTGTGAAGATCCGGTGATCTTAAGCACATAACGGGTCTGGCTGACAGGAATCATTCAGTAAGTGGTGGCATTGGTCATCAAATACCAAGTCTACCTTGAGGCAAGATGTTGTTTGCATTCTCACTGCAGTCTCTTTTCCTTTTTCCAGGGACTTGCTGTCTCCTGACTCAGTCCTGAGCTGCTTGTATCCTGGGGATCATGGAAAGAAAACTCCAAATCCAGCCAATCAGTATCAGTTTGATAAAGTCGGGTGAGTCAGCAGTGTTTCCTCTCTCAGCCTCTTCACTGCGGAGTTTCTATGGTGGCTCACGCCCAGCACCTGAGATCTGTTAGCACCGGAGGACAGGGAGGACCGCAGGGCAGAAGGGAATGCTTGCTTTTTCTTGTTTACAAAGCAAGGAGAGAGGTCCTGAAGGGTGGAAAATGGTAGAAGGATCAAAACTCGAGGAACACTATAAGAACTTAGGATGCAATAAAAGTGTTTAATGTTTTAATTCTCCAAGGGTTTAAGTTCTAAGAAGTATTTTATAAATTGATAGATGAAGAGATAATACACTACCCTTTTATTTGAGATTTGCTTATGAAATGAAGGCTGCAAGGAGAAAAGGGGAAAAGTGAACATGGGAAAGATGAAATTCACACTAGGGAACTGATAAAGTTCAGAGGCTTTGCTGGCAGTCTGGCTGTGAGCACTGCTGAGCCTGAGGGACCAGCCTATTTGTATAGGACATGGAGGATGGAAGGAAGGCTGTATCCTGGGATCACAGCAGAAATGACTGATAAAATAATTTTATTCTTTCTTCTTTTCTGCAGCATCCTGACTTTGAGAGACTATGTACTTGACCTAGGTCACCCCTATTTGTGGGTACAGAAGCTGGGTGGCCTCCACTTCCCCAAAGAGCAGCCACAGGTATATACACTGATCCAGTCTTCTTGGCTGAAGAGCCCTACCTCCTCCCCTATATAGACTTCAGGAAGGCCTCTGATGGCCTTTTCTGGCTTTGAACTGCCAGAATGCTTTCCCTTAAGAGTGTGGCCTGTCTTCCATCCTCTATGGACAATAAAATGTCCAAGGCCTGTAAGTGTTGTGGCACCTTTTGCCCTTTATGGCCCTCTCCGTGAGACTGGTAGTCTTCTAGACCAAGGTAACTTGGTCCTTGTTCTTAGTGCAGCATGGCCACATGCCACAGTCTTATATATAAGGATGCCACAAAGGAGGCATGAGTGTAGCTCCAGGAGGCCTGGTCCCTTAGCAGAAGCCTGCCTTTCCTCAGAGCTGGCCAGAACCTCTCAAGAACCCAGGAGCTTATGGTGTTCCTGCCAGACTCAGCTTCTGGCCTGTCAGAGCAGATAAATTGCCATTCCTAAAAGGCGTTCTCCTTGGGATATGGATAATCCAGGCTGCCGCAGGCAGGCAAATATTTGGTGAGACTGGTGCCTGGAGGAAAGTAAGGGAGCACACAGTTGTGTGCCACTCTTTTTCATTCGTAGCAGCAAACGGTGATCACTGACCACTCGCTGAGCGCCAGCCACATGGAGACCACCATGAAACTGTTGAAGACCAGGGTACAGTCCCGCTTGGCCCTCCACAAACAGTTTGCATCCTTGGGTAAGCTAATGCTGGGGGCTTAAGAGTCACTCAGACAATAACAAGAAAAAAATGACTTAGCTTTTCACTCAGAAGTCTTGAATCCTGACAAAAAAGCAAAGAGACCTGGATTCCTGGCTTTGCTGAGTAGGGAGGTTTGCAGGCCCACTGGGAAAGAGTTCAGGCCTGTCCATACAGTGGTTTCAGCTTCCTTCAGAGCCATCAGGGCTGTCCTGGCCCTCACAGAGGAGACCCACAGTCTTCGGATGGCTCAAGTTCTCAGATTGGTTGGGGCATTTCATTCTAGGTCAGCACATAACAGACTTTGATGTGCATTTGACATGTATTTAACAAGAGCCTGAATAATGCTAGGCACCAAGTGTAGTGCTCAGGGAAGAATAGTGAACACAGTTGGCAGAGCCCTGCTTTTGTGCAGTTCACATTCAGCTTATTTGAATACTGTCCTATGGTCTATTCCTTCATCCTCAAAACTCATAGTCCCTAGGATAAGGCTGAGCCCAGTGACCACCCCTCCACCTCCCACGTCTGATGTTTCCTCCTAAGCTCCCAGGTGATTCTGATGAGCCACTTCAAGTGCTTATGTTTAAGGTACTTGCAGATTGTGTCTGTAGCAGGGAGCAAGAGGGTCCAGATATTTCTGATGTGAAAAAGTCGCTGTCAGGAAAGGCATTGAGTTACCAGGACCTACCTGGAGAGCCCTAAGGGTCAGTTCTTTGGCTCCTTGTGGATGCTGATCTCTCTAGGGAGGCATTATTTCTCTGTTGGGCCTTGCTTCCTGTCAGCATGGCTGAGTTTATTTTGTCGCAGGGTTGAACAGCATTTACTGTGTTAGCTTATTTGCCTATTAAAAGTGTTAGCTTATTTGCCTATTAAAATGTCAGCAGAAATTTACCCTGGAGCAGTTCTCCAGACACTAAATGCTTCAGTCATTTTCTCCATCAAGGTCAGCTGTGAAAACAGCCCTTTTGGCTATTTGATCTAATTAACAGTCACAGCTACAAAGGCACTGTCAATGGTTCTCGCTTTAGGGCTTTTTGTTTGGCTGGCCATCATTTACATTAAGGATAAAGCACCATAAATGCTGATGCTAGGTCTGGCTACAAGTGCATAGCACTGGGCAAAGGTCAGGTTGGTATACCTACATTCCTAGCCTGCGTTGACCTGGATGTACCTCTTGAGTACCAAGTGTACCTGGATACCTGGCACAGCCATCTGAGACCTCCAGAAAGCCCCAGGAGGATGCTAGTTAACCAGCTGTGATTATTTCTACCTATGACACCACCTGTCCTGGTCTCTTTTAGAACATGGCATTGTACCTGTCACTGGTGATTGCCAGTACCTCTTCCCTGCCAAGGTTGTCTCTCGCCTGGTGAAGTGGGCGACGATTCCCCATGAGGATTACATGGTAGGTAGAGGAGTGACAGGTACCCTTGCTGTCCTGGGTATTGCAGGAGCATGTCACCTTTCAGCTTCCACCCCACCCCCCCCACCTTCCCCACCACCACCACCACCACTGGAATGGCAGGACATTTAGCTAGAGAAGCCAGCAGTTCATTTGTCCATGGTGCCTGTTCTAGGAGCTGCATTTTACCAAAGACATCGTGGAGGCGGGACTGGCTGGAGACACCAATCTCTACTACATGGCGCTCATCGAAAGGGGCACAGGTACTTGTTCTGATCACAGAGGTTCTAGGCAGCAGGAGCCACCAAGAATCAAACATTCCCAGGGAAGTTCTAAAGGAAGTGAAAGATCCTGGAATCCTGCTGTGGGAAACTAGCAAAGTTGTGTACATGCTTAATCTTTTTTTTTTTTTTTTCTTGAGACAGAGTCTCACTCTGTAGCCCTGGGTAGTTCTGTGGCATCACAGCTCACAGCAACCTCAAACTCTTGGGCTTAAATGATTCTCTTGCCTCAGCCTCCTGAGTAGCTGGGACTATAGGCACCTGCCATCACGCCTGGTTATTTTATGGTTGCAGTTGTCATTTTTCTTTAGCAGACCCGGGTCAGGCTTGAACCCACCACCCTTGGTGCATGTGGCCAGCGCCCTCCTCGCTGAGCTACAGGCGCTGAGCCCATGCTTAATCTTGTTCAGTCCTCACAATAGTCCTGTGGGTGGTAATATTATTTCCACTATATAGGTGAGGAAATGTTGGCCCTGTCACAAACTCAGTCCGACCTCTGAGCCTGAGCTATTTTTCCTTTGCTTTACCACTCTCTGGTATCAGATATCCCATTCTTCCTGGTGTTTACAGAAGGGCTGGGTGCCACTCTCAGGCTATAAAGGTCAGGGTTGCAGAGCCTGTTTTCCTCTTCTGTAGTCACTGCACTCATTTTAGAGACATTGAAAGTTCTGACTCCTCACGCCTTTCCTGGCATCTGGTTCTACCAGGGCTCCCTGCTGGAGCCCCTCAAGTGCTGCATTGGGCTGCTGTGCTGTTGGCCAACCAAAGCTTGCCACTACCCATAGAATCTGAACCCCCAAAGCTCAGTGTCATGCCAAGGAAGTTATCTGTAGTGCTAAGACAGTTTAAGAAATGTAAAAAAAGGTTGAAGTCTTTGATAAAGTTTCTCTCCTCTCTCCCCTACTTTTTTCCCTTTTTTCTCCATGCCTTTTTGTTTTAAATATTCTGAAAAACATTGAATATTTCAGACACAGTTGAGGCCTCCTGATCTTACTCATTCCCTCCCTCTTAATAGGTGACCACTATTTGCATTTTGTATATTTGTTTTCTTTTTGCAGTTTTTTTTGGCTGGGGCTGGGTTTGAACACGCCACCTCTGGCATATGGGGCTGGCGCCCTACTCCTTTGAGCCACAGGCACCACCCTTCTTCTTTTTCTTTTGAGACAGAGCCTCAAGCTGTCACCCTGGGTAGAGTACCGTGGCATTACAGCTCACAGCAACCTCCAACTCCTGGGTTCAAGCGATTCTCCTGCCTCTACCTCCCAAGTAGCTGGGACTATAGGCACCTGCCACAATGCCCAGCTATTTTTTTTTTGATTGGTTGCAGCCATCATTGTTGTTTGGCAGGCCTGGGCTGGATTCAAACCCACCAGCTCAGGTGTGTATGTGGCTGGTGCCTTAGCCCCTTGAGCCACAGGTGCCGAGCCTGTATATTTGTTTTCTATCCCCCATCCATCTTTCTTTTTTTTAATTTATTTATGTTTTAATTTTTTTTTTATTGTTGGGGATTCATTGAGCCTACAAGGAACCAGGTTATACTGGTTGCATTTGTTAGGTAAAGTCCCTCTTACAATTGTGTCTTGCCCCCAAAAGGTGTGTCACTCCATTCTTGTGCTGCTTTACAAAGAATAATGTGTTCTAGGGCAGTGCCTGTGTCTCAGTTGATAGGGCACTGGCCCCATATACTGAGGGTGGCAGGTTCAAATCCAGCCCTGGCCAAACTGCAATGAAAAAATAGATGGGAGTTGTGGCAGGCGCCTGTAGTCCCAGCTACTTGGGAGGCTGAGGCAAGAGAATCGCCTAAGCTCAGGAGTTGGAGGTTGCTGTGAGCTGTATGACACCACAGCACTCTACCAAGGGCGATAAAGTGAGACTCTGTCTCTACAAAAAAACAAACAAAAGAAAAAGAATAATGTGTTCCAGGTGGTGCCTGTGGCTCAGTGGGTAGGGCGCCAGCCCCATATACCGAGGGTGGCGGGTTCAAACCTGGCCCCAGCCAAACTGCACCATAAAATTAATCGGGCATTGTGGCGGGCACCTGTAATCCCAGCTACTCAGGAGGCTGAGGCAAGAGAATCACCTAAGCCCAGTAGTTGGAGGTTTCTGTGAACTATGTGACACCACAGCACTCTACCGAGGGCAATAAAGTGAGACTCTGTCTCTACAAAACAAAAAAAAATGTGTTCCACTTCCATCCAGGTTAATACAAAGGATGTAAAGTCTCCATTTTTTTAATGGCTGAATAGTATTCCACGGTGTACAATACCACAACTTGTTAATCCATTCCTGGGTTGGTGGGCATTTAAGCTGTTTCCACATTTTGGCAATTGGAAGTTGAGCTTCGATAAACAGTCTAATGCAAGTGTCCTTACGATAAAAGGATTTTTTTTCCTTCTGGGTAGATGCCCAGTAATGGGATTGCAGGATCAAATGGGACATCTAGCTTGAGTTCTTTGAGGGCTCTCCATACTTCCTTCCAAAAAGGTTGTACTAGTTTGCAGCCCCACCAGCAGTGTAAAAGTGTTCCCTTCTCTCCACATCCATGCCAGCATCTGCAGCTTTGAGATTTTGTGATGTGGGCCATTCTTGCTGGGGTTAGATGGTATCTCAGGGTGGTTTTGATTTGCATTTCTCTAATAATTAGGTTGCTATGAGCTGTGATGCCATGGCACTCTACCCAGGGTGGCAAAAAAATAAATAAACAAAGCCCCAAGTGTTTGGAACTTATTAGAAGAGGCCCTTCCTTCCTGCTTTCTGGAATTTTGGAAAGATAGTAAGTATTCTAAATTTATACATGGATGGAATGTGACAACTAAAATTTTCATTGGATGCACCGTGAAATTTGGAAAAGAGTAACATTTAGATGAATAAGTGGGCAACAGTAGCAAATACATACAATCTTCCAATCATTTTACAACAGATCAATTTGGAAAAATTCTGTTATCTAGATTAAAAACAAGAAAGTGGTAAACAGTGATAAATTGAGAAATATATACAGACTATTAGCACAGAAGTAATACAACAGCAGAGAAAGGAATCTTTTTTTTTTTTTTAGAGGTTTAACTTGTAAGTAGAAAGGAGTCATTTTTTTAATAAATGTTGTTCTGTCAGGAAGGGCTTGCCTTAACCTGCACTCTCTCATTCCCTGTTGTTTGAATGACTGCTGGATCAGAGAGTTAACATTTTCCCCCCCATAAATAACCAAAAAGGAATGACATAGCCCATTGGAGGGGAGGATAAATGTCATCCTATAGAAAAAGGAAAACAGGGTTTGGAGCTCAAGTGGCTAAGGCACCAGTCACATACACTAGAGCTGGTGGGTTTCGAATCCAGCCCGGGCCTGCCAAACAACAGTGACAACTATCAACAAAAAATAGCCAGGCGTTTGGTGGGCATCTGTAGTCCTAGCTACTTAGGAGGCCGAGGCAAGATAATTGCTTAAGCCCAGGAGGTGTAGGTTGCTGTAAGCTTTGATGCCATGGCACTCTACCCAGGGTGACAGCTTGAGGCTCTGTCTCAAAAAAAAAGGAAAACAGGCTCGGTGCCAGCTACATGCACTGCACCAAGGGTGGCAGGTTTGAACCCGGCCCGGGCCAGCTAAACAACAAGGACAACTGCGACAACAACAAAAAAAAATAGCCAGGCATTGTGGCGGGCACCTGTAGTCCCAGCTATTTGGGAAGCTGAAGCAAGAGAATCGCTTAAGCCCAAGAGTTTGAGGTTGCTGTGAGCTGTGATGCTATGGTACTCTACCCAGGGTGACAGCTTTAAACTCTGTCTCAAAAAAAAAAGAAGAAAACAGAAGAGGGACATTACCTAACAAATGCAATCAGTGTATTCTAATTCTTTGTATCCTCAGCGAGTCCTGAACAATAAAAAAGAAAAATGGGCAGTGCCTATGGCTCAAACGGGTAGGGTGCCAGCCCCATATGCCAGCTCTGGCTAAAAACTGCAAAAATAAATAAACAAAAAAGAAAAAGGAAAATAGTCACAGAGTAAAAATGAATATGTTAAAAAATACAAAGGTTTTGTTTAATGATTATAAACACCACTTTGACATCAGACAGTTCTGGTTGAACTCAGCACTGCTGCTTTGCAGCTATTGAAGAGTTCCTATTAGAGCCTGTTTCTTCATACATAAAATGGGAATTTTGATAATACTACTTACCTCATAAAGTCATTGGTAGGATGAAATGTGTATAAAGGATTTTTAGCATAGTGCCTGGAATATAGTAAACACTTAGAGCAATGTTTGCTTTTTTTTGTCAGATTAATAAGAGGGTACAAACCATAGGGTTACTGTGTTTGCATTTGTTATGTAAGGTCCCTGTTGTAGTTGTGCTGCTTACCCAGAAAGTGTGCCATGTACCCTTACATTATGCCATTAGGTGAGAGCACACCAATCCCTCTCCTCCCTCCTCTGTCCCTCCTCTCCAAAAAGAATTTTACATAGCAAACTATATAAAAAAATCAAAGGGACTGTGCACAGTGGCTCATGCCTGTAATCCTAGCACTCTGGGAGGCTGAGGTGGGTGGATTGCTTGAGCTCACATGTTTCAGACCTGCCTGAGCAAGAGTGAGACCCCATCTCTACTAAAAATAGAAAACAGAATAAACTCTCCTATACCTCAGTGGGTAGGGTGCCGGCCAGCTAAAACAACAATGACAACTACAACAAAAAAATAGCCGGGTGTTGTGGTGGATGCCTGTAGTCCCAGCTACTTGGGAGGCTGAGGCCACAGAATTGCTTAAGCCCAAGAGTTTAAGGTTGCTGTGAGCTGTGACAGCACAGCACTCCACCATGGGCGACAGTGAGACTCTGTCTCAAAAAAGTAAAACAAAACAAATAGAAAAAGGAAATAGAAAATAAAATTCTAAAAGAAAAAAATATGACAAAATAAATTTCTGTCAAGGTAGACAAACCCAAGGTGGACCCAACTCTGGGAAGTCCATACCTTTGTGGCATGGTAAATAAATCAAAGTCTTTGGAGGGGCCAGAGTTATGAGTCCTCACATTCGACAACCTGTCGATTCCACTTCAGAGATTCTAGACATTGAGGACTAAAGTGTACTCTGCAGGACCTGGATTAATGGAGACATCTGAGCTGGTCTCGGGTCCAGTGGGAGGCTTCTATGGCTGGCAAGCTGGGTTTCAGGACTAATTTGTCTTTTTTTTTTTTTTTTGAGACAGAGCCTCAAGCTGTTGCTCTGGGTAGAGTGCTGTCACATCACAGCAACCTCTATCTCCTGGGCTCAAGCGATTCTCTTGCCTCAGCCTCCCAGGTAGCTGGGACTACTGGCACCTGCCATAATGCCCAGCTATTTTTTGGTTATAGTTGTCATTGTTGTTTGGCAGGCCTGGGCTGGATTTGAACCCGCCAGCTCTGGTGTATGTGGCTGGTGCCTCAGCCACTTGAGCTACAGGTGCTGAGTCAGGACTAATTTGTCCTCTCCCTGTTCTTCCTAGCTAAACTCCAGGCTGCTGTGGTGTTGAACCCCGGTTACTCCTCCATCCCACCCATTTTCCGGCTGTCTCTGAACTGGAAAGGGGAGAAAACCAACAGCAATGATGACAACATTCGGGTAAGGCCCTGCTAGGGGTGACAGGGAGCAGAGATAGTTCCCTAAGGGAAGTAGGGAAAGCAGAAGCTGCTGCAGCTGAGGGCCTGAGCTCTGCCTTAATTCCCAGAACAGACAGGCTTGCCACATTGGTCTCATGGTATAGTAGACACAATTGCCTCGCCCCATCTTGCCCACTTACCTACCTTGGGGTCCACAGATTTTCCCATTTATAAAAAGTGGAGAAATATTTGCCTTGAAAATGTATTGTCTTGAGCTCCTGTGAATATGTAAATAAGCTCAGAAGTATTCTAGAAGTGCTGGAAGGAAGTGATGAGATCATTGTAGCTTTTGGATACCATTATACATGGTAATTTGATTCAGTAGCAGCCTTAGGGCCATGAACACATATTTAACCAACACATTCTGATTTGGATCTTATCTTGAGAGTCGGTCTCTACACACCTCCGCCTCCTGACTGTGAGTATATGAGACAGGGAACATTAAGGGTCAGAATTAGGAAGAGCCCAATGTCTTAAGGAGAGGAGGCCTCAGGACAAGCCAGTGTGCGTTGATCTGGTGGCCTGGCTTCTGCAGAGCCATCAGCCCTCAGTCCCAGCTGGGGATGGAAGCCTGGGCAATGTGGTCACCCCCACACAGGAAGGTGGTGCTGAGCTGCTGGCTTCTCACCTACACAGGCCATGGAAAGTGAGGTGAATGTGTGCTACAAGGAGCTTTGTGGCCCCCGGCCCAGCCACCAGCTCTTAACCAACCAGCTTCAGCGGCTATGCGTGTTGTTGGACGTCTACTTGGAGACTGAGAGCCATGATGACAGTGTGGAAGGGCCCAAGGAGTTTCCCCAGGAGAAGATGTGTCTGCGGCTTTTCAGGTGAGGGGAGGTCTGGAGCTCTGGTGATCTCTCACAGGGACTAGGGGCAGAGATAATTTCCTAGAGAGAGTTTGGTCTCCTTTCTGCAGCTTAATCTGCAGCCCACCTCTCATCACCCTGATTTATCTGTTCTTCATGAACATGCCCTGAAGCTGTGCCACCAAATAAAAACACCAAGCCATGAACCAAGAGGATTTGGTTGAACGTTATTTTCTACACTCTCTATGGAAAACAATTGGGTTTGTTTGCTTTTTATTGTTCAAATAAGCTTTTTAAACTGTGTGCATCCTCACCATTCCCTGGGAGTCTGCTGTAGTCTTTCTGGGTGCTGCCCTGTCAGTGAGAACCAAAGCTTTAGGCAGTCAGATGTCACAGAATGAAATGGAATACAGGTCTCTAAAGACAGACAGGAGTACAGGTCTCTGCTGTTTACCAGCTTAGAGATCTTGGAAGAGCTACTTTCTTTTTTTTTTTTTTTTTTTTTGTAGAGACATAGTCTCACTGTACCACCCTCGGGTAGAGTGCCATGGTGTCACACGGCTCACAGCAACCTCTAACTCTTGGGCTTACGCGATTCTCTTGCCTCAGCCTCCCGAGCAGCTGGGACTACAGGCGCCCGCCACAACGCCCGGATATTTTTTTGTTGCAGTTTTGGCCGGGGCTGGGTTTGAACCCGCCACCCTTGGCATATGGGGCCGGTGCCCTACTCACTGAGCCACAGGTGCCACCTGGAAGAGCTACTTTCACTCAGCTCTGAGTACGTTACCTCAAGGCTCAAGTGGTGAAGTAATACCTGCTAGCTCATAATGAATCAGAGATAATTCATCTTAAAACTTCCTGGCACGACACTGGGGCTCAGAAAAGGTTGGTACTTAGAGTATCTGGACTTAATGGCATTTCTAGCTACTTTTCCTTTCTCTTTGATTTTGTGTCCTTTCTTTCTTGTTTGTCCCCTAACTCATGTTCTAGTTCTTTAAAAATCACTTTTACAACCCCAAAGTCCACTGTCCAGGCATCCCTTCCTTTCTGGGCAAGGTTGGGGAGGAGCAAGTTGGGAAGGATGAAGGGCTATAATCTGTTTCTAATTGGGATGTTCCCTCATGTTCCGTTAGTCTAAATGATGACCTTACCTTCCTCACACTTGTTCTCAGACAGCCAGTTCCAGTCCCTAGAAGTAGTCCCAGCATTTTCCTGCCTTGTCTGGCACCTCCCCTGGTCTGGTTCATTGTGGGTCTCATAATAACTAGCTCCAGTTTCCCAGTGGCAACTGGGAGGAGGAGCTGGCAGCAAAATGCTGCAGTAAGATTCCCTAATGGGGCTGTATGAGACTTCAGTTTTTCCCACCTACCCGGCCGCTGTATTACATTTCCAGGGTAGGGGCTCTCACACAGCCAATGTTTATTTCCTCTTCTCTAATGGTCCTGAGGACCCATTTCCTGAAGTACTTTGTCCCCTAGGTTGAGCTCCTTTGTCAGCAATCTGTGAAGGTGCTCTTGGGCAGGAATGCAGAGTACTGACAGGAATAGCAAGAGACTTGAGGCATGGCCTGGCCACTGGCCAGGGTTCTCCAGTAACAGTATGCCTAGACTTTCCAGATGACTGTGTGCCCTTATGGTGTTGGGAGGCATCTGACACCATAGTTAGAAGCAACAGCTTTGGGGCCAAATGTAAGTTCAAATTCCAGATCCTACTCATGTGACAAGGTTCTGTACTTAGCCCCTCTGAGTTTCAGTGTCCTCATATGTAAAATAGCATATCCACCTCAGGTGTTGCTGGCAGGATGACATTAAATGAGAGAGAGCATGGAAAGTGCCAAGCATACTGCAGGCCAAGTAAGCCCTCAGACCCACAGCTACCTTCTGGTTACCATTGCACATCAATCATAAACAGACAAAAATAGGGAAGGAGCCCCTGTTAGTAACACGCATTGATTGTGGAGTTATGTGGAAGAAGCCCTCTCTGTGAAGTTTTGCTGAGGGACCCAGAATTACAACTAAAGTAGGTCAGGTTTGTGGGCAAGGCTAAAGGTCTTGACCTACCCCAGTCATACTCTCAACTTTTGCATGGCAAACAGGCTTTGGTGTCAAATCTATTTTTGAATTTTGACTCTGCTACTTGCTGGTCATATAGTATTAGGCATTTTACTTCCCTGAGCCTCTGTCTTCATCTGTAAAATGATAGAAATAGCATCTAAGAGGTAGTAAGGGTAGAACACAGGGCTCTTGTGCTTTTTCACTCCCAGAGCAGTTTCTTTTCACTCCCAGATTCCTACCTACATGAGAATTTTCCTACAGGAAGGACATTTAAGTTTCTTTATTCATTCATTCATTGACTTTTAATTCATTCATTCATTCATTCATTCAGAGACAGAATCTCACTTTATTGCCCTTGGTAGGGCGCTGTGGCATCATAGCTCACAGCAACTTCAAACTCTTGGGCTTAAGCGATTCTCTGTTTTGTTTTTTTGGGGGGGGAGGACAGAGTCTCACTATGTCTCCCTGGGTAGTGCCGTGGCATCACAGCTCATAGCAAGCTCAAACACTTGGGCTTAAGCGATTCTCTTGTCTCAGCCTCCCAAGTAGCTGGAACTACAAGTGCCTGAAACAACTCTCAGCTATTTTTTGGTTGTAGTTGTCATTGTTGTTTGGCAGGCCCAGGCTGGATTCGAACCGCCAGCTCCAGTGTATGTGGCTGGCACTCTAGCCGCTGAGCTACAAGTGCTGAGCCTTAAGCGATTCTCTTCTCTTAGCCTCCCAAGTAGCTGGGACTATAGGCACATGCCACAACCCCCAGCTATATTTAGAGATGAGGTCTTGCTCTGGCTCAGGTTGGTCTTGAACTCATGAGCTCAGGCAGTCTACCCGCCTCGGCCTCCCAGAATTCTGGGATTATAGGCATGAGCCATCTCAGCCAGCTTATTTCTTCTTTAATTACAGAAATAAAACATGTTTGTTGTTAAACATATAAATAAGAAACACTCTCAAAAGTAAGGATTCCCAAGCCGTGTCCCCAAAAGTGTCATTGTCAGTGAGGCCCTTCCAATTTTGTTTTCACACATTTGCAAGCACATAAAGACATTTTTACAAAAATGGTATCACACCTTACATACTGTTATGCTTTTCTCACAGCCTTCTGCATTATGTAACTCTAACTTCTTTTTTTTTTTTTTTTGTTCCTAACAGCTACATAGTATTCCCTTGTGTGAATGAACATAATTTATTTTCTCCGTCTGGAGGGCATGGTATTAACTATTCTCTCTCCTCCTATTTCTCTAGGGGTCCCAGCCGGATGAAGCCATTTAAATATAACCATCCTCAGGGATTCTTCAGCCATCGTTAATTGCCTACCCTGCCCACATATGGCTTGCTATGTTCTCCAAAGATACCAGCTGATTAAAGTGTCACCTGACTAATTGTCTGTGGCTTCTTGGGGGTGGCTTTGCAGTGAAAGAGCAGGTAGGAGCCACAGTAAGGTATGAAAGACCATTTTTGGATAGGCTTTTTCTAGGTGGTCAGGAAAAGCAGAGTGCAAAAGGATTCTGATTCTGCAGAGAGATACTACCCTGTTCACATACACCTTTAGTTATTTCTGCTTGATGGTGGGGGAATCTTCATTATCATGATGTTTATTATCCTAGGTCCCTGCTGTTGGGAGGTCATAGGAGAAGCCAAAAGTCAGCAGAGCTCAAAAAACAAAAGTTCTTCTTCCTCCCTTCCACTGACATTTTCACTAGTCTTGTCAGTGTCCCTTATAACCAAATTGTCTCTGATCATTGGAGAGCAATGTGAATAAAAGATAAATACAGTTAAACTTTGTTTTTTTTTAACCTACCACCTCCGGTAAATAGGGCCAGTGCCCTACTCCTTTGAGCCACAGGCGCCGCCCTACAGTTGAACTCTGAATGATTCAAGTTCTAGAGGTAATCAACCTCATGTGCAGTCGAAAATGCACCTCTGCACCTCATGCACCTCTGTGATGTACCATTGACCTATAACTTTCTTTTTTTTTTTTTTTTTGTAGAGACAGAGTCTCACTTTATGGCCCTCGGTAGAGTGCCGTGGCATCACACAGCTCACAGCAACCTCCAACTCCTGGGCTTAAGCGATTCTCCTGCCTCAGCCTCCCGAGCAGCTGGGACTACAGGCGCCCGCCACAATGCCTGGCTATTTTTTGGTTGCAGTTTGGCCAGGGCTGGGTTTGAACCCGCCACCCACGGTACATGGGGCTGGCGCCCCACCGACTGAGCCAAAGGCGCCGCCCCGACCTATAACTTTCAAGTCCCCCAAAACTTACCTACTAAGAGCTTACTGTTGACCAGAAGCTTTACCAGAAACACAGTTAATTACATATTTTGTATATATTTTATACTTAGATTTTCTATGCTACATGTATTATATATTGTATTTTTACAACATAGTAAACTGGAGGAAAAACATAATTAAGAAAATCATAAGGTGCTCAGTGCCCATAGCACTGGCCACATGCACCGAGGCTAGCAGGTTTGAACCTGGCCCAGGCCAACTAAACAACAAAGACAACTGCAACAAAAAAATAGCTGGGCATTGTGGCAGGCACCTGTAGTCCCAGCTACTTGGGGGGCTGAGGCAACAGAATTGCTTAAGCCTAAGAGTTTGAGGTTGCTGTGAGCTTTGATGCCATGACACTCTATGGAGGACAACAAAAGTGAGACTCTATCTCAAAAAAAAATCATAAGGAAGAAAGATATGTTTATTTATTTATTAATTTTTATTTTCAAATATGATAGGTTTATTTTTTTATTTTATTTTTTTATTAAATCATAGCTGTGTACATTAATGTGATCATGGGGCACCATACACTAGTTTCATAAACCAGATATGTTTATTAAATGAAGATCCATGTCATCTTCACATTGAGTAGGCTGAGGAGGAAGAGAAGGGATTGGTCTTGCTGTTTCAGAAATGGCAGAGGTGGATGAGGGAGAGAGGAAAAGACAGGCACACTCAGTGTGACTTATATTGAAGAAAGTCCATGTATAAATAGACCTGTGCAGTTCAAACCCATGTTGTCCAAAGGTCAACTGTACATCACACAGAGTAATCTAAGTCCAGCAGGATTTTGTGAGGTCTCTAAGAGTAATGTTGGAGAATCACACCAGAGCTATAGGCAAATAATCATACCAGAGCTATGGTGGCAGAGTGAGAACAAGTGACACTTGAGGAGAAAAAGTATCTCAAAAAATATGGATTAAAGCTTGGAGCCCATAGCACAGTGGTTTTGGTGCCAGACACATACACCGAAGCTGGCAGATTCAAACCAGCCCAGGTCTGCTAAACAACATTGACAACTGCAACAAAAAATAGCCAGGTGTTGTGGTGGGTGCCTATAGTCCCAGCTACTTGGGACGCTCAGGCGAAAGAATCACTTAAGCCTAGGAGTTTGAGGTTGCTGTGAGCTATGACGCTACAGTACTCTATAGAGGGCAACATAGACTCTGTCTCAAAAAAAAAAAAAAAAATTGGCTCGGCACCTATAGCTCAGTGGCTAGGGTGCCAGCCACATACACCAGAGCTGGTGGGTTTCAAGTTCAGCCTGGGCCTGCCAAACAACGGTGACAACTAAAAGCAGAAAATAGCCAGGTGTTGTGATGGGCGCCTGTAGTCCCAGCTACTTGGGAGATTGAGGCAAGAGAATCACTTAAGCCCAAGAGTTTGAGGTTGCTGTGAGCTATGATACCATGGCACTGTACTGAGGGTGACATAGTGAAACTGTCTCAAAAAAAAATCACATTGAAGACTAGGAAAAATAAATAAATAAAAATAAAAAATATGGATTAAAAAAAGTCCTGTGTCGGCTTGATGCCTATAGCACAGCCATAGGTTTGAGCCCGGCCCAAGCCAACTAACCAACAATGATAACTGCAACAAAAAAATAGCCAGGCATGTGGCAGGCACCTGCAGTCTCAGCTACTTGGGAGTCTGAGGCAAGAGAATTGCTTAAGCCCAAGAGTGAGGTTGCTGTGACTCCACAGCACTCTACCAAGGTTGACATAGTAAGACTCCGTCTCAAAAAAAAAAAAAAGTCCTATGAAAATAGATAATGCTTTACAATGTTTGCAAAATTACTTTCTTTGTAATCCTGAAAAAGTCAAGAGGATGGCTTGGTCCCCATAGCACAGTGGGTTACTGCACCAGCCACATACACCAAAGGTAACAGGTTCAAACTCATCCCAGGCCAGCTAAACAACTGCAAGAAAAAAATAGCCAGGAGTTGTGGCAGACACCTGTAGTCCCAGCTACTTGGGAGGTTGAGGCAAGAGAATCACTTAAGCCCAAGAGTTTGAGGTTGCTGTGAGTTGTGATGTCATGACACTTTACTGAGGGTGACATAATATGACCGTCTCAAAAAAAAAAAAAAAGTCAAGAGAATGGCATAGATAGCGTTCTTGGACAATTTTGTCCAAAAAAAAAGTGTATCTGGTCCCCACTATCAGTATTCAACTCATTCTTTCCTCATTTCAAGAAATAAGATATCTAAAGATATAGCCAGGCATGGTGGCTCATGCCTGTAATCCTAGCACTCTGGGAGGCCAAGAAGGGTAGATTGCTTGAGCTCAGGCATTTGAGAACAATAGTGAGACCCCGTCTCTACTAAAAATAGAAAAAACTTGCTGGACACTATGGTAGGAGCCTGTACTCCCAGTTAGAGGCTGAAACAGGAGGATCACTGGAGCCCAAGGGTTTGAGGGTGCTGTGAGCTACAATGCCACAGCACTACCCAGGATGACAGAATAAGACTTTGTCTTAAAAAAAGTAACATACTTAAGAATTTTTAAGAATTATTTAATAATATTTAAGAATTATTACATAGTTGCAAATAAAATCTAAAGCTTGCTAACTCCAGGATGAAATTAATTTTTTTCTTTTTTCTTTTTTTTTTTGGTTGCAGTTTGGCTGGGGCCGGGTTCGAACCCGCCACCCTGTGTATATGGGGCCAGCACCCTACTCACTGAGCCACAGGCGCCACCCTAAAATTAATTTTTTTTTTAAATTTCAGGTATTGTGAAGGTACAAACAACCAGGTCCCAATATTTGAATTTGTTAGAGTCCCTTGAGATTAATTTATTTTGTACGATTGTCCTAAAATGTTTTTTTCCCTCCATAGTATTCTCTGATGTCAGTCCCCCTTGTAAGCATATTTACTCCAAGTGGACTTTTCCTTATTATCCTTTGAGAACACAGATTTCTGAGATTTACATATATATATATGTACACATATATATACATATTATTTATTTATTTATTTTTGAGACAGAGTCTCACTTTGTCACCCCTGGTAGAGTACCCTGGCCTCATAACTCACAGCAACCTCAAACTCTTGGCCTCAAGTGATTCTCTTGCCTCAGCCTCCCAAGTAGCTGGGACAACAGGCACCTGCCACAACGCCCAGGTATTTTTAGAGATGGGGGTCTTGCTCTATCTCAGGCTGGTCTTGAACTCATGAGCTCAAGTGATCTGCCCACCTCGGCCTCCCAAAGTGCTAGGATACCAGGCAGACTTCTGATATAAAAGTTATTCCTCCAAACCTCTCAGCTGATCACTTAGCAGCCCAGAGATAAGAATTTTCTAAGGGAGAGCTAAGAGTCTCCTAGCCCTGCCACAGCCCTTTGTTTTACCTAGTTAGGAAAGAAGAAAAGAATGGTGCCTCTGGTGACTATTAAATGACTGCCACTACCCTCAGCCTCCATCATTCCCTTGAATTCCAGAGGTATGTACTCTCCAGCCCAGAGGTCCTAGAACTTTAACATGTATGAGATTACCCATCCAAGGATCTTATTTAAAATGCAGATTCCCAAACCCCACTGCAAATATCCTGACTCAGTTGACCTGAGATGGGCCAAGGAAGTGTATTTTTAACACGCTCCCCAGGTGCAAGTTGCCCTAGTCTCTTTATGGAAGGCACTGTACTTTCTTTCCTTACCTTGCCTCATTTTTCTTTTTATTTTTTTCTTTTCTTTTTTCTTTTAGACAGAGTCTCAAGCTGTGGCCCTGGATAGAGTGCCCTGTGCCATAGCTCACAGCAACCTCCAACTGTTGGGCTCAAGCGATTCTCTTGCCTCTGTTTCTATTTTGAGTAGAGATGGGGGTCACTTTTTGTTCAGGCTGGTCTTGAACCCGAGAGCTCAAGCTATCCACCCAACCTCAGCCTCCTAGAGTGCTAGGATTACAAGCGTGAGCCACCGCATCCGGCTGCCTCATTTTTCTTGATGACTCTTCAAATAGTATAAAAAGGCCAGATTTCTTGGGAACAGCTTCCCCTCTTTGCCTTGCAGAAGCACCTTGGGCTGTGGCACAAGCTTCTGAGTGCTGCTTTATCTCCACATAGTGAGATCTCCTTGTCTTTTCCCTGACCTACTTAACTGGGACTTCGTCCAAGCCGGCATCCCCTCGGTCTGGCCACCTTCAGGCTTTGTGTCTCACTACCTGTGCTGAATAAGTTTGAAATAGGACCTAAAAATAATTCTTTTAACGGCCCCTGCATTGCAGCTTTCACTTCTTTTCTTGGCTGGGAGGTGGCCAAATTGACTTAGGACTAAAGCTCACCTCTAGAAGCTGAACTAAGATTGTAAAGAGGGCTTATAAAGGCTAGGAGGAGGCTCTGCCTCCTAGGCAGTGGATGTCAGAGCTTGTCACCCTCCAGAAGAGATTTTTCTGTTTGAAAGGAACAGGCAGAACAAAAGAATCCCTTGGCTTTAAGGAGAAGGGTTTGCTTTGAGTTTCAGAGACAGACTGTTTCTCTGTTGCCCAGAAGGGAATACAGTGGTGCCATCATAGCTCACTGCAATCCCCAACTCCCAGGCTCAAGTGATCCTTCCAGTTCAGCTTCCCAAGTAGCTGTGACTATAGGCACAGGGCACCATGCCTAGCTAATGTTTTTTCTTTTTGGTAGAAACAAGGTCTCACTGCATTGCCCAGGCTAGTTTCAAACTCCTGGGCTCAAGTGATTCTCAGCATCCCAAAGTGCTGGGATAACAATCATGAGTGACCATGTCCAGCCAAGGAAAAGGGATTTTTTTGCAGCTTTTGGCTGGGGCTGGGTTTGAACCCGCCACCTCCAGCATATGGGGCTGGCACCCTACTCCTTTGAATCACAATCGCCGCCCAAGGAAAAGGGATTTAAAACAAGAAAGAAGGTGGGTGGTGCCTGTGGCTCAGTGGGTAGGGCGCTGGCCCCATATACTGAGGGTGGGTTTGAACCCAGCTCCGGCCAAACTGCAACAAAAAAAATAGCCAGGCGTTGTAGCAGGCGCCTGTATTCCCAGCTACATAGGAGGCTGAGGCAAGAGAATCGCCTAAGCCCAGGAGTTGGAGGTTGCTGAGAGCTGTGACGCTACGGCACTTTACTGAGGGTGATAAAGTGAGACTCTGTCTCTAAAAAAAAAAGAAAGAAACAAGAGAAGGACATGGGCAGCGCCTGTGGCTCAACGGAGTAGGGTGCTGGCTCCATATGCCGGAGGTGGTGGGTTCAAACCCAACCCCGGCCAAAAACTACAAAAAAAGAAATAAATAAATAAAAGGAGAGAGAAGGCCAGAACAATCTGTACCCTTTGAGCTACATACATGAGCCGTTCCTGCCAAGGGTGGGCAGATCAGGTAGAAAGAGCCTGGGTTGGAAGGACCTAGAAGCTTCCTCCTGAGCTGGAATTGACTATGGCCTTTCTGCATGATTTACTTTGGGGCCTATTCCTATCTGCATGCCCTTTGTCATCTTCCTGCACCTGAAACTCAGCCTATGTTCCTTGCCTTTTGTGTGTGTGTGTGTGTGTTCCTTGCCTTTTTAGAGCTGCCATCTACATTCTTGCTTTCTTGATATCTTCTAGTCTCTCCCTTATTTTCTTCCTAGCTTGACCTTTCCCAACTGTTTTCTCTGCAAATAAATCCCAAGACCTTTTTTTATTTTTTAAAATATTCTTAGCTGGGGTTGGCGCCTGTGGCTCAGTGAGTAGGGCGCCGGCCCCATATACCGAGGGTGGCGGGTTCAAACCCGGCCCCGGCTGAACTGCAACCAAAAAACAGCTGGGCATTGTGGCGGGCGCCTGTGGTCCCAGCTGCTCGGGAGGCTGAGGCAGGAGAATCACGAAAGCCCAAGAGCTGGAGGTTGCTGTGAGTCCTGTGACATCATGGCACTCTACCAAGGGTGGTAAAGTGAGACTCTGTCTCTACAAAAAAAAAAATATATATATATATATATATATATATTCTTAGCTGGATGCTATAGCATAGTAGTTAGCATGCCAGCCCTGATTAACAACAACAACAAAAAGTATTCTTTTTTTTTTTTGATGCTGGTTTAAGACTCCTGAGCTCAAGTGATCTACCCACCTCGGCCTCCCTAAGTGCTAGGATTTTGGGAGGCATGAGCCACCGCTCCTGGCCTTTTTATTCTTTTTTTTTTTTTTTGGGCCAGGGCTGGGTTTGAACCCACCACCTCCGGCATATGGGACCAGCGCCCTACTCCTTGAGCCACAGGCGCCGCCCTTAAAGTATTCTTGTGGGCAACACCTGTGGTTCAGTGGATAGGGTGCCGGCTCCACATACCCAGGGTGGCCGGTTCAACCCCAGCCCCGGCCAAATTGCAATAGAAAAATAGCCGGGCGTTGTGGCGGGCACCTGTGGTTCCAGCTACTCGGGAGGCTGAGGCAAGAGACTCATCTAAGCCCAAGAGGTGGAGGTTGCTGTGAGTTGTGATGCCATGGCACTCTACCGAGGGTGACAAAATGAGACTCTATCTCTAAAAAATAAAAATAAATAAAAGTATTCATTTTTCTTTTTAATTTTCTCTATACATATACATGTGTTTATTTGGTTTCCACTTTTTGCCTTCACAAAATTAAAAAGGCTTAAAATTTAATAACTGACAATGCTTAAGACAAGGACTAGAAACAAAAACCTCGTAAAGAACAAATGAAGATAAATACATTCAGAAAAGAAATCAGAGAATTGCTGCAATGAAATATTGAGCAATAATAATAATAATAATGATGCAAAAAAGTAACATTCACATTGTCAGATAAGAGTATGTCTATCATAGAATGCTTTGACTCTGAGGTTCAGTATGGAGTCATCAGTTAACTTCTTATTTTTTCTCCAAAGTCTCAAGAAAATAGACAACTAATATTTATAAATAAAAATAAAAGATAATTTCAAAAAACATCATGCCAAGTCTTATAGAAAATAGAAAAAGAAGAAATACTTAAAAATCATTCTACTTCATCTGGATATACCTGATATTTAAATTGGAAAATATACATTATTATAAAGGGAAATTATAAACATATTTCACTTACAAATGAGGATGCAATATCCTAAACAACAAATTATCAAGTTGAATTAAAAATTAATGTTCAAGTAATATACTTTGGTCAAAATTAAATCCAATTTATGTGAGACTTAGTCACTATTTGCTTTTCTTTTTTTTTTCCTTTCCTTTTCCTCACCCCCTCCCTCCTTCTCTCTCTGTATGGAACAACTTCTGGGGGCTGGGGAATTGTACATAAACTTGACGGACAGGGGTATGATTCTTCTTTGTAGAACCTGTAAGGTGGGTGGAGTGCTTGTGATGTTCTTTTTTTTTTTTTTCCCCATATTTTAATAGTTTTGTTTTCTGTTCATAATGCTTTCTGGTCGACACAGTGGGTTTCCCTTTTTCTGGTTTTTAGAAAATTTTAACTTGATTATCAAAAAAAAGCACTCACATTGCAAATGAGCAAATTTATGATTAAGAAAGTAAGAGTATCTTCAATCCATCTATAGAGACAACCACTGTTACATATTCTTCTAGAATTTCCCCTCGAAAATACTAACACAGAAGACATATTATAAATATGTTAATATATATGAATAATTACATTTCACATATAATTTGTTAACCTTTTTTAAACTTCCCCTTTCATATTATACATTTATTTTATAGTAATGGGAAATGACACATATTCTTTGCAACTTGATGCCCTCTGTTTTATAGATTAGAAAATGGGGGCCCAGAGGGGTCACCAGTTTGGCAGTCTAAAGTGGCCGTGTGTAGCCACTTTAGACAAGATTATGACCCAAATACTGCATTTCTGCTTTTCTTTTCTTTTCTTTTTTTTTATTGTTGGGGATTCTTTGAGGGTACAATAAGCCAGGTTAATTAAAAGTATTCTTGTTAGGCTGGGCGTGGTGGCTCAGGCCTGTAGTCCTAGCACTCTGGGAGGCCAAAGTGGGTGGATTGCCTGAGCTCACAGGTTCGAGACCAGCCTGAGCAAAAGCGAGACTCTGCTCCTAAACATAGTCAGGCACTGTGGCAGGTGCCTGTAGTCCCAGCTACTTGGGAGACTAAGGCAAGAGAATTGCTTAAGACCAGGAGTTTGAAGTTGCTGTGAGCTATGATGATACAGCACTCCACTGAGGATGACAAGTGAGACTCAAAAAATAAAAGTATTCTGGGTGGCGCCTATGGCTCAGTGAGTGGGGCGCTGGCCCCATATACCGAGGGTGGCAGGTTCAAACCCAGCCCCAGCTGAACTGCAAAAAAAAAATAGCTGCGCGTTGTGGTGGGCGCCTGTAGTCCCAGCTGCTCGGGAGGCTGAGGCAGGAGAATCACGGAAGCCCAAGAGCTAGAGGTTGCTGTGAGTCCTGTGACATCATGGCACTCTACTGAGGGCGGTAAAGTGAGATTCTGTCTCTACAAAAAAATAAATAAATAAATAAAAGTATTCTTGTTGATAACTTTAGTGAAACAAAGCTAAGAAAAACCCCTTTGCTGGAAAAGAGCAGAGCTGCCAGATTGCCAAAGGAACTTTGTCCCTGTCTGTGCAGCTTGACTCCGTATGGTGTTCAGCAACGTCTCTGATAAGTATAGGTATTAAGCACCTATTTTGGGCCAGGCCTTGGTGCTAATCACAATTTTACATTCCCTGTCTTATTTAATTACAACAGACCACCAAGTGAACACATTGATTTTTACAGATGAGGAAACTGAGGGTCTAAGGACTAAATGACTTTTCTGTGCTCACACGTGGGCAGCCTGGCACAGGTCTATCTGCCTCCAGGGCCTTCTGTTTTTCTTTCGGGGGGGTCTTTCTTTTGTTTTGTTTTGTTTTAGGGCAGATTAATAAGAGAAATGTTTATTTCTAAGTACCTTCTGCAGGTATCACTCTGTGATTCTCCCCATGTCTCAGTGATGGTCAGATTGCCTTTTTTCCAGGGCTTTCCTTTACCCAGCTGCTTTAGATTCAGGCTGGCACAATTCCTGGGCCATTTATTCATTTGAGCAACACAAGAACACCCAGAGTAGCATGTTGATCAAGAGTTAGAGCTTGATGGGCTCGGCGCCTGTAGCTCAAGCAGTTAAGGCACCAGCTACATACACCAGAGCTGGCAAGTTCAAATCCAGGCTGGGCCTGCCAAACAACAATGACAACTACAACCAAAAAAAAGAGTTATAGCTTGAAACCAGGCCTGGCGGTGCACCTGTATTCCCAGTGACTGGAGACGTTGTGGCAGCAGGATCACTTGTGCCCAGGAGTTTGAGTCCACCTGGGTAATATAGAAAGACCCTCATCCTTTTTTTTTTTCTAATTTTTGAGACAGAGTCTCACTTTGTCACCCTTGGTAGAGTGCCATGGCATCACAGCTCACAGCAACCTCAAACTATTGGACTGAAGTGATTCTCTTGCCTCAGCCTCAGTAGCTGGGACTACAGGCGACCACCACAATGCCCGGCTATTTTTTGTTACAGTTGTCATTGTTGTTTAGCTGACCCAGGCTGGCGCTATAACCACTGTGCTATGAGCGCCAAGCCAATACCCTCATCCCTTTAAAAGAAAAGAAGAGTTACAGTTTGGCATCAGACTGATCCATCTGGGTCCTCATTCCACCCAGAGCAGCTGTGTGACCTTGAGCAGGTTGCTTGATCCCTAAACCTAAAGTGGGTGGGGGTCTAAATTCACAACTGGAGATAACAGACCTTCACAGGGTAGTTGTGGCAATTAGGTATCAACTTTCTCAGTCTGCATCAAATATTGCTCAGCAAAGGGAAGAGATTCTTATCCCTGCCCTCCAGCTTGTAGCCTGAAGAAGTGGCCTCTGTGGTGAAAAAGGCCTTTCCTGCTTAATTCCCCTTTTGGAGAGTTCTCAGGCACTGGGAACCCAGCTCTCCCTGGCCTGGTCCCTCCTTGCCTGCACGTGACCTGTATTAAGTTCCTATGAGTGCTGTAAGAAATTACCGCAAACTTAAACCAACACAAATTTATTCTCTTTTTTTTTTTTTTTTTTTTGGTTTTTGGCCAGGGCTAGGTTTGAAACCGCCACCTCTTGCATATGGGACCGGCGCCCTACTCCTTGAGCCACAGGCGCTGCCCCAAATTTATTCTCTTAATTATTATTATTATTATTTGTAGAGTTACTCTGTCACCCTAGGTAGAATGCCACGGCATCACAACTCATAGCAATCTTAAACTCTTGGGCTTAAGAGATCCTTTTCCATGGGTGGCACCCATAGCTCAGTGGGTAGGGCGCTGGCCACATACACCAAGGCTGGCAGGTTTGAACCTGACCCAGGCCAGCTAAAACAACGACAACTGCAACAAAATAATAGCAGGGTGTTGTGGCAGGCGCCTATAGCTACTTGGGAAGCTGAGGTAAGAGAATCTCTTTTTTTTTTTTGTTGCAGTTTGGCCAGGGCTGGGCTTGAACCCACCACCCTCAGCATATGGGGCCAGCGCCCTACTCACTGAGCCACAGGCACCGCCCAAGAGAATCTCTTAAGCACAAGAGTTTGAGGTTGCTGTGAGCCGTGATGCCATAGTACTCTGCTGAGGGTGACATAGTAAGCCTCTGTCTCAAAAGACAAAAAAAGAGAGATCCTGTTGCCTCAGACTCCCAAGTAGTTGGGATTATAGGCACCAGCCACAACCCCCTCACTCTCACTAATTTTTCCTATTTTTTAGTAAAGACATGGTTTTGATCTTGCTCAGGCTGGTCTTGAACTCTTTTTTTTTTTTTTTTTTTTTGTGGTTTTTTGGCCAGGGCTGGGTTTGAACCCGCCACCTCCTGCATATGGGACTGGCGCCCTACTCCTTGAGCCACAGGCGCCACCCTGGTCTTGAACTCTTGAGCTCAAGCAATCCACCCACCTCAGCCTCCCACAGTGCTAGGATTACTTGCATGAGCCACCACTTGAGCCCAAAAGTCTGAGGTTGCTATGAGCTATAACACCATAGCACTCTACTGAGGGCGACAAAGTGCGAAGGTGTCTCAAAAAATAATGAAGGGGAGGGTAGGGGAAGGGAGGGAAGGGCACGGGAGGGGAGGGGAGGGAAGGGAAGGGAAAGAAAAAGAAAGAAAGAGCTAAGATCTCATTAGATTGCTTTCCTGGATGTTTTTGTCAGTATTCATTCTAACCATTGGTTCCAGAAAATTCCAGGTTTCTCTGCACGCCCACTAACACTAGGTATGATCATTCCTTGTAGGATCTTCTGCTACAAGGGCTCACACCATGGTGGACATGTATCATTGCTGATGCTCGGCAGCCACTCCTTTTTCTTTTCTTCTTTTTTTCAGAAACTAATGTTTATTTTCCATCAACCTTATTTTCATCTTGCTTACCTCTCAATTTCAGGTTGAAGGATCTGACATATTCCTCGCTCCAGGCATGCACAGCCAGGTATGAGCAAGACACCCCTGCCTAGCTTATCAGTATCACATGCATGCCCAGCCACAGGTTCAGGCAGGATCATATGACCCTACCAACCCAATGAGAACCAAGTCCTAGATTTTTCCAGAATATTAAACAACGGTTCTTTTTCTCCCCTTGAGTTTGTTAAACTAGTGGGATGTAAACCCAAAGCTTCTGAGACCACATAGAGATGTCCTGCTTGAGAATAAAGCCTACATAAAAAGAGGCAGCTGAGAGATGGAGAAATGAGTGACAATATACTGGGCAACATCATTTGAAAGTTCTCCTGGATCAAGCCATACATATAAAAAAATCAACCTTCTTGAACTCCTTGGTTATGTAAACTAATATATCATCATCATTTGCAGTATTTTGCTTAAACTAGTTTGATTCTGACTCAGTGCCTGTCACTCAGTGGTTAGGGCGCCGACCACACACACCGGGGCTGGTGGGTTTGAACCTGGCCTGGGCCTGCTAAACAACAATGACAACTACAAAGACAACAAAAAAATTGCTGGGCATTGTGGTGGGCGACTGTAGTCCCAGCTACTTGTGAGGCTAAGGCAAAGAATCCCTTAAGCCCAAGAGTTTGAGGTTGCTGTGAGCTGTGACGCTATAGCATTCTACTGAGGGTGACATAATGAGACTCTGTCTCAACAAAAAAAAAACACTACTGTGATTCTGTTTTGATCACTTGCCATAGAAATAATGCTGACTGTATGGTGCCCATGATCGCATTAATGTACACAGCTATGATTTAATAATAAAAAAAAAAAAAAGAAAAGAAATAATGCAGGCGGTGCTTGTGGCTCAAGGAGTAGGGCGCTGGTCCCATATGCCGGAGGTGATGGGTTCAAACCCAGCCCCGGCCAAAAAAAAAGAAATAATGCTGACGAATGTGGAAATCTCCATAGCATCCTCCCAGGAGTTCCAGGGTCAGAATGCTCTGGCATGCTATAGAGTTATCAGTGCTGCCCTAAAATAGTTCTCACTGTCCTCCCTCTAGGCAGTTGGCAGGACTACTTTGCTCATCCCCTGTGCTATTAGGTGTGACTCTGTGAATTGCTTTGGCCATGAAATATTGCAGAGTGCACTTGCTTCTGTGACCAGGGTGGCGCCTGTGGCTCAGTGAGTAGGGCACGGGCCCCATATACCAAAGGTGGGGGGTTCAAACCCAGCCCCAGCCAAACTGTCACAAAAAATAGTCAGGCATTGTGTCTATGGAAGGTGACAAAGTGAGACTCTGTCTCAAAAAAAAAAAAAAAAACACTTGTGGCCAAAGGCTGGGCACAGTGGCTCACGCCCGTAATCCTAGCACTCTGGGAGGCCAAGGTAGGTGAATTGCTTGAGCTCATGAGTTCTTAAGACCATCCTATGCAAAAGCAAGACACCGTCTCAACAAAAATAGAAAAACTATCCAGGCATTGCGACTCAGGCCTCTAGTCCCAGCTACTTGGGAGGCTGAGGCAAGAGGATCACTCAAACCCAAGAGTTTGAGATTGCTGTGAGCTATGATACTACGGCACTCTACCCAGAGTGACAGAGTGAGACTCTTGTCTCAGAGACAAAACAAAACAAAAGAACTTGTGTCCAGTTTGCCACTTTCCCTCTACCCTGCCTCAGTGAACTTGGAAGCCTGGGTCTAGATGGATCCCCCATTAGCTTGATCCTTGAGTGATCACAATGAACAGAGTAAGATACAGGCCATTGAGATGTAGTTATTGATTATTGCAGAAACATCCTAACCTGTTCTTTCTGAAACTATTCCCCTGAGAGAGAAATGAAGGATGTTTTTCATCAACCCAGATAGATCTGTGAGCCAACAGCTAGCCAGCAGGGAGGGCGCATTCCTAAAGCAGTCAGTGCCCTTCCACATGTCATCTGTGTCCCCCAGGCCTCTGACTTCTGGCAAGCAATTCCTTAACAAATTTACTCTATTGATTTTCTCCTTAGGTTTGTTATCCTCCCAGAGGGCGGATGGTTTGCTTTAACAGATTGCTAAAGTTAGTTCTGATTGGCCTGACCAGCTAATGCTGCCTACAGCATTTGGATAATGTTCACTTAGGGCAGAAAAGAAGATCAGACTCTTCTGCCCTGCCTGTGCCACTTGGGGCCCCGATGGCAGTGATTTCACTCAAGGGGCCTGGGGTTCCTGGCATTCTAAATACCTTCAGCATCGGGTTTGGGGCTGGGCATGCCAGATGTTTCTGGAGAAGACAGGCAGGAAGGCAGGATAAGGAAGAGCCTGGGCTCAGTGGTCAGACAGGTCTGAGTTTAAATCCAGGTTTCATTTACTTTTTTTTTCTTTGAGACAGAGTCTCACTATGTCGTCCTCGGTAGAGTGCTGTGGCGTCACAGCTCAAAGCAACTTCAAACTCTTGGGCTTAAGCAATTCTCTTGCCTTAGCCTCCCAAGTAGCTGGGACTACAGGCGCCTGCCACAACATCCAGCTATTTTTTTTGTTGCAGTTGTCATTGTTATTTAGCTGGCCCAGGCCCAGTTCGAACTCAGTACTCTTGGTGCATGTGGCCGGCGCCATAACCACTGTGCTATGGGTGCCAAGCCCCAGGCTTCATTTCTTCCTGTCTATGGGATCTTGGGAAAAATCCACTCCTCTGAGCCTCAGTCCTCTTAATTGAGATATGCTGCTTCCACAGTGCTTACCTCACTTGTTTTTGTTAGATTGTGGACTTAAAATGCTTGGTAAGTGATCAGTAAGCAGTGACTGTGGTAGTGCCAAAGCCAATGACTTGGATTCTTGTAGTAGACCATACATCATATGGAAAGGAGAAGCGAGACTTAAGCTTGAACACTAGTAGTTTTAAGACTTATAGTTATAACTAGTAGTCATAAGAAATATCTGTAACATGTTAGTAATATAACACCTTGGTGATAAGAGCATGGGGAAGGGTTTGGGGATCTTATCCCTCTAGATAAGATCAGGGATTAGCAGTCTCTACACCTGTGGTGCTAAGATCACATTTATAACAAGTTGCAGGAGAAGGCAGTCAGGGAGCGCGCATTCTTTCACAGCCCACTTACCCACAGGGCGTCTGCCCAGCATTTCTCTAGGAAAGACTGTTAAGATTCATTCTCTCTCTCTTTTTTGAGACAGAGTCTCACTTTGTCACCCCCGACTGCTTTTCTCCCTCAAAGATTGTTTCTCTCTCTCCTCCTTCTGCTAAAGCAAATAGACATCTAAGGGTAATTGTTCCCCAGTGAGATAATAGCAAAGCTATCCACATTGGGACCACAGATAAGCCAGGCAAGAGACCCAGCCAGTCCCAGGCCTAACAAGTGGCACCTCAGATGGGACCTGACAAGTGGCGACCACGAAGGGATCTGATACATTCTAGTTCAGACAAATCCCTTCTCATCTCTTATGGACTTTAGATGAGTTAATGCTTTATTTATTTATTTATTTATTTATTCATTTATTTTTGAGACACAGTCTCCCTTTGTCTCCCTCGGTAGAGTGCTGTGACGTCACAGCTCACAGCAACCTCCAACTCTTGGGCTTAGGTGATCCCTTGCGTCAGTCTCCCGAATAGCTGGGACTACAGGCACCCAACACAATGCTCATCTATTTTTTTTTGTTTCAGTTTGGCCGTGACCGGGTTTGAACCCACCACCCTCGGTATGTGGTGTCAGCGCCCTACAGACTGAGCCACAGGCGCCACCTCCGAGTTAATGCTTTATAAGAGTTCTAGTAGCGGTGGCGCCTGTGGCTCAAGGAGTAGGGTGCTGGTCCCGTATGCCAGAGGTGGTGGGTTCAAACCCAGCCCCAGCCAAAAAAAAGAGTTCTAGTAGCTCTGACATTTATCATGTCTTCCCTGTGATTTTAAAATTAATTAAATGTACATTTTGTTTTCCTTTTATCTTTTTATTTTTTATTATTATGTTCTTTGTTTTTTTAGAGACAGGGTCTTACTTTGTCGCCCTCAGTAGAGTGTGGCGTCACAGCTCACAGCAACCTCCAGCTCTTGGGCTTAGGCAATTCTCTTGCCTCAGCCTCCTGAGTAGCTGGGACTACAGGCGCCTAGCACAACACCCAGCTATTTTTTTGTTGCAGTTTGGCCGGGGCTCGCCACCCTCAATATGTGGGGCCAGCACCCTACTCACTGAGCCACAGGCACTGCCCTATTATGTTTTTCTTGAGACGGAGTCTCACTACGTCACCCTGGGTAGAGTGCTGTGGCGTCATAGCTCACAGCAACCTCAAGCTCTTGGACTTAGGCAATTCTTTTGCCTCAGCCTCCCAAGTGGGTGGGACTACAGGCGCCTGCCACAGTGCCCAGCTATTTATTGTTTTTTTTGTTGGAGTTGTCATTGTTGTTTGGCAGGCCTGGGCTGGATTCAAGCCCACCAGTTCCATGTATGTGGCTGGTGCCCTAGCCACTGAACTACAGGTGCGGAGCCTTTATCTTTTTATTTTTTATTTTTTTTGAGACAGAGTCTCAAGCTGTCACCTTGAATAGAGTGCTGTGGCATCATAGCTCACAGCAACCTCCAACTCTTGGGCTCAAGCAAATCCTCTTACTTCAGTTTTTTCTATTTTTAGTAGAGACAGGATCTTGCTTTTGCACAGGCTGGTCTCAAACTCATGAACTCAAGCAATCCACCTGCCTTGGCCTCCCAGAGTGCTGAGATAAGAGTGAGCCACTGCGACCTGCCCTTTGATTTTTTTTTTGCAGTTTTTGGCTGGGGCTGGGTTTGAACCCGCCACCTCTGGTATATGGGGCTGATGCCCTACTCCTTGAGCCACAGGCACCGCCCTTTTTTTTTTTGAGACAGTTTCCCTATGTTGCCCTTGGTAGAGTGCTGTGGTGTTACAGCTCACAGCAACCTCAAACTCACGGGCTTAAACAATTCTCTTGCCTCAGCCTCCCAAGTTGCTGGGACTATAGGCACCCACCACAATGTCCGGCTATTTTTTTTTTGTTGTTGTTACAGTTGTTTAGTTGGCCAGGTTGGGTTCGAACCCACCACCCTTGGTGTATGTGGCTGGCATCGTAACCACTGTGCTATAGGTGCCTAGCCCTCAGGCTGGTCTTGAACCTATGAGCTTCCAGGCGTCCTCAAACATTTTAAACAGGGGGCCAATTCACTGTCCCTCAGACAGTTGAAGGGCCGGACTATAGTTTAAAAAAAACAAAAACTATGAACAAATTCCTATGCACATTGCACATATCTTATTTTGAAGTAAAAAAACAAAACGGGAACAAATACAATCACACCGCCTCATGCGGCCCACGGGCCGCAGTTTGAGGACCCCTGGTAGGCAATCCACCCGCCTTGGACTCCCAGAGTACTAGGATTACAGAAATGAGCCACCACACCTGGCCTAGAAGCCAGTATCTTTTTTTTTGCAGTTTTTTGTTTTGGCCAGGGCCGGGTTTGAACCGGCCACCTCTGGGATATGGGGCCGGCACCCTATTCCTTTGAGCCACAGGCACCGCCCAGAAGCCAGTATCTTTTATAACCTACTCCCATCACTTTGCAATTTTCTAGTCATTAGAAGTGAGTCACTAGGTTAAGCCCACATTCAAGTGGAGGGGATTACAAAAGCAGATGAATGGGGTGATGCCTGTGGCTCAGTGGGCGGGGTGCCGGCCCCATATACCGAGGATGGCAGGTTCGAGCCAGGCCCAGGACAAACTGCAGCAAAGAAATAGCCAGGTGTTGCAGCAGGCACCTGTGGTCCCAGCTACTTGGGAGGTTGAGGCAGGGGAATCACTTAGACCCAGGAGTTGGAGGTTGCCGTGAGCTGTGTGATGCCATGGCACTCTACGGGGCACTCTACCATCAGCGATAAAGTGAAATTCTGTCTCTCTAAAAAAAAAAAAAAGCTGATGAATGGGGCGGTGCCTGTGGCTCAGATGAACATAAGGAGGCGAGGTCGTGGGGAACTACTTTAGAGGAAATTGATCACAGAAGCTAACATCAACAAAGAGCTGAGAGCCAAGACATGATCAAATCCCACTGACTACTTCATTTCAGTCCTTCAATCCAGCCAGTAAGTTTTATTCCGAAATGTGCTAAAGCAGCTGACAAAACATTAGGAGGAGCAATTCATCCCCATTTGCCTAGGGATTTCCTGGTTTTAGCACTAAAGTCCTATGTCCTGGGAAACTCCTCTCTCCCAGACATATGGGGACAATTGTCACCTTACATAGCAGTTATTCTGACGACCAAAATTAAACCAATGAAACAACAAAGCATCCTGCTCAGCATTCTGCCTCTGTTTCTACTATAGAAAACATACTAACTCTGGAGTTTAATTATGGGTTCAAATCCTGGCTGTGCCACTTACTAGTTGTGTGCATCTGGGCAACTCACCTTACCTGTTTTCTCACCATTAAAATAGGCATCAGACACCTGTGGCTCAGTGAGTAGGGCACCGGCCCCATATGCCGAGGGTGGCAGGTTCAAACTCAGCCCCAGCCAAACTGCAACAAAAAAATAGCCGGGCGTTGTGGCGGGCGCCTGTAGTCCCAGCTGCTCGGGAGGCTGAGGCAAGAGAATCACGTAAGCCCAAGAGTTAGAGGTTGCTGTGAGCCATGTGATGCCACAGCACTCTACCCGAGGGTGGTACAGTGAGACTCTGTCTCTACAAAAAATATATATATATATAGGCATCAGAATATCTACCTTGAACAGTACCCATGTGGATTAGAGAGAATTTGCATAAAAATATGGTTATCTCTTCAAATGGGACTTATCATAAATAATTTGGGTTTCTTAGCCAACTGTAACTTTTCCAAACGAAACACATGGGGATTTCCTAGGTCTCAGACTTCAGCTTGATATACAGATGCTGTAGCTACATACCAGGACCTGTGAATTAACCTAGGATTAAGGTGCTCAAAAATGAATGCTTAGGTTTTCCTTTCCTTTCTTCCCTCCCTCTTTCTTACTTTTGATAGGGTCTTCCTATGTTGCCCTAGAGTACAGTAGTGTCATAATAGCTCACAGCAACCTCAAACTCCTGGCCTCAAGCAATCCTTCTGCCTCAGCCTCCCAGAGTGTTAGGATTACAAGCATGAGCCACTGCACCGAGTCAATGTTTAGGTTTCTGCAGAGTCTTGGGCATGTTTGATATCTTGGCTGAAGAGCCATTCAAAACCATTTCTAAAATGATATTTAAAGATCATTTGGGGATGAGGTATGGTGACTCACACCTGTAATCCTAGCACTCTGGGAGGCCAAGGTGGGTGGATTGCTTGATCTCAGAAGTTCAATACTAGTTTGAGCAAGAGAGAGACCCTGTCTCTACTATAAATAGAAAAACTAGCCAGGCATTGTGGTAGTGCCTGTAGTCCCAAGTATTTGGGAGGAACCAAGAGGATCTCTTTTTTTTTTTTTTTTTTTTGGCCGGGGCTGGGTTTGAACCCACCACCTCCAGCATATGGGACCGGCGCCCTACTCCTTGAGCCACAGGCGCCGCCCCAAGAGGATCTCTTGAGCCCAAAAGTTTGAGGTTGCTGTGAGCTGTGACGCCACAGCACTCTACCCAGGATGAAAGTAAGACTCTTTTTTTTTTTTTGTAGAGACAAGAGTTTCACTTTATTGCCCTTGGTAGAGTGCTGTGGCATCACACAGCTCACAGCAACCTCCAACTCCTGGGCCTAGGCGATTCTCTTGCCTCAGCCTCCCGAGTAGGTGGGACTACAGGCGCACGCCACAACACCCAGCTATTTTTTTGTTGCAGTTTGGCCGGGGCTGGGTTTGAACCCGCCACCCTCGGCATATGGGGCCGGCGCCCTGCTCACTGAGCCACAGGCGCCGCCCTGAAAGTAAGACTCTTATCTAAATAAAACAAAACATGATTTTGTTTAAATGTGACTTTAAACTGTCTTGGCACTCTTTCTTTTAAAAATTCAGACCTGTGATAAGGTGGACAATGGTTACCAAAGGTGAGATTTGGATCCTGGAGCAAAGAGTTGACTTTTAGGAGAACTTTGACGGCTCATTCCCTGAGAGAGTGCTATTTGATTTCTAGCCTAACAAGCATCCCTTTCAGTTACTGTGTAAATGGGTATAGCTCTCAGTTCTGGAAGAGCTAAGTGGATAGGACTGGGCACTGGCCACTGAAGCCCAAAAGTTTGAGGTTGCTATGAGCTGTGACGAATCATACCCAAATGAGCTTCGGCAAAGAGGGGTATTTATTGGCTCAAGAAATGGCCAGACAAGCTATGGAAAGGAACATCAGAATCAGGGACCTGACATCTGCTCTTGTTCCCTAGGTATCTTCTCTGTTCTTCTATCTCACTCTTTCTCAGACTTTCTCTTCCACAGAGCTGCAAACATAGTGGTCCACAGCTCCTGACTCTCACATCCTCCCACCTTCCACTACCAGAGCACTGCCACCCAAGTTTAAAATCCCAGAAAGGGGTGCTCACTGGGTCAGGTGGCTATCCTTGGACCAATCATCACTGACCAGGGGTATAGGGCAATTAGAAAATATGGTGGCCCCCCTAAGTACCATCTTGTGGGGACATGAGATGTAGTTCCAGGAGAGCTGCTAAGTAAACAGAATAAGGCACTGTGACAACCCTAAATTAGAAACTGCATAAGGATTTTACAGTAAAGACCCTATGTAAATCTAGGGCAGGAACAAAGCTTTAAAAATCATGACCAGAGAAGCCCTTAGAGGCCCATTAAGTCTCCAATAAAGTGGTGACTGCAGTCTTTACTACAGGTGAATTAGCTAATCTGGCTCGTTACTCAGGAAGCTCACCCTGTCCTTGCAAAAGAGGACATATACAGAGCCCTGTAAATAGACTTCTCCTGCTTTCACCGATTCTGAAACTTTCTGGACTCTAATGGTGTTCATTAGAATCAAGCAGGAGATGGTGAAGCATGCACTTTCCTAGGCCTGCCTCTTGGATTACAACTCAATAGCCTAGGGCAGAATCAAGAAATCTGCATTTTTATAAGGCTCCCAGTTGATGCTTGTGAAAGTCTATGTGGACCACACTGCGAAACCACACATCAGGCTGTCTACAGATCATAAAAATAAAGCTTCTAGCACATTACCTAGCACATGGTTTGTGCCCAGGAAATAGCACCAGAGAGGCCACGCAACTGGCCCCAGACCTGCAAGAGAACTCTGATGCTCGCTCAGTCCCATGTAGTCTTGGGCATGACCTCCCCTGCACCTGCCCCTGCCCCAATCATCCTAAGGTAAGAGAATAAAATAACAGCAGCAACATTCTAATTTTATAAGCACTTGGTTTTATTGCACAGAAGCAATTGAAAGTGGACTCCCTGTATGCCCTGGCATGATTCAGTGGCCAGTGCCCAGTCCTATCCACTTAGCTCTTCCAGAACTGAGAGCTCCAGTCAAGGGCTTGACCACTCCTTTTGAAAACAAGGCATTTGGAAATAGGTTAAGACATCTCAAGCATAATGTATTTCTAACTGCTCATTCATTATTGTGATCATCTGTCAATTGCACATAGAGGATATAAATGCACTTATTTGGAAAGAAGGGGGGCAGTTTTTATAGTCAAGTGTTTACGTGTAGCATTCTGCATGTATCATATTCAGCTACGGAAGCTATCATAATTGTCCATCACTGGGGAGAGTTTGGGATGTCGGGGCGGGGGGCTGGGAGTGCCGTCTCTTGCTAACATATTGCTAACGGAAATTCCTGCTTGGTGAAGGAGGGCCCATCATCTCAGCAGAGTTTCTTCTTACATAAAGTAAAGAGAAAAAAAATGAATATTTGTTACACCAACCCACGAGTCTCCAGGACCTTCCTGAGTTTCTTTGGCTGTTCTGGACATTCCTTCCTCCCAGAACTTACTTCTCAACCTTGGCAGCCTTGTCTTCTGTAGCCTTCTCTGAGGACCTGCCGTCTTTTTGGTCTGTGCTAGAGGATTTTTCAGCCTTTTCAGTCTTGGGTTTGCTGGGTGTGGGAGCCTCCTTGCTGGGCTCTTTGGAGGGGGCCTTGTCCTCTTCCTTGGCTTTGGCTTCCATTTTGGGTTTCTCCTCAGGCTTCTTGGCCTCTGCAGCCTTCTCCTCCTTGGTGTCCTTTTTCTCTGGCACTGCTGTTGTCTCTTCCTTCTTTGGCTTTTCTGGCTCCTTCTCTGCTGGTTTGCTGGGTTCTTTGGCCTTGGCATCATCTGGTTCCTTCTTGGCCACCTCAGTCTTCTCTTTGGGTTTAGCGTCTTCCTTTACTTCTACCTTGGCAGGAGCCTCCTTCTCTGGGGTTATTGTTTTTTTCTTATCTTCAGCCTCTTCCTTCTTGGCTTCACCTTTGGATTCTTTGGGCTTTTCTATAGCAGGTTCCTTCTCCTCAGCCTTGGGCCCCTCATCTTTCTTGCTGTCCTTCTTCTCAGCCTTGGGCGTGACTGGAGCTTTTTCTTCCTCCACTTTCTTTGGGGGCTCTTTGGCTTTTGCCTCCTGGGGCTTCTCCTCCTCCTTCCTGGGAGACTTCACCTCTTCCTTCTTTGGGATCTCCTTCTCAGGGGCCTTGGCATCCTCCTTCACAGGAGATTTGACCTTCTCTGGGGACTTGACTTCCTCTTTGGCAGGGCTTTTGGCCTTCTCAGGGGATTTGACATCTGCTGGGGATCTTGCTTCCTCCTTCACTGGGGTCTTGGCTTCTTCTGCAGACTTTACATCAAGAGTCTTGGCCTTCTCAGGGAATTTGACGTCAGCTGGAGATTTGGCCTCTTCCTTCACTGGGGACTTGGCCTTCTCAGGGGACTTGATCTCAGCTGCAGATTTGGCTTCTTCCTTCACTGGGGACTTGGCCTTCTCAGGGGTTTTGACCTCAGCTGGAGATTTTGCTTCTTCCTTCACTGGGGACTTGGCCTTCTCAGGGGTCTTGACCTCAGCTGGAGATTTTGCTTCTTCCTTCACTGGAGACTTGGCTTTCTCAGGGGACTTGACCTCAGCTGGAGATTTTGCTTCTTCCTTCACTGGAGACTTGGCTTTCTCAGGGGACTTGACCTCAGCTGGAGATTTTGCTTCCTCCTTTATTGGTGATTTGGCCTTCTCAGGGGACTTGGCCTCTTCTTTTACTGGGGACTTGACCTTCTCAGGGGACTTGACCTTAGCTGGAGACTTGGCCTTCTCGGGGGACTTGACCTCAGGTGGAGATTTTGCTTCCTCCTTCACTGGTGATTTGGCCTTCTCAGGGGATTTGACCTCAGCTGGAGACTTTGCCTCTTCCTTCACTGGGGACTTGGCCTTCTCGGGAGACTTAGCCTCATCCTTCACAGGGGTCTTGGCTTCCTTCTCTGGGGATGCAGCTTCTTCTGCTGGGGGAGATTTTGCTTCTTCTTCTCCCTCTTCTGCTTTCTCCTCTTCTCCCTCCTTGCCCTCCTCCTCTTTGGCCTCTTTCTCTTCATCTTCAGTCACTTCTGTCACCTGGATCTCTTCTGTCTGTTCCTCCACAATCACAGTTTCCTTCTCTGACTTTTCTACCACCTTGATCTTCTCTTCGCTTTTGACCTTTATGTGAGTGGGTGTGGAGGGGATTTTGGGCAGTCCTTCAGGAAGGGAGAAAGGACTGGGGCCAAAGCCAATCCGACATTCTTCACCCTCCAGAAGTTTTCTGCAGAATGGATAATGGAACACGTTACTATTTACTCAGAGCAGATTTGTAGGTGTGGTGTCTTCCTAGATTATCCTGAAGGTCAATGACATCCAAAGATTTGGATTTTGGAGGAAGGAATGAGAATGGTGGGTATTATGAGATTGGAGAAAGTCATTCAGCAAGTCATTCCAGTGACCACTCAGAATGTACACCCCAATAGGGTTGGTGTTTAATGTAGCTAAGGCTACAACTTCTGAAATAAAACAACTTTTCCCCCTTGAAAACCAGCCTTCAATAGTTTTTTTTTTTCTTTTTTCTTTTGGCCAGGGCTGGGTTTGAACCCGCCACCTCCGGCATATGGGACCAGCGCCCTACTCCTTGAGCCACAGGCGCTGCCCCAAAAACTAGCCTTCAAGAGAGATCTCCTATATTAACGAAAGTCACATTTGTCATCCCTCAACTAAGATGATATTCAGAAGAAAGCCTAACAAATGATCCCTTAGGCTCAGCACCTGTAGTTCAGTGGCTAGGGCGCCAGCTACATACACCAAGGCAGGTGGGTTTGAACTCAGGCCTGCTAAACAATAATAATGACAACTGTGGGCAGCACCTGTGGCTCAGTGGGTAGAGCGCCAGCCGCATATACCAAGGGTGGCGAGTTCAAACCCAGCCCCGGCCAAACTGCAACAAAAAAGTAGCCAGGCATTGTGGCAGGCACCTGTAGTCCCAGCTACGTAAGAGGCTGAGGCAAGAGAATCACCTAAGCCCAGGAGTTGGAGGTTGCTGTGAGCTGTGACGCCACAGTACTCTACCGAGGGCGATAAAGTAAGACTCTGTCTCTACAAAAAAAAAAATAAATAATGACAACTGCAACAAAAAAATAGCCAGGCTTTGTGGTGAGTGCCTGTAGTTCCAGCTACTTGGGAGGCTGAGGCAAAAGAATCGCTCAAGCCCAAGAATTAGAGGTTGTGAGCTGTGATGCCATGGCACTCTACTAAGGGTGACATAGTGAGACTCTGTCTCCAAAAAAAAAAAAAATTCCCACAATTATACATTGGAGTTTAAGAGATCTTACAGCATTCTCATTTGAATTTCATGGGTTCCCTGTTATATTATCATCCTTTGAGTTTTGGGATTAGGGCAGTGGCAGCAGTTTCACCTCTTAGCTTTAATACCCACTAGATGGGCAACACTGGCCAAGCCACTCAACGTTCTTTAAGCCTCAGTTTCCTTGATGGCAAAAAGGGATCACAAGAGTCCCTACCTCAGAGGGTTGTTTCAACGGAATAATGAATAAAAAGAACTTGGCAGAGTACCTGTCCAGGGTAGAGGTTAGAGGTTATCCCTGCAGATGAGTGCTTCCCAAATTTAACAGCACACAAATCATCTCGGGATCTTGTTAAAACACGGATTCTGATCCTGCAGGTCTGGGGCAGGGTCTGAAAGTCTGCTTTTCTTGCAAGCTCTTAGATAATGCTAATTCTGCTGGCTCATGTGCCATACTTTGTAGTTTTGTTTTTTTTGACCAGGACTGGATATGACCCTGCCACAGGCACTGCCCTCATGTGCCATATTTTGAATAGCAAGATTACGGGCTAGAGCCAAGAGGTGGGAAGCCATGGGTCACTAGTCAGCAACTGGGACAGCTCTTCATGAGGGTAGTCTCATTCCTTAGCCCTGCTCCCTGCATTAGCTCATCCTCCTAACAACTCTAATGACCTGGGTATTCTTATTAGCATCTCATTCTGTCCCCACCCCCAGAACACAAATGCTCAGAGAGCTAAGAAACTCTAAAGGACAGAGTTGTAAAGGCCCCCGATAACTCAAGTACTCTTTTTTTTCCCCTCCAAAACAGGCATCTGGCTGGCTGGATTTGGGGAGGGGATGGAGCTTTAACTCTCTTCAGGGGTCCTCAAACTTTTTAAACAGGGGGCCAGTTCACTGTCCCTCAGACTGTTGGAGGGCCGGACTATAGTTTTAAAAAAAAAAAAAACTTTGAACAAATTCCTATGCACACTGCACATGTCTTATTTTGAAGTAAAAAAACAAAACGGGAACAAATACAATCACACCACCTCATGTGGCCCGTGGGCCGTAGTTTGAGGACTCCTGCTTAAGTCAATGTCAAAATGAAAATAAGTCACTCTCAAGATTTTTCTCTCTTAGAAAAAGAGAATGGCGGTTGCCAGGGGCTGAAGGAAGGGAAGAATGGGGAATTATTTTTTAATGGGTATGGAGTTTCAGTTTGGGATGATGAAAACAGTTCTGGAGTGGCTCAGTGCCTATGGCTCAAACAGCTAAGGCACCAGCCACATACACCTAAGCTGGTGGGTTTGAATCCAGCCTTGATCCACCAAACAAAGATGGCTGCAACCAAAAAATAGCCGGGCGTTGTGGCGGGCGCTTGTAGTCCCAGCTACTTGGGAGGCAAAGGCAGGAGAATTGCTTGAGCCCAAGAGTTGGAGGTTGCTGTGAGATGTGATGCCATGGCACTTTACCCAGGGCTATAGCTTGAGGCTCTGTCTCCAAAAAAAAAAAAAAAAAACCCCAAAAAATAGTTCTGGAGATGGATGGTAGTGGTGGCTATACAACAGTGTAAATGTACTTAAACTTCTGAACTATATGCTTTAAATTGTTAAAGGATAAATTTCATGTTACGTATATTTTACCACAATTTAAGAAAAAGACTTCTGTCCTCCAGATGCCTATGCAGGCTGCCTACTAGAGGGCTAAAGCCTGAGGTTTAGCACCTCATAAGAACAGAAAGGGCTCCCCACCTTACCCAGGCCCCTGGCCCACCTTACCTGTAAGCAGCTATCTCAATATCCAGAGCCATCTTGACATTGAGCAGGTCCTGGTACTCTCGCAGCTGAGCTGCCATCTCCCACTTAGTGTTCCTCAGCTCAGCGTCTAGCTGCTGAATGGCTTCCTGGGAATGAAAGATCACATACATCACATGCCTGCTGTGCCTGGCCCTTAGTGCCAGGGAAGCTGGGCCTGGCCATGCAAACCCAGAGCAGCCCTGTCCAGCCATTCTGGTTAGGGCCAACTCCCACCCTGTCAGAGCTGTAGGGTCCTCAGCTAAACATGGAAACATGGGAAAATCTGGAGCAAAAAATATATGATCTCAGCCTGGGAAAAGGTCTGGAATGAAACACATCAGATGTCAACAGCAGTTACTGCCAGTCTGGTTGGTAGGATGATGACAGAATTTTTACAGATCTCTTAAGCCCTGCTCAAGGGCAGCAGGGCCTGGTCTGCTTTTGCTCCCCCGTGTCCCAAAGTTCCTGCCTCATAACAGATCTTGATAAGTCTCTGTTGTTAACAACTGAGACAGTACACAGAAGCATGTTAAATAAAAGGTGACTTCAGGCCCATTATACCTATTGCTTAAACTGAACTATGCATACTATGGCTAATTTTTATTTTCTCCTTTTTGTTTTCTCTTATTTCTAATTTCCCTACAATTACCATGTATTCTTTGGGCACTAAGTTCTTTGAAAATGATATTTTCTCTCATAGTTGTCTTTAATTTAATAGGAGGACTCTGCCAATGCCTCTCCCAGGCTATCCACAGAGACTAGATACTACTTACCAAAGGCCCACTGTGTCCAAGACCTGGCTGAGCATTTTCCCACTCATCTCACTCAAAGTCCATGTCTTTAACCTTTACAGCTCTGCAAAGCAGAAACTCTTTGTATATTTGTTTTTCATTGCAGAGAAGGAACTCAGATTCAGAGAGGCAGATTAACTTCCCTAGGGTCACACAGCTGATTCATCTGACTCCAAGGCCCATGTAATTAACCTCTACAACCCTGCTCAGAGAGGGGCAGTAACTCATCCAGGATCTTCCACCCAGTAGAGGCAGCTTGGTTTTCTGCACTGTCCATCCCCACCTGGTAGGATGCAATGTCAGCCTGATGACGGTCCTCCATATCAGAGCGCTGCCTCTCCAGTGAGTCCTTGGTGCTTTTCAGCGTTTCCAGCTCTGTGGTCCTGGCCTGCAGCTGGTGCCGGTACTCAGTTATCTCCTCCTGGGCTGAGCGCATAGCATCTGAGTTCACCTTGGCCGCCTCTGACAGACGGTCCAGCCTCACTGAGGAGAAGGGGACAAGATTAGCATACCTAGATTTAGGTTCCAATGCCTAGATCCAGAAGGTGACACATATGGGTTGATGACCTACAGGGTGCCAGGCATCATCCTGGTCCTAACTTGACCTATCCTGAGAGATAGGCAAGTGACTACTTCCCTGGGCCACCCAGTTAGTGAATGGCAGAGCTGGGATTCAAGTCTAGTATACAAGGTTGGACAATTAAGTTTATGAATTTGTCCTAGAAAAAAATCCTACATACCTCACTACTGAATATCACTATGGTCACTGGATGGCCAAGGGCAGTACTTTGAAGGTGATTGTAGTGATGTTCAGCAGTGAGGTATATAGCACTGTTTCTAGGATGAGTTAACAAACTTAATTGTCCAAACTCATATTTCTGGCTCCAAAAATCAGATTCTGTCTCCCCCAGCCTGGTTCCCGTAAATCCTGCAGGGCAGAGGAAGCCTCATTTTTGGTCCTAATACCTGGTCCAACCCCCCAGCAAGGACCTGACAGTGCTAGCGCTTCACATGTGAGAAGCTAAACCCATGGGTTTAGCTCAACTAGAGGCTAGAAGCCTGTAGTTGAACAAGTTAATGAGCCTGTGACCTGTGGAAGCATGAGGATGCTGTGAATAGTCAGGTCACTATGTAGCCAAAGTCCCTTCCTTGCAGGTTTCTGTGCAGAGTCCAAGGTCACTGCAGAGCCTAAGGCCTGGGCACCAGCTCCTCTGTCTTTTCCTTGGAGTCAGGAGTTCCTGAGCCAATGGTGGCCGTACCCTGGCCCCCTGACAGCAACCAGCTCCTAGTTCCCAAAAGACCTCCTGGGGCCTTGGTCTACTTTTCCTGAAAGTGAACATCCTGCATCCCCAGATAGTGGCACCCAAGTTGAGTAGGGCTATCAAGTCCTGGTGTGGTCTGCCTGTGTGAAGGGCAAACCCAAGAAAGGTCTGCTCTGGGAGGGGCCTTGTGGCAGAGATAAGGGAGGCCACTGCAGAAGGGTAGCAAAGGAACCCCCTTGTGGCCATTACAGAGGGGCAGCAAAGGAACAGGAAAAGCCACGCATACAAATCCTAGCTTTCCTAGCTAGTACCAGCAAAGACACAAGAACCATGGTGGTGGGTGAGGACTCTCGCCTACTGTGGATTGCAGACCCATTTGAAAAATCATTGAAGACTCTGTACTCTCACCCAAGAACAATTCAGAGTTTTACAGTTTTAGGAGAGATCCCAAAACTCCCTGCTAAAAGCCCAGCTGGTTGACCAAAAGAAATGAAAGCCAGAGGGCACATGTTGGACAAGGTCACCCTGCAGGTATTGGGCACAGCTTCAGGGCAGCTGCAGTCCAGCTGACTCAGTGCTGCATAGAATTGGGGGCAGGGGCAGACTTGGGAGGCTCCCAGCTTCCCTGAATAAGGGGACATTTAAGACATTAAAGGGCCCATCAGCCAAGGACAGCAATTGGCTGTGGTGACGGTCCCCTGGGGAAGAAAGGATGCGAAATGAGCCTGGTAGGGGTCAAGAGAATGGTGATACCCTGCAGGGTGCAGGAAAAGGTGATGGGCAGTATTGGCAGGAAAGGCACTACTATGTTGAAGAATTCCCAACCCCATGGGCCCAGAAGCTGGCACCACTCTGGAGCTGTATAGCCAACCTGTTCTGCTCTTCTTTTTCTTTCTTTCTTTGTAGCCCTGGGTACACTGCTGTGGCATCATAGCTCACAGCAACCTCAAGCTCTTGGGCTCAAGTGATCTTCTTGCCTCTGCCTCCCAAGCAACTAGGACTATAGGCGCCCGCCACAATTGCTGGTTAATTTTTCTATTTTTAGTAGAAACAGGGTCTTGCTCTTGCTCGGTCTGGTCTTGAACTCCCGAGGTCAAGCAATCCACCCGTCTCGGCCTCCCAGAGTGCTAATCCTCCCAGGATTACAGGCATGAGCCACTGCATCCGGCCTTGCTCTGTTCTACTTGATGGAAGAGCGACCTCAGAGTGGGGTCGCCTAAGTTTGGGGTGGAGAGCAGGGAAGCAATACAGACATAAAGAATCTGGAGGACAGGCTCGGCGCCCATAGCACAATGGTTACGGCGCCAGCCACATACACGGAGGCTGGCGGGCCAGCTAAAACAGTAATGACAACTGCAACAAAAAATAGCCAGGAGTGTGGAGGGTGTCTGTAGTCCCAGCTACTTGGGAGGCTGAGATAAGAGAATCACCTAAGCCCAAGAGTTGGAGGTTGCTGTGAGCTGTGACGCCGTAGCACCCTAATGAGGGTGACATAGTGAGACTCTGTCTCAAAAAGAATCTGGAGGACAGCCCCTGGTTGAGGGTGTTGCACAGGAGACCCAGGGTAAATACACTATTAGGGACATGCACTTTACATAGGGAAACTGAACAGCGCGCCCTCGGGTCCAAGCCACTTCACACCAAGTCATCCTGCATTCCCACCCGCCCGCCCCGTGACGCCATACCTACACGGACTGCGGGGTTACCCGGGGGCGCCCCTCCACCCTTTCCCGCGCGCCTGCGCACCTCGGAACCACTCCTCAGACTGCAGAGTGCTCTGCACCGTGTGGCCTTCTAGCTGCGCGCGGATCTCACGCAGCGCCGACGTCACATCGCATTTGAGGGCGTCACGCGCTTCGACCTGCGCTTGCGCCTGCGCGGCACCGCAGCCCTGGATCTGGCCGAGGAGCTCGCCCACCTCCTCCTGGTGGTGGCGCCGCAGGTAGCCGCACTCTTCTTGCAGCGCCTGCGCCTTCTTCTGCAGTTCGACGCGCGCCGCTTCGGCCTCCTGCGCGAAGCGAGCTAGTGCGCGCGCTGCGGCCTCAGCCTCCTCCCGCTGCCGGGCCTCGTCGTCGAGGCGCTGGCGCACGTGCGCGATATCCTCCAGCAGGTGCTCCTGCTCCAGGCGCAACTGGCCGCGCGCGGCGCCCAGGCGCAGCACTGCCCCGCGCATCTCGCGCACCTCGCGCTCGTACAGCTCGCTCATGGCGGCGCGGCCCGCCTGCTGCTGCCGCAGCGCCGCTGCCTCGCCCTCCAGGCTGCGGTTGTGCGCCTCCAGCTGCCGCACCTTGTCGATGTAGCCCGCGAAGCGGTCGTTTAGTGCCTGCAGCTGCTCCTTCTCGCTGCGCGCCGCGGCCGCCGCCACCACGCAGCCCTCTGGCCCATTGCTCAGCGTATCTAGAGAGTCGGTGCTCGAGGTGGCGGCTGCGCCGCGGAAGCGGCTGGGCGAGGCAGACACGGAGCTCACGGACGTCCGCGTCCAGGAGTGGAAGCCGCTGGAGGAGCCGGCTGCCGAGCGCGTCCCGCCCGCGCCGCCCTTGCGGGCCAGCGCATAGTGGAGACCACCGCCTCCGTGAAGCAGCGCGAACGGGGTGCCCAGCAGCGCGTCCGCGCCGCCGAAGCTCATCATGGCCGGAGCAGGTGCGGGCCGCCGAAGCGCGGGGCTGGGACGGGGCGGGTGACACTGCGGCAGCACCGGGACGCTGGCCCTTTTATAGTTGCTGCGGCCCGGTCCAGCCCCTTGGCAGTGAGGGGGTGGGGAGGACGGCCCCGCCCTCTCAGCCTCCTCCCCTGCGGCCGGGGGCAGACCGGCTCCGCCGCAGTGAGAGGGGCGGGGCAGGGGACCAAGGAGTGAAGGGGAACCCCCGCAGCATCAGAAGCGACCCCCGAGGTGGGGGCAGCATGTAGAGGACTACCGGAGTGGACCGGGGGTACTTCCGGTGAGGGTCTGAAGCCCCTGCTAGTGTGTATGTAATAAGAGAGGGGCCCAGAATAGGGAGAGGAGAAGGAAAACTAATAGGAATGGGGGAAGGGTGCTCTAGGGATGAAGTAGTGAAAGACTCTGCTGTTGTTAGGATAAGGGGATTCCTGCATGACAGAGGACACACGTTTTCCTAGTATTTAGAGAGACTTTCAGGATAGGGGGTTCAGAGACTCCGCAGCCTCCCGGAATAGGGGAGGGAGCCAGGCAACCTGAATAGGGTCATAGATGCAACAGAGGATATAAGGAGGCTCCTGACTGTACAGTGTTCTAATAGCGCTAGAGGAGACACCAGGAGAGGGCTCAAGAAACTCTGCGGCCTGCGGCGAAATAGGAGCGGGGGACATGGAGTTGGGGAGGACGGTGGGACTACCCTAAATTGGGGATATGGGAGCTACAGCAGAGATTGGAGAGAGGGAACCCTGGATGGGGGTTGGGAGACATTGTTCTCCAAAATGTGTATAGTGGCCCCCAGGATAGGAAACAGGAGATCCTGCTGCCAGACCCAGCCACGGGGGCCTCACTGAAGGAGGCAGAGGGTCTCTTGTATAGGCAGGAGGAATTTGGGCTGAGGGTTAAGTGTAGAGAACCCAGGTGTGTGCAGCGAGGGACTGGGCATGAAGCTGGAGAGCTGACCCCTGTGTGGGTTGGGAGGACTTAATGGGTGTGCTAGAAGTCACCCAAGCTGCGTTCTTGCACAGTGGGGTCAGCTCTGCAGTTTGCTGGCTGAATGACCTTGGGCAAGCTGTGTCCTCCCACCCTTGGTTTTCCTATTTGTATGAAGAGGAGTTCTTGTCCCAGGGACAGACTGCATTTCCAAACTCCCAACTGCCCCAGGAAGTTTCACTTTGGTTGGTCTCTGGCTGAATTGGGAGAGGGGAACCCCCAAATTGCCTATGTATGTCAGCTACTTTCCTACAACTAGGAAATCCACCTTCCTCCTTCTCCCTCCCCAACCCAGACAGCACCTCTTCTTTCTCCCAGGGAAGTGATGGGATGCATTCTGGGCACCAAAGTTCCTTATCTCCTCATCCCCAAAGACTTCCCTATAGGAGATCAGGTAAAATAGGGGTTGTGGGATTTGGGGTGCTCTGCAACAGCTGTGTTACTTGGCTCTTTCTTGGTTTGAGCTTTTGTTGAATGCTTTGGGAGTGGGGGTGGTGCTGCAGCTGGTACTTCAGCACCAGGGACAGGACCTGCTCCTTTTTCCGAGAGGAAGAGGTTACCTTGTGCCTTTACCTTAGTGGGAGGAGGGAGGCATGCCAGTTCTCCCTTGCCTGGCCCTTGTGCTATGCAGATGGGAACTCAGGAGGAGTGGGCAAATGATACTGCAGGGTTGCCTGGTGAGCCAGGGACCCACCCCCTGGACTTTGTACTAGGGGTGCAGTCCCCTGTTTTCTGTGAAGTCCCCCGCCACACACACACACACACCCCTGGGCTGTCCCCTCCTCCATTGGGAACTGAAAGAACTCTTGGGGATGCTGGGAGCCTTGAGACCTCTTGGGAGTCATTTAGACCCCTTTCCATCTCAGAACCTCAGGCAGTTATTACCCCCCACTGTACTTCCAGTTTACCTTTATTTTCCTTCTGTGGAATCTCCAAGACAGGGACAGACAGTCCCCCCAGTAAAGACCTCTGACAGTTCCTCTCTCTGCCTTTAGCTTCGTTTTCAGCCCCCTGGTTCTAAGTAGATCCTTAGGGCTGGGAAAGTAATGGTGCTGTCTCTTTAACCACATTTTACTGTAAGGAGAGTGTGCTAGGGAGGAGGGGAGAGAGTTTCTGGTTTTGCATGAAGCAGCAGAACATGATGAAGCATTTTTCCCCCATTTAAAGATCCAGTTGTGCTCCAGTTTGCAGAGGACAGGGGGGCTGGTTTGCAGGTGGTACTGTGAGGATGGAGGTGAGTGGCTGGTCTGAGGCATCTGAGAAAGGCATTCAGGAGTGGGGGCTGCTGAGAAAGGCCCCCTTGCTCTCACATGCCTCCCTATTTATTTGTCATTCTGCTTGGAACTTTGCCATTAGAGCCTTGTTCCTGTGGGGCTTTTCAGTCTACAGAACGCTGATGCATTTTCTGGATGTAAGAAGGCTCACAAGCAAGGAGGAATGATAGAGGATTCAGGTGAAAGGAGAGCCCAAGATGGATCTATTAAAGCCAAGAGGCCACAACCATCAGAATGCAGCTGCCTATGGATTCCAAGAAGCCCCAAGTAGGACTCTTGTGGCTGGAAAAATGGTATGAGGGCTGGAGCCCCAAGGTCAGTCCCCCAAAGAGCCCTTCAGGCTCACCTACAGGAAGCCATCCCTGGCTTCCTACACTCCCAATTTAGTAAATCATCCCCTCCTGGGTGTCCCATCATGTTCATACCTAGCATTGCACTTAGCACTCTGTGTGAATGAACCAATAGATGACTAAATTCCATCAGTTCTGCAGCCAACGTGGGGTCTAGAGGTCATTAAGAATGATTCTGTCCTGAGTCCTTGGGGTTCAAATAACTTTCACCTTCTTCCTTATGATTCTTAACATTTGGAAAAGAGTAGAATCGCTTCTCAGCCTTTTGGCTAAGATCAAGTGTGGAAGAGAGTAGAACAACATCTTCATTCTTCTGTCCATCATATGATTATGAGTATCTTGTTATGTCACAGGCACACGCTAAATGCTGAGGGTACAGAACCCCATAAACCTCCAAAATTGTCTCCCTGGACAAGGATTCTCAAGTCCTTCTCAAATCTGAGCTCAGCATTTCCCAAGGGTGATGGGCTTGGGAAAGGTATTGATAATGTTAGGTGTTCTCCAAAAAGGAGAGGAAGAGAGGGAGTTTCATGGCTAAAGGAGTTAAAGAGTGTTCTTGAAGCATATTTTCCTGGAGCCTAAAGTTGGTGATGAACATTGGGAATCTCCCAGAAGGAAGTATAGTGTACTAAGTTGTCCAAAATTCCTTGCCCTCAGGTCCTTCTTGTCCCCAAGTATCTCCAGAGCAAGGCTCCAGTGGTTCACATGGAAGGACCCAGTTGGAATTGGGCTTCAGCCTCTGCTGTCCTTAGACCTCAGTCTGTGAACATCCACAAAGCATTACTTACTCTATTCATGTAGCATCTATGGGATTAGACTCTGTGGTAAGTACTGGGGATTCAGGACAATGAGACCCTAGTGAAAAAGAGAGAGAACACCCCTCCCCATGTATGCAGCCAAGAGAATTCAGCCACCACTTTCTCCTTGATAACTCCTCAAACCTTAGTCACTAGACAAGGATTGCTGACCCTATTTCATAGTCAAGTAAACTGAGAGTAAAAAAGGAGTGAGGAAGTGGGATACCTATGTTGACTCAGTGCCAGGGCAGAGCCCAGTGTCTCAAATCATCAAGGCCTGCACTGGCACTGGACACACAGAGTGGAGACCTCTTTCTCTTTTTTTTTAAGACAGAGTCTCACTTTGTTGCCCTCGGTAGAGTGCTGTAGCATCACAGCTCACAGCAATCTCAGACTCTTGGGCTTAAGCGATTCTCTTGCCTCAGCCTCCCAAGTAGCTGGGAAAACATGCACCTGCCACAATGTCCGGCTGTTTTTGGAGATGAAATCTTGCTCTGGCTCAGGCTGGTCTCAAACCTGTAAGCTCAGGCAATCCAGCCACCTCGGTCTCCCACAGTGCTAGGATTACAGGCGTGAGCCACTGCATCAGGCCCAAGACCTATCTCTTTTGTGCAGAGAGGCCCGCATGGTCTGATGGTAGGGAAATAAGAGGTCCCCACAGAGGGAATCGCAGCTTTCTGGGGCTGGGGTTGATTAGGGTCTGGCCTCTGACAGGTCACCCAGCTGAGAGTCCCTATGACCCATGTTCCAACATCAGCACATCCTTTCTGTAAGAGGCCACTTACTGGCCTGGATACCCTGCACCTCTATGGAAACATCATGTGACTATCTGGGGTACTTCACTAAACTCCTTGTTCTCTTTTCCTGCTTGCTGCTTTTCCATTGCACTTGGCTTTTTCTGACATGCTACTATGGGTCTTAGTTACCTTGTCTCCTCCCACCAAAATGGAAGCTTCGTAAGGTCAGGGATTTTTGTCTGTTTGCTGATTTTCCCAGTGTTTGGTGTATTGGCACAGTAGGTGCTTAACACATAATTGTAGAATGACTGTGAGGCTCTGTCTGAGAGGCCGTTGACCACCTGGACATTTCAGCGCGAGGCACATCCAGACAGTCCCTAGCCTGCTCTGCTCTCAGAAGGGGGCCACCTACAGCATGACCGAGGACAAAGGCTTGAAAGGGGCCCCTGCTCTTAGGCCTGAAGCCTCCCAGCCTGAGCTGTCACATTTGCTAAAGCTCAGACCTTGCCTACTCCATGACCTGCAAACTCACGCCTCTCCTAGTATTACTTTTTCCTTTTTGAATTCAGCGATTCTTCTTATGTATCTGTGAAGAGCTAAGCATTTCTTTCTTCTTGCCTCTTCCCCCTGAGTGTTCATCATGTCCCACATTTTCTGTCTTTCCTCTTGGCCCCTCCTTTCTCCACTTTCTGTTTCCTTTTTCCTCCAACTTTCTGTCCTCCTTATCCCTTTTCCTCTTCCACTCTCCCTCTTCTCCCTCCTTAGAGGTGTCTTCTTTTTGCCAGGCTTGAATCTGATTTCTAGTAAAGGGGAGGCAGCCTCCGCACTCTTACTCCCTTTAGGAAGCAAATAGTGAAATTGAACTAGTTTGGTTTTGCATAAGCCTCTTCTGCCTAAGTTCCAGCCCCAGTCTTAACCACAGAGGAAGCCCTGCAGCAGGCCTACTAGCCAAGCCATCTGCCACCCTGGTACTGCACTGAATGAGAGCCTGAATTCAGCCCCAAAGGCCCGAAGCTGGTGCATGGATTCACTGTCTCTCCTGTTCTGGTTCCTGTTGTGAGTGATTATGAATGAATGATTCTTTGCTGGTGGTTCCTGAGACTGAGAATGAGACTGTTCTTTGATCTTTGCTGATGGCAACTGAGTGGGACTTGCTAAGTTGTAAGTGCTTTGGGGCTGTCACTGCTGTTGTTACCTAGAGTAAGAGGCTAAGTGTTGGTAGGAATGAAGGCTGTCATCTGAGGAAGGGAGAAGATGCTTTTATGTCTGGCCCTTCTTATCTCTGCAGCCCTGTGAAGTAGATACCATTATTTATCCCCACTTCGTGGTTTGGGAAATGAAGGCTCAGAAATGTTAGATAACCGACCTCAGATTACACAGTTAATAAATGGTGGATCTGGGATTTGAACCAAGGTCTGATAGACTGTACAGCAGGTATACAGAACTTTGTCATCAAGTCACACATTCAGAGGATGGCCCAACTGGACCCAGCACTTTCCTGGTTCTGTCATGGCTGACCAGGGGCTTTGCTCTAGGGGTTCTTTTTGGCACCTTAGTGGGAGCAAAAGGGATTGAGAATTGGCTTTGGCTTTGGTTTGTTTATTTTCCCCCAGGTTCTTACATTCTCTTGGGTTGTTTTGGGAGGAGGAGACTTCCTAAGCAGTATAGTCAGGAAGTTAAAATTATGGCCAGCTCAGCTTTCTGGATGACTACAGCTAAGGAGACAGATGAAATACAAAGCAGTCTTGGAACAATGATTGATATTCCTGGTATAAATCTTGAATAATAAAGAAAGTGGTTTTAGCATCCTCCATGTGGTGAGCACCTGCCTGCTGTGTTCTAGCTACCTATGTACCTGGTGTCTGCGACACTTCTGCCAGGTGTGCAGGGTCATCATCCTCCACAGAGTAGGACACAGAGGTCAGAGAAAGAAAGTGACCAGATGAGCTCACAGGGTAAGATGGTGGAGGGGCTGTGTTTCCCAATGTCCATAAAAAAAAAGAAAAAAAAAAGGTTTCAGTGATGGTTCATTTCTTTGTTCTGGAGGAGAAAGAGATCCATGGTACATTTTTGAAAGATTCTATGCCAGCGTGTTTAAATTGAGATGTTGGGACCTGAGAATTAAGAGCTGGATAAGAGAGTTCATTCCTGATGATCAGTGTCGACTGGTAAATAAGGTATTACTGGGCCTTAACAGAAGTCCCTGCAAGTGGGCACTGCCTCAAGCTTGGTGAACGAGAAGCTTGCCCTGCTCCAGAGGCAGCCACACCCTGGCCTGTCCGTCTGTAGCCAAGCTGTGTGGGGACCTACAGGACATGGTGGGGAGGGGTTGCCTGATGTTACTGCGAGGTAGCAGATACCAACCTGGGAGAGATGTGCCAAGAGAGTTTCTGAAACCTCTGCCTCAGCCCCAAGCTAGACACCTGATATGGACGGAAGACTGCAGGAGCCAGGAGCGGACCTGGACCATATACCAGTGAAGGTGCCACTGAACTGCCTGTTGGCATCTGGGGAGGTTAATGGTAAAGGAAGGAAGAGGAAAAGTGGATCTTGAGGTCTTTGCTATCTTTGTCACCATTTTTTGTTGTTGTTGTTGTTTAGCAGGCTGGGTTCGAACCTGCCAGCCCCGATGTATGTGGCTGGCACTCTAACCACTGAGCTATGGGCACTGAGCCTCTTTGGTGTCTTTGGAGGCAGATGATAGAGAGGCGTCACAGCTCACAGCAACCTCAAACTCTTGGGCTCAGTGATTCTCTTGCCTCAGCCTCCCATGTAGCTGGGACTACAGGTGCCTGCAACAACACCCAGCTGTTTTTTTTTTTGTAGTTGTCATTGTTGTTTGGAAGGTCCAGGCTGGGTTTGAACGTGCCAGCCCTGGTGCATGTGGCTGGCACCCTAGCCGCTGAGCTACAGGCGCTGAGCTGAGATAATGAACTTTTTAATAAAAAAAAAAAATGTCTTTTTCTATAGAGATGGAGTCTCCCTATGTTGCTCAAGCTGGTCTGGAACTTCTGGCTTCAAGTGGTGCTAATGCCTTGGCCTCCCAAAGTGCTGGGATTACAGGTATGTGACTGCTTTTTATTGTTGTTATTTTTAATTTTTTAAAATTCTGCTCCAGTGTGGTTACCAGTGTGAATTGTCTAGATCATCCAAGTCATAATCTCTGGTACAGAAGCCTGGGGATGTGCATTCTCAGCCAGTGTCCCTCCCTAGAGAATTACCTGAATCTAGTCTTGACCAGGCTTCCCAGGCTCACTGATCAGGTTCCTGCTGTTAAGTCTTTTACATTTACAATCTCATTTCAGCTCCACAACAACCCACTCTAAGAAGCTTTGGTGAGCAAACTGAGGCCTGAAGAGGCTAAGCCACTTGTCCAAGCACAGAACCAGGATTCACAACTGCAGTCTGGCTCTAGAATGCCACCCTGTCCCACCTCAGGACTGGCCCTCTCCCGGGAATGCCTTCCTCCCTCATCCTCCAGGTCCTTTGCTCCATGATGCTGAGTTCCCTGACCGTTATGTAAGTGCTCGTCCTGGAATCTAGGTGCTGACATGTGCTGGAGTCCCTGGTGCCCATGCCTCCTGACACGTCCTAGACCATGAGAGATGGGGACGGGCTGCACCCAGAGATCATGATGTGTGCAATGGGTAAACAAATGCTGAGGACATAAACACTTGAGGACTGCACACAAGAATGTTCCCTGATGGCAGGATGGGGCTGGTGTGCCCTCCACACCCTGAATCTCTTCTACCTTGTAGGCCCACCAAGAAGTTCTTGATTCTGCCATATTCTTTTTTTTTTTTTTTTTTTTTGAGATAGAGTCTCACTTTGTCACCCTGGGTAGAGTGCCGTGATGTCATAGCTCATAGCAACCTCAAACTCTTGGGTTCAAGTGGTCCTCTTGCCTTAGCCTTCCAAGTAGCTGGGACTACAGGCACCCACCACAGTGCCTGGCTATTTTTTCTTTCTTTTTTTTTTTTTTTTTGAGATGGGGGTCTCACTCTTGCTCAGGCTGGCCTCAAACTTGTGAGCTCAAGCAGTCTACCTCTCTCAGCCTCCCAGAGTGCTAGGATTACAGGCGTGAGCCACTATGTCCAGCTACTGCCATATTTTTACACCCTGAACTTCCTGTCTGAAGTCCTTTCTCCATTTCAGTATTTATTGTGTCCACCCTTTGGGTAACTGCTCCTAATCCTTCAGGTATTCCATGTCCTTCAGGGATCTTTTTCCAACCCCAGAGTGGTGATAACGGCTTCCTCTGGGCCCCCAGTAGCTCCTGCCTTTCCCTCTTTCTAATCCTAACACTTCTAAAGGGCTACTTATTTGTGTCCTCATTGGACTGTGAGCTCCCTAAGGGCAAGAGCCATCTCTTTTTTTTTTTATTAAATCATAGCTGTGTACATTGATATGATCATGGGGCCAGAGCTATCTCTTATGCAGTATTGTATCCTGGGCTTGGTACCAGAGTATTGGTAAAGTTTGTTGAATGAATAAATGTCTAAATTTCAATGGCGTATTCCACGTTATTCATCTTTTTTTTTTTTTGTCTTTAGAGACAGAGTCTCACTCTGTGCCCTGGGTAGAGTGCCATGGCATCATAGCTCACAGCAGCCTCAAACTCTTGGGCTTAAGCAATCCTCTTGCCTCAGCCTCCAGAGTAGCTAAAACTACAGGTACTTGCCACAACAACATACTAATTTTTTTTTTTTTTTTCTGTTTTTAGTAGAGACGGGTCTCTCTCTTGCTCAGGCTGGTCTCAAACTCCTGAGCTCAGGAAATCCTCCCACCTTGCCTCCCAAAGTTCTAGGATTATAGGTGGGAGTCACTGTGCCCCGCCTTTTCATCTTATTGTAAGCCACCTTGGGCTGCATGGCAGAGTTGAAGAAAGCCTGGTTCAGAGAGCTTTAGAGAGCATGAGTTGTACAGATGATCAAACTGAAGCCCAAGCAGGTCAGCAGCAAGTCTGACTTGCCCTGCCTTGATTATGCGATGGGAGGTCCACAAGGGCAGGAACCAAGACAGACGTAATTTTTTGGCTTGGCAGGGCGCATTGCCCATTATCACAATCAGTACCCTTTATAAGGGGCTTATAGGTGCCAGGTCCTCTATATCATTTTGTCCACACATTTGCATATCCACAGGGAAGGAAGGTGCAATTATCCTCATTTACAAATGAAGAGACTGAAGTTTGGAGAGGTTAAGGAACTTGGTTTATTAGTATCTTCTGGTTTTTGTCACGAACTTGTCTAGACTGGAACTTCAAAAGATTTGTCATCCTCGGGAGGCTGAGGCAGGAGAATCGCGTAGGCCCAGGAGTTGGAGGTTGCTGTGAGCCGTGTGACGCCACGGCACTCTACCTGAGGGCGGTACAGTGAGACTCTGTCTCTACAAAAAAAAAAAAAAAAAAAAAGATTTGTCATCAAACAAATGATGTTTGAAACTGAGGTGCTGGGACTGTAGAATCCGTTCCTCTGTTTTTGAGTACTAGGCCGGCTCTCAGCTTGGCAGAATCGCACTGGCAGCAGCAGGCACACCCTTCCACTGCGGAAACACTGGAAGGCTTCCTCTGGCCGCTGAAAATTACCAAATGTACTCCCAGGGTTAGAAAAACTGGGCATGCCTCCTTCAGCCTGGACTCAATCTCCCAGGCCGCCTTGGTCACTATAGCATCCAGTCAGTAGCATCCTGGGGCCTGCTGAAAGGTGGCAGTGACCTTGATTGCCTGGACAGCAGGTGTTCAGAGGGTGGGGTTTGTTTTTATAGAAGGATGTGGGCTTGGGAAAGGATGTGGCCAACGTGCTTCCTCCCTGTGGGCTGCCAGGGAAGGGGCTCTTCCTTGGGACACCTTGCTGTAAGCTAGTAGCAAGGATATTGCTTGTGTTCTGGCATCTGTGTTCCTGGGCAGCAACCTGCTTCTCACCCAGACCTGAGGTTTTGCACCTATAAAGTGGGTTCTCTTCCAAGATACTTATATGAATGCGAAAATGGGATTTTTTTCTAGCATTTTCAGAATTCCTCACTCTAGGCAGACACCCAAGAAATTGGAGCTGGATTTAGTGAGCTGGTGTCGAAGTGCTGGGAGCACCTTCCTTTGCCACGTTAGCACTCCTGAGATGGAAGGTCTTAGAAGTTGGGGAACAGACACTTCCTGGTGAACTAGGTGGCGTCGTGACAGACATGAGACATGGCTGTGAAAGTAACTGGTAACAGTAGTAATTTGCATTTATTGAGCCCTTGAAGGCAGTCACATGCATTATTTTGATATCACCACAGCTCTCTCTGGTAGGTACTGTTATTGCTGTCCTCAGTTTACTGCTGAGGCCCAGAGTTGCTGGGTAGTAACCAGTGTAAGGTCGCCCTGCTAACCAGTGGCCAAAACAGTAGTCCCAGTCTTACCCACTAGACTGTACTGAGGATGTAAAAATCCAAAAGGCAGAATGGCTGAAGGGGAAATATGACAAGGTCCTCACAGTATTAATACTATATAACATGAATTGGGGCCCCACTACATGCTGGGTGCTGGCCTAAGGGCATTTCACACATCCTTTATTCTCCTGAAAGTGACCCTATGCTGTATATTTTGTTATTTTAATTTCAAAGACAAAGCTCAGAGAGGCCACTTCATACACCTCAGAACACACAGTAAAGCACAGGAACTTTGGGTTCATCGAAGGTGCATTCTGTCTGCCTGTGTGTTGCTCTTAATACCCCACTCTTTTCTGAGCCCCAGTTTCTCCTCCTGTGAAATGAGAGGCTTGAACTAGAAGACCCTGGATATTCTTTCCTGAGCTGATGCTCTTTGATTTTTAGGGAGTATTGACATAATGTTGGGAGACCTGGGGTTTGAAGTTTACATTTATTCCTAGTTATCTGTGACTTGGGCATGTCTTAGCCAAGTCCCCTGCATCTCTGGGCTTCAGGATTATTTTATTTTTTTTGAGACAGACTTTTAAGCTGTGACCCTGGGTTGAGTGCCGTGATGTGATAGCTCACAACCTCCAACTCTTGGGCTCAAGTGCCTCAGTTTTCTATTTTTAGTAGAGATGGGATCTCACTCAGAGTGGTCTCGAACTTGTGAGCTCAAGCAATTCACCCGCCTCAGTCTCCCAGAGTGCTAGGATTACAGGTGTGAGCCACCATGCCCAGCCCAGGGTTTTTTGGGTTTTTTTAGAGACAGTCTCATTTTATTGCCCTCGGTAGAGTGCTGTAGCATCACAGCTGACAGCAACCTCCAACTCCTGGACTTAGGCGATTCTCTTGCCTCAGCCTCCCAAGTAGCTGGGACTGAGACAGAGTCTCACTTGTCATTCTGGGTAGAGTGCCATGGCATTTTATCTCATAGTAAACTCAAACTTTTGGGCTCAAGAGATTCTCTTGCCTCAGCCTCCTGAATAGCTTATTCTTGCTTAGGCTGGTCTGGAATTCAGTGAGCTCAAGTGATCCACCCATCTTGGCCTCTCAGAGTGTTGGGATTACAGGCGTGAGCCACTGCACTTGACTGGGCTTCATTTTTCTTGTTAGTAAAATGTAGAAGCTAGACAACCCCAATCACCAGGGTGCTTTGTGACTTGAATATTTTATGACTGCAGATGGAGAGGTAACCTGAGCTTCAGCAAGCTTTGTCTCCTCTGGGAATTTCTAACGAACTCGAACTCAGCTACCATACTCAGAACATCCCTGCATGAGGCTTCCAAGGATAGCCACTGGCCCCCTAGCCCACATGGGTGAAGTGGGGAGCAATTACCTCCAAGCAGTCAGAAGTAACTGCTTGGGGATGCACTCCCCTAAAGGGTTTGGAGTCCACCTGTGAGGTCAGATGGACCTAAGGTTAGATGCAGCTCCCCCCTTTACTGTGAGGCACCTCAGGCAAGTGACCTTTCTTTGTTGTGCCTCAGTTTCTGTCTGTATAAAATGAGGTGGTTGGCTCGGCACCCATAGCACAGTGGTTACAGTGCCAGCCACAAAAACCAAGGCTGGCGGGTTTGAACCTGGCCCAGGCCAGGTAAATCAACTATGACAACTGCCAACAAAAAAATAGCCAGGCGTTGTGGCGGGCGCCTGTAGTCCCAGCTGCATGGGAGGCTGAGGCAAGAGAATCACTTAAGCCCAAGAATTGGAGGTTGCTGTGAGCTTTGACACCACGGCACTCTGCCTCAAAAAAAATAAGGTGCTGGCAGCGCCTGTGGCTCAAGGAGTAGGGTGCCGCCCCATATATTGGGGGTGGCGGGTGCAAACCCAGCCCCAGCCCAAACTGTAAAAAAATAAGTAAGTAACCTGGCAAAAAACATGAGGTGCTAATAGTACCAGTTTCCTTTGGGATTCAGTGAGAAAACATACACAACCAAGAACCCTTACACCATTTCTGACCTAGAAAACCCTCAATAAACAGCTTAACAGCTTGTGTCCGCACATTTCTGGTCTCTGGGAGGGTTCCTAAGCCTTGGACTCTGCTCACTCTCTGCACCCTGGGACCAAGATGATTTTAGGGGGCAGGGAGGAAAGGCAGGGTCCTGCTGAGTCAGTGGAGGATTCAGATTTGAGACTCAGGCGGCCTCCATTCCTGAGGCTGCTGGTGCTGGCTGCCAGGCCTGAGGTAATGTTAACAGTCATTCTAGCATGTCCCTGGCTGGTGGCAGCTCCTGGGGAAGGGCAACGGCCATGTGAGGACAAGGGAGGTGAGGAATGGTGTAATGGTGTCAGGGCTGCTGCATTTTGTGCCATGGACCACAGCTCAGCGTATCCTTGTGCTGTGAGGTGAGATAAGCGTGTGCTGTGCTTCAGGCTTTTCTCAAGTGCATTCACATCAGTTGTGTCCCTGCAACATGGTGTGGTATAGGTTTTTAGCAACGCCTGAAGGCAAAGGGCCTTCAGGAACCCCCAAACTATGTGCAAGATTGTGTGACTGATTCTCAAGAGGCACAGACCCCAAAATATCAAAAGAGTTCTTGATTTAGGAGTTAGAAGAACAGGCATCCAGGCCCCATTCCCCCCCACCCCCACCTCGCCCTTCCCTCCTGTCCTCAGTTAACACTCAGGCCCCATTCTGTGCTGGGAATATGCAGCCATGAAGAAGAGCAGCTTCCAGCTCTGCTTATCCAGAACTTCAACAAGATTGGGGCCAATTTTATAAGAACTGACAGAGGAGAAAGTACAGGTGTGGTGCAGGCAGAATGGGGACCAAAGACCCCATTCATGGCAAGGGAAAACAACCCCAGAAAAGAGGAAAAATTAAAAAGCAGGGCGGTGCCTGTGGCTCAGTGAGTAGGGCACCGGCCCCATATGCCAAGGGTGGCGGGTTCGGACCCAGCCCCGGCCAAACTGCAACAAAAAAATAGCCGGGCGTTGTGGCGGGCGCCTGTAGTCCCAGCTGCTCGGGAGGCTGAGGCAAGAGAATCGCGTAAGCCCGAGAGTTAGAGGTTGCTGTGAGCCGTGTGACGCCACGGCACTCTACCCGAGGGTGGTACAGTGAGACTCTGTCTCTACAAAAAAAAAAAAAAAAAAAAAAGCAGAGTAAGTTGTTGGAACAAAGGAAAGTCAGCTAGTTTATCAGCTGCTGCTAAATTTCTTATCTAAGCAAATTTCCTGCTTTTTCTAGAGCTCTGGCCTATTGGGGTTATAGCTTACAAACATCCCTGCTGGGTCTGTAGACACCCTGAAGTAAATAATGGCCACAGAAGATGCTTGTGCCAAGGCTTGGAAAGCTTCATTAACTAGGCCGTTTTCTGCCCAGTTAACAGTTAAAGCAAATACCCATTGTGGAGATTTGTATTTGCCTGGGGCAGAGATCAGGGGAACAGCTCAAACCCTGAAATAGGGGTAGAAGGGCTTATATCCCTTATGGCAGAGGAAGACCCTCTGTGGTGGTGGTGAGAGGAAAATTCCTCTCTCCCTCCGATTCTTCAGAGGAGATTGACGCCAGTGGCATTTTACTCCACAGTGAACTGGTGGAGCTTAACACCTCCTTAGGAATCTGCATGTGTCTGTGACCTCAGACAGGAGGCTTCCCCCACACAAGGCTCAGGTTCTGATTTCTCAAGACTGCTTAGATCCTTAAAGTTAATGATTATAGAAACAACAGGAGCTGATATCCTTGCTCAGAGAAACTGCTGGCATCTTTGTTCCCTTCCTCAGCTTACCCTTTGGGCTGATGAGCAAATAGCCTTCAATAAAGGCTGACAGGAACTGCCCCATCAGAACCCTACAAGTGGGTGGTGGTCCCCTGGGTTCTCACTTTTGAAAATTCTAATTCTGTGTGTCTTGTCTCTTCTTTCTGTCATTTCTAACTTTATATTTCTTCAGTCCCTTGTGCTGGGGCACCTGACCCAGCATGTGGTGGCAGGCGAGCTGGGAGTCAGCAGTAGGGTCCTGGCTCAGTGCATGTGGCCTCAGGCAGACCACTAACCTCAGCAAGCCTCAGTCTCCTCCCCCCCATTCCTGTGGTCCTGATGGCACCACTTCTCAGGGTGGAGATGACAGCCTGTTGGAACCTGGCCCAGGGAGTGCTAGCTGTGGATCCTCTCAGTCCAGAACTCCATCCAGGCCCACAGCACAGTGCTCCTTCCCCTTCCTTGGAGCCAGAGGGGCTCCCATTTGAAACAGGCCAAGGGGAAGAGCCTTCCCTGGTGTGGAAGTCAGGGATCTATCTGGTCCCCAAGGCTCTTCCTGGCATTGCCAGGAGACCCCAGACACCTTTTGAGGGCCTTAGTTTCCCACCAACACAGAGAGGGGGCTGGGCCGCTTGATCTGTGGACACAAGCCTATGAGCAGTGGTGCTGCTAAGAAGGGTGAGCCACCAGGGAGAGCTTCCCAAAGAAGGTGGTGTAATTGAGGCCCAAAGACTTAAGAACAGGTGCCGTGAGAGAAATGGCAGGCTCCCTGGGCCTGGAATGTTCCAGGAGAACCTCTGAGTATGACGGAGGAATTAGGGGGCTGCCTGGGCTCAGGTAGGAGGGAGGGGAAGAGTGGAGTGGGGGAAACTGCCCCTTTGTTCCAAGCTCTTAAAGGGTGGAGTTAATGACAAAGAGCAGGGCCCCTGGGGTCAGAAAGCTTAGGTTTAAATCCATTTGAATCATTGTTTCATTGAGGAGCCCAAGGTACGGGTTCACCTGTCCAAACCTCATTACTTCCATCTTGGAAAAGGTGATGGTAATCACATCTTATTCAAAAACTTGTTGGATATTATATGACTCCATTTATATGAAGTATCCAGAATAGGCAAATCTATACAGACAGAAAATAAATGAGTGGTTACCTAGAGCTGAAGGGATGAGGGGATTGAAGAATGATAGCTGAAGGGTACAATGTTACAATGTTGCTGTCTGGGGTGATGAGATGTTCCAAAATTGATAGGGGCAAGGATCACACAACTCCATGAACATGGAATTGTACACTTTCAGGCGTGGCCAACCCACAGTCTGTGGGTGAAGACTATTACGTGAAGACTATTTTGCTTATCTGTGTTGGTGGATATCATGAAAGTTATACACGGACTTCTTTTCTTTGCTCATCAGCTTTCATTAGTGTTTGTGTATTTAATACGTAGCCCAAGACAACTTTTTTGCCAATGTGGTGCAGAGAAGCCAAAAAGTTGGACACCTCTGTGTCGTTGAATTATATGTGAACTACATCTTAGGAAAGCTGTTAACAAAAAAAAAAAAGTGGCCAGGCACAATGGCTCATGCCTGGAAACCTAGCCCTTTGGGAGGCTGAGGAAGGATTGCTTGAGGCCAGGAGTTTGAGACCAGCTTGAACAACAGAGCGAGACCACATCTGTATAAAAAAAATCCAAAAATTAGCTGGGTGTGGTAGTGCCTATAGTCCCAGCTACTTGAGAGGCTGAGGCAGGAGGATCGCTTGAGCCCAGGAGTTGGAGGTGGCAGTTAGCTATGATGATGCCACTGCACTCTTATCCAAACAACAGAGCAAGACCTTATCTCAAAAACAAAACACATGAAAAGCTGTTGAGGGAATCTGATGAGACGTTATGTGCTCCCTAAATGTTAGCTATCACTGGTGTTATTTCTTGACAGCCAATCCCTGCCATTCCCTAGAGGTAGGAAAGGGGCCTGAGCTGCCACTAACTGGCTAGGGACCCCAACCAAATTACATAACCTCTCTGACCCTCAGTTTTCTCATTTGTGAGATGGGGGTGGTTTTACAGGCCTTGGCCACCTCTTAGGATAGTGTGATGCTCAGGCTAGACCATCTGTATCTTGCTAGATACAGATACAAGGTCAGATATGGAGAAGGGTAAGGGGCTTGGGTGTCCCCTCTGCTTTCAGTGGGACTGCCTTCACATCTCCACTTACTGTGTACTGAGTGTGGATGGCATTCAAGATACCATGCAGAGGATAGAATGGATACCACAACGAATGGTGCTTCTGCCTGCTCAGAGCCCCAGGGCAGGGGCACAGCAGAGTCTCCCAGGCTGAGATGGCATGCTCCACCTGTGCAAGCCACCATTTCATCATTCTGGGCCTCAGTTGTCTCATCTGTACAATGGGGCTCCCCAGTGACTGGCATATTTAGCATCTATACTTAGCACACAAGGACTATCATTCTCACTATTGCTGTCATTGAAACCATGATCATCATCCACCTTTTGTCACCCACCTCGGCTACCTGTCACACAACAAGTGATGTCAGGGCTAGGTCTCCCTGTCCCCGCCCCAGACTGTCCACTCCCCCATGGCAGGGCCTGGATGTCCCCCTGTCAGACCCAACCTGACCTAAAGGAGCTCTTGGGTTCTCAGCAAGGCCCTGGCCCCTGGCCCTACCCACTCTGTCTAGGCCCCGCCGGGGAAGGCACCTACAAGCCTGACCCAACAGAGACTAAAGCCTCCATCCTGACCTTCCCTTCTACCCAGCTGCCAGGTAATGTCACCAGACCATCCCCCAGCCAGCCTTTCTGGGCATTCTGTTCTCACTGCGGCTGAAGCTGGCTGAGCCTAACTCAGCATCTCCCAAATCTCTCCCTCTGCAGAGCTGCAGCCAGACTGGGGACCCAGCCAGGGCCTCCAGTGGCTACAGCATCCCCATCATTGTGATGAACAGAGGGTTCGGGTGGAGGGTGCCATGCCTGCTCCAGACCAGCCTCAGTGCCTGATTATGGCTCTCTCTGGGCTGTACCCAGTAGAACTGCCTGCACACCACTCCTTCTGGCCCATTCCTTTCCAGGTCCCTATTTGTAGACAGGTTTTCTCAGGCCACAGCCTACTGTTCCCCCAACCTCTGCCACCAGGCACTTGGGCTATCAGGACAGGTTGTGCATTGAGAGGAAGGACAGTTCTATCCCAGCCCTGCCATGGATGGGATGGGCAGTGTCCTAAAGTGTCTTATGGAACCTCTCAGGATCTCAGTTTCCTCATTTGTACAATGTGAATGATCTTGAAGGTATTGCTGGTATCTGTGCTTCTGATGTCCCTTCACTCTCTCTCACACACACACCCAAGTCTTTTTCCTTGGAACTGAGTCTCCTATGTGTCTGAGCAGGGACCTCAGTATCCAGGCTGGAGAAGCAAGAGAGAACAAGGATAGGGTGGGTGATCAGGTGATGGAGAGGCCCAGCTTTAGAGTTCCAAAGCCTTGGGCAAGGCTCCCTCTCCTCCTGGCCAGTCTCTTGCCTCCCTGAGCTTCATTCTCCTCATCCATGAGTAGAGGGCATCATCATAGCTCACAGCAACCTCAAACTCCAGTGTTCGAGCAATCTTCTTGCCTTAGCTTCCTGAGTAGCTGGGACTACAGGCCCCCACTACAACAATGAGGTAGTTTTTCTATTTTTAGTAGAGATGGGGGTCTCACTCTTTCTCAGGCTGGTCACATATTTATTTTATTTTTTAAATTTAGAGATGGGATCTCACTATGTTGCTCAAGCTGGCCTTGAACTCCTGGGTTCAAGTGGCAGCCCCCTTATCTCAGCCTCCAGAGTAGCTGGGACTACAGGCATGCACCACCACACCAGCTAAAAATTTTTAATGATGAACAGATCAAAAGTCCAAAGGCCTAAAGGATAGATAGTGAAAAGTCTCTCTTCTCTTCTCTCCCTCTGTTTTTTATAGACTCTGTTGAATTTATTCAGGATAACCACAGAGGCATTGTCCTCACGCTGTCACACACAGACACAAACACAGATACAGCACAATATCCATATTTAGCCCAAATGCATTCCTTCTGAGGCTCATTTATGTGTCTTCATATGCCACAGCCCATCATTTAGATAATGGATATTTTCAATGCCAATTCCTTTGTTGACTTTCTCAATATCTTCTGCAGACATCTTCATGTCTCTGACACACATGGCATGCCTATTTCCTTCTGCCATAATAGCTACTCTGGAGGCTGAGACAGGAGGGTTGCCACATGAGCCCAGGAGTTCAAGGCCAGCTTGGGCAATATAGTGAGACCCCATCTCTAAATTTAAAAAATAAATATGTGACCAGCCTGAGCAAGAGTGAAACCCCCATCTCTACTAAAAATGGAAAAACTACCTCATTGTTATAGTAGGGGCCTGTAGTCCCAGCTACTTGGGAAGCTAAGGCAAGAGGATTGCTCGAACACTGGAGTTTGAGGTTGCTGTGAGCTATGATACCACTGCACTCTACTCAAGGCAACAGAGTGTGGCAGGGTAAAGCATAGCTCCAGGAGAAGTGAATCCTGGACTCATGATATTTGCTCCACTGAGTATAAATTTGATGGCTCTTTTATCAACCTGTTGGTGTGGCAGGATAAAAGGATATTTGTGGATTAACCTTAGAGTTGGATAAAAAGGCCCCCTCTTTGTCTAAAAAATTGTAATTCTCCATTTACTGTAAGCATTTCTATATGTTCATGGTATCGGACTGTTTTGATAGATCTTTTTTTTTTCTTTTTGAGACAGAGTCTCAAGCTGTCGTGCCGGGTAGAGTACCATGGTGTCATAGCTCATAGCAACCTCCAACTGAGGCTCAAGCAATTCTCCTGCCTCAATTTTTTCTATTTTTAGTAGAGACGGGGTCTTGCTTTTGCTCAGGCTGGTCTTGAACTCGTGAGGTCAAGCAATCCACCCACCTTGGCCTCCCAGAGTGCTAGGATTACAGGCATGAGCCACCATGCCAGGCCTGACAGGATCTTTCTTAGGCATGATATGATTAAGCCATGGTTCAATACCTGGAAATTGCTCTATCAATTTTTTTTTTTTTTTGAGACAGAGTTTCATTATGTCACCTTCAGTAGAATGCTGTGCTGTCATAGCTCACAGCAACCTCCAACTCTTGGGCTCAAGCTATTCTCTTGCCTCAGCCTCCCAAGTAGCTGGGACGACAGGCGCCCACCACAACACCCAGCTATTTTTGTTGTTCTTGTTGTTCTGTTGTTGTAGTTGTCATTGTTGTTTAGCCGGCCGGGTGGGGTTTGAACCCGCCAGCCTCGGTGTATGTGGCTGGCACCCTACCCACTGAGCCACGGGCGCCGAACCCTATCAATTGAGTCTTAATATCCTTAATAACTGAGGTTTTCAACTAGATGCAGTTGGACACATTTTCTTTTTTATCAAATTTCTTTTCTTTCTTTCTTTTTTTTTTAGAGACAGAGTCTCACTTTGTCACCCTCAGTGGAGTGCATGGCGTCACAGCTCATAGCAACCTCCAGCTCTTGGGCTTAGGAGATTCTCTTGCCTCAGCCTCCAGAGTAGCTGGAACTACAGGCACCCACCACAACGCTCGGCTATTTTTTGGTTGCAGTTTGTCAGGGGCTAGGTTCGAACCCCGCACCCTTGGTATACAGGGCCCTACTCACTGAGCTACAGGCACTGCCTTTTTTTTTTTTTTTTTTTGAGACACAGTCTCACTATGTCGCCCTCAGTAGAATGCTGTGCTGTCATAGCTCACAGCAACCTCCAACTCTTGGGCTCAAGCGATTCTCTTGCCTCAGCCTCCCAAGCAGCTAGGACTACAGGCACCGACCACAACAACTGACTATTTATTTTTGTTGCAGTTGTCATTGTTGATCAGCAGGCCTGGGCCAGGTTTGCCCCACAAGCCCCAGTGCATGTGGCTGGCGCCATAAACAGTGTGCTACAGGTGCGGAGCCTTCATCAAATTTCCTGAACGTGATCCAAGGTGAGGAAGGGCCCCGAATGGGAAAAAAATTAAATTAGCAAGGGTCCAGCTGATACCCTTACATGAGCAAGGCTGGCACTGACAGTCCGAGCTATTGTTATTATCCAGAAATCTCTCTTCTCTTCTGTCCCTAGCTACCTGGTTCCCCTCAGAAAGGCAGATGTGATGATCTGATCCTAGGTATCCTCCTGAGCAGGTTTGTGTGTCGTTGTGTGTGTTATTCAAACCCAGTCCTATGAGATGTTCCATCTCGCCCAGGGAGGCTCAAGGCTTGGGACAAAAGTACACAGTGGCTTGGCGCCTGTAGCACAGTGGTTATGGCTCAGGCCACATGCACCCAGGCTGACAGGTTCAAACCTGGCCCAGGCCTGCTAACCAAACAAGGACAACTGCAACAAAAAAAATAGCCAGGCTTTGTGGCAAGAGTCTGTAGTCCCAGCTGCTTGGGAGGCTGAGGCAAGAGAATTGCTTAAGCCCAAGAGTTTGACATTGCTGTGAGCTGTGACACCACGGTACTCTACCAAAGGCGACATAATGAGATTCTGTTTCAAAAAAAAATAAATGGGGAAAATGTAAAATTTCAGAACACTTTCAAAATTTAATTTATTATATCAGTATTTCCATTAATAAAATTATACAAAAATTAATAAAAAAAGAACTTCCTCATAATAATATTTAGGTTAGGGGTGCGCCCGTAGCTTGGTGGGTAGGGCACAAGCCACATACACTGAGGCTGGTGGGTTCGTGCCTGGCCCAGGCCTACTAAACAACAATGACAACTGCAAAAAGAAAATAACTGGGCAGTGTGGCAGGCACCTGTCATCCTAGCTACTTGGGAGGCTGAGTTAAGAGACTTGCTTAAGCCCAAGCGCAACATAGACTCTGTCAAAAAAAAAAAAAATAGAAAAAGAAAAGAAAAGAATTTGATATGGAAATAGTAGTTAACGGTTGCACAACATTTTTTTTTTTTTTTGGCACCCTCGGTAGGGTGCTGTGATGTCACAGCTCACAGCAACCTCAAACTCTTGGGCTGGAGTGATTCTCTTGCCTCAGCCTCCCAAGTAGCTGGGACTATAGGTGCCCACCTCAACCCCTGGCTATTTTTTTTATTGTAGTTGTCGTTGTTTATCAGGCCCAGGCTGGGTTCGAATCTGCCAGGTCCAGTGTATGTGGCCGGTGCCCTAACCACTCAGTTACAGGCACCGAGCCTGCACAACATTTTGAATGTAATTAATGCCACCAAATTGAACATTTAAAAATGGTAAAGTAGGGCGGCGCCTGTGGCTCAGTCCATAGGGCGCCAGCCCCATATACCGAGGGTGGCGGGTTCAAACCCGGCCCCGGCCAAACTGCAACCAAAAAAAAAAATAGCCGGGCGTTGTGGTGGGCGCCTGTAGTCCCAGCTACTCGGGAGGCTGAGGCAAGAGAATCGCTTAAGCCCAGGAGTTGGAGGTTGCTGTGAGCTGTGTGAGGCCACGGCACTCTACCGAGGGCCATAAAGTGAGACTCTGTCTCTACAAAAAAAAAAAAAAAAAGATTAAAAAAAAAATGGTAAAGTAGGGCAGCGCCTGTGGCTTAGTGAGTAGGGCACTGGCCCCATATACCAAGGGTGACAGGTTCAAACCCAGCCCCGGCCAAACTGCAACAAAAAAATAGCCAGGCATTGTGGCAGGCGCCTGTAGTCCCAGCTGCTGGGGAGGCTGAGACAAGAGAATCGCGTAATCCCAGGAGTTGGAGGTTGCTGTGAGCTGTGATGCCACAGCACTCTACCCGAGGGCGGTACATTGAGACTCTGTCTCTACCAAAAAAAAAAAAAAAAATGGTAAAGCAGAGTGGCGCCTGTGGCTCAAAGCAGTAGGGTGCTGGCCCCATATACTGGAGGTGGTGGGTTCAAACCTAACCCCAGCCAAAAACTGCAAAAAATATATAAAAAATAAATAAAAATGGTAAAGTAGTAAATTTTATATTATATATATATATATATATATATTTTTTTTTTTTTTTTGGTAGAGACAGAGTCTCACTTTATGGCCCTTGGTACAGTGCCGTGGCCTCACACAGCTCACAGCAACCTCCAACTCCTGGGCTTAACACAGCAACCTCCAATTCCTGGGCTTAAGCGATTTATGTTATATATTTTACACACATTTTTAATGTGAAAAAATAAGAGGATTTGAATTAGTTGCCCATCAGGAAAACAGTGCCTACTTGGGGGAGCGCATAATGGGGGCAATTTTGAAAAGCAAAACTGGAAGGGGAGAAATACCCAGGCCTCTTCCCACCTGCCAGTCACCCTGAAGTGCTTCCCATTGGCTAGACCTAACCAGAGCACATTGGCAAAGGAGCTTGGGAAATGTAGTTTGCTTTTGTTGGCCCTGAGATGCCAAGCAGAACAGAGGGAGGGCAGCAAATGCATCTAAAATCATACTGCAAATGATGGATATAATTGTCAATATTAATCAACAGGGCAATTTAGCATAAAAATATGGGTTCAAAGCTTCTCCTGAAACACCAAGACTTTGGCTCCATTAGGTCTACTATCTTAGTGGTAGATGGGGTAGGTAAGGGGGTATCTGTGAAGCCTATCTCTGCCTAGTTGTGTGGTGGGAATTGGTCTTGTGGAGCCCTGCCAAGGAGTTCTGAAAAGCCCAAAGGGGTCCCAGTGTTCTGACTAGTACTTGGCAAGGTGTGAGTGGACCCCACATCCTCTAAGGCAGGGATCAGAGGAAGTGAAGCCATGAGGACTCTCTGCTGGGTAGACTGAGCAGGCAGAGCTGAGGGGAGGCAGTGGAACAAGGGGATCCCCCTAGACAGTCCATTTGGTCTCTGAGACTGTGGGAACCATCTTATGATTTTTGGAGACTGTCTGATCTTGGTGGGTAGAGGAAGGTTGTTTATTTTAGTTTCCCTTTTGAAGCTATCAGGCCTTGTGGTCAGACCAAATCTTCTACAAAAGCCTAGCATGTAATCCTGTGGCAGACTGTCCAGGATGAAAAAGTGGGGTAGTCTGGTATTTCCCTCTGAAGACCCTGAGAGGGATGCTGAAGCACTTAGTTGCCCAGGAATGATGGAGTTTATGGAAAGCTGTGCTTAGACCACAGGTCTCCTGATTCCCAGGAAACCAAGAGCACTGACTCTGGTGTTAGTGAAACTGGTGCAAGTTTCAACCATAGCTCAGTGACCTTAGACAAAACCCTCACTCACTGATCCAGGTTCCTCTTGTTAGAAGGGGATACTGATACCTCCCTTACAGAGTTATGGGAAGGAGTAGAGGGGTTTCTGCCTACAGCTGGGGTTGTCATGGTTACTAAGAGGCAGCTGTAATAACCTGAGCTGCCCCTGACCCCTAAAGGGTAGAGAACCTCCAGAGTCCTTCTGCTCTTCCTGGTCTCTCTCAGGCAAGACATGAGCAAGAATTTGTCCTCTGCAAAGATGTGCAGGAAGAAAGTCTCCTTTTTTGATGAGACAGCGATGAGGTGATGTCTGGGTTTTTTATATCCCCTTTGCTGAACCAGTGCCAGACATAAGAAGCCAGGCTGGATTCCATTAGCCACATTTGTCCTCTGGGCTCCTGGCCCTGTGGGACCTTCTGAAATCTATCTTGAGACCTACCACCTTGGAAGAAGTCGGTCTGGGCAAATGAATGCAATTTCAAGACCTGTCTCCTCTACTGGGGACCCAGGCAGGGTCCTTGAGAACCTGCCGTACTTGAGTCTTTTCTTTAAAAAAAAAAAAAAATCAAGGCCAGGCATGGTGGCTCGCACCTGCAATCCCAGCACTCTGTGAGGCTGGGGAGGGGGGATCATCTGAGCTCACACGTTCAAGACTAGCCAGAGCTACAGTAAAACCCATCTCTAAAAACAGGCGGGCATTGTGGTGGGCACCTGTAGCCCCAGTTACCTGGGAGGCTGAGGCAAGAGAATCACTTGAGCCCAAGAGTCTGAGGTTGCTGTGAACTATGACACCATGGCACTCTTCTGGGGGTGATAAAGTGACATTCTCTCAAAAAAAAAAAAAAATCTAACCTTTTTTCTTTTTTGTTACCCTTTGAGGTATAGGAACTAACCGTATTTGGAGGGTAAATAGAGGTCTAGATTGGTTAATTACCTGGCCCAAACCAGTGCTAAGTGTCAGGTCATGGCCCTAATCCTGTTAATTCTCATTACCATTCTGGGTCGCTGGTTGATTCAATTTGCTTTACGGAAGTATATGGGAGGCTGGGCATGGTGGCTCACTTCTATAATCCTAGCACTCTAAGAGGCTGAGGCGAGTGGATTGCCTGAGCTGAGGAATTCGAGACCAGCCTGAGCAAGAGCGAGAGCCTGTCTCTAAACATAGCCAGGTGTTGTGGTGTGTGCCTGTAGTCCCAGCTACTTGGGAGGCTGAGGCAAGAGGATTGCTCAAGCCCAAGAGTTTGAGGTTGCTGTGAGCTATGAGGCTACAGCACTCTACCAAGTGTGACTGAGTGAGATTCTGTCTCAAAAAAAAAAAAAAAAAGGTATAAGTGCTTTGGAGAATTTGAGATAGTGGGTGATATTATAGGATTGTATTTTAAATGGGGGAGGGGGAATCCCTAAGAGTAATGCACACAAATTAAAAAAGAAAAACTCAGTTATAAAATGTCTGAGAATGCAGTGGAAGCCCTTGAAACCCAACTGTTTAGAGATAAACTCTGGAACCATTTATATAAATTCTTTCAGATTTTTCTCTTTCTTTCTTTCTCTTTGTTTTTTTTTTGTTTTTTTTTTTTGGCCGGGGCTGGGTTTGAACCCGCCACCTCCAGCATATGGGACCGGCGCCCTACTCCTTGAGCCACAGGCGCCGCCCTCTTTGTTTTTTTTTTGAGACAGAATCTCATTTTGTCACCCTTGGTAGAGAGCCTTGGCATCATAGCTCACAACAACCTCAAACTCTTGGGCTTAAGCTATCCTCTTGCCTCAGCCTCCCCTGTAGCTGGGACTCAGGTGCCTGCCCCAATGCTCAGCTGTTTTTTAGAGACAGGGTCTCACTCTTGCTCAGGCTGGTCTTGAACTCCTGAGCTCAAGCAATCCACTGGCCTCAGTCTCCCAGAATGCTAGCATTACAGGCATGAGCCACAATGCCCGGCCAGATTTTACTATACATTTACATGTAGATGTTAAAAGATTACACTATACATTCTGTTTTACAACATGCTTTTTGCAAACAACACTAGCTCCTGAAATGCAGAAATTCTTTTTCTTTTCTTTGAGACAAACTCTTGCTCTGTCAGAGTCAGCCTCCCGAGTAGCTAGGACTACAGGCACCTGCCACCACCTATGGCAATTTTTCCAATTTTACTTTTTTTTTTTTTGTAGAGACAGTCTCACTTTATGGCCCTCGGTAGAGTGCCGTGGCATCACACAGCTCACAGCAACCTCCAGCTCCTGGGCTTAAGCGATTCTCTTGCCTCAGCCTCCCGAGCAGCTGGGACTACAGGCACCCGCCACAGCACCCAGCTATTTTTTTGTTGCAGTTTGGCCGGGGCTGGGTTTGAACCCGCCACCCTCGGCATATGGGGCCGGCGCCCTACTCACTGAGCCACAGGCACCGCCCAATTTTTCCAATTTTAATAGAGACGGGGGTCTTGCTTTACTCAGGCTGGTCTCAAACTTCTGATCTCAAGGGATCCTCCTCCTTTGAGCCACCATGCCTGGCCAAAATGCGGAAATTCTTAACCTGGCAGATTCATGGCACATCTGCTAGGGAAATTGTGTGTTGGGGTGGGGTGGGGGGGGGTGGGCATTTTAAGAATAGTGACTATGACCGTCATCAGAATTTAGGGAAGATTCAGACCCAAGCCCCTTGTTTTTCAGATGGAAAAAGCAAGGTGGATTGGGGAAGGGACTCAGGGGAGGTGAATGAGGATCCCAGCCCCCAGGCTGGCCTTGAGGGATGAGGACAAGAATGCTGCAGTTGCCTAGACCTGGGCATCCTGCCCTGGCCTTGGGGAAGAGCTGCATCCTGTAGAGCTGGAAGGAGGGAGAGGGGGTGAGCCTGCCTAAGCTACCAGGCTGAGCCTCTGCAGTTTCTGCCGGAAGACTTATAGCTGCCACCAGGAGCTTGGGAAGGTTACAGAAACAAAGCTGGGTGTAGCACTCGGGGAGGACTCCAGCTGCAGTGCCTACAGTGATAGGCCTGGTGCTGCAGGCTCAGGGAAGCCCTCCAAGAGGCAGGCTTTGAGTGGGGGGTGGACAAGGATCAGAGGCAGAGGTGTTCTGGGGACCTGGACCCCTGCACACCTAGTGTGCAGACCCTGGAGAGATGTCTAATGTAAGGCCTGACTGGCTCTTATTACTCTGGCTATGAGTATTATCAATGCAGTCAGGCAGGCTTTATGGAGTTCCACTGCCCATGACTTTTCTAGCTGCCATGGGGTCTAACATTGGTCACCATCTATTTTTTTTTTTGGCCGGGGCTAGGTTTGAACCTGCCACCTCCGGCATATGGGACCGGCGCCCTACTCCTTGAGCCACAGGCGCAGCCTGGTCACCATCTATTAAGCAAGTCCCTTATGTGAGTCCTGTGCCAAGCACTGTACATGCATACACCATATTTTGGGGGTGGGGGGACAGAGTCTCACTATGTCACCCTTGGTAGAGTGCCATGGCATCACAACTCACAGCAACCTCAAACTCTTGGGCTTAAGTGATTCTTTTGCCTCAGCCTCCCAAGTAGCTAGGACTATAGGTGTCCACCACAATGCCTGGCTATTTTTTTTTTAATTGTAATTGTCCTTGTTTAGCAGGCCCAAGCCAAGCTCGAACCCGCCAGCCCTGGTGTATATGGCTGGCGCAATAAGCACTGAGCTAGGGGCACTGAGCTCATCATATTTTTTTGTTGTTTTTTTGAGACAGAGTCTCACTATGTCACCTTCAGTAGAGTGCGATGGCGTCACAGCTCACAGCAACCTCAAACTCTTGGGCTTAAGCAATTCTCTTGCCTCAGCCTCCCAAGTAGCTGGGACTGCAGGCACCCACCACAATGCCCAGATATTTTTTGGCTGTAGTTGTCATGGTTGTTTGGCAGGGGCAGGCTCAAACCCACCAGCTCCGGTGTATGTGGCTGGTACCCTAGCTGCTGAGCTACAGGTGCTGAGCTGCCATATTTTTTTTAATAGATGGGATCTGGTTCTGTTGCCCAGCCTGGAGTACAGTGGTGTGATCATAGCTCTCTGTAACCTCCATCTCCTGAGCTCAATCCATCTTTCCTTCTTGGCCTCCAAAAGTGCTGGCATTACAGGTATGAGCCACTGAGTCTGGTGTGGCCTGTTGGATCCTTAACTGTCTCACCTAGAAAATGGGGATGCTCATCTCTAATAGTATTCCCAAGATATTCTGTGGCAGTCAAGGGCTGTCCCAATATTAGATATTGCTTTTATTCTTATGGAGCTGGGCACACAGTACATGATCTATAAACCTTACAAAGTGACTCATGCCTGTGATCCTAGCACTTTATGACACTAAAGTGGGAGGATCCCCTGAGCCCAGGAGTTTGAGGCTATAGTGAACTTTAAGTGGGCCACTCCAATGAGACCCTGTCTCAAAACATAACAAAACAAAACACCTTACAAAATGATTATTGGGGGTGCCGCCTGTGGCTCAAAGGGGTAGGGCACCGGCCCCATATGCCGGAGGTGATGGGTTCAAACCCAGCCCCAGCCAAAAACTGCAAAAAAAAAAATGATTATTGGTTTTTCCTCCCTGTATGAAAATAGTACATGTTTATTGTGGTCTGCAGGTATCTGCCATGATGCCTAGTTAGTTTTTCTAGTTTTGGTAGAGATGGGGTCTCAACTCTTGCTCAGACTAGTTTCAAATTCCTGAGCTCAAGCAATCTACCTGCCTCAACCAGAGTGCTAGGATTACAAGGGTGAGCCACTGCGCCCAGCCTCTTGATTAATTTTTAAAAATTGAAGTATTATTCACCTAACATAAAAGTATTCATTATAAAGGGTGCAATTCAGTGGCATTCAGGACACTTAAAACATTTTGGAACCATCATGTCTGTCTAGTGCTGAAACATTTTCATCACCCTCTTTCCCCACTCCCTAGCAATCCCTTTCTGTCTCTGTCAGTTTATTTGTTCTGAACATTTCATATGAAAAGGAATGATATAATATTTGTCCTTTTGTGTCCTTTTTTTTTTTTTTTTGTAGAGACAGAGTCTCACTTTATGGCCCTCGGTAGAGTGCTGTGGCCTCACACAGCTCACAGCAACCTCCAACTCCTGGGCTTAAGCGATTCCCTTGCCTCAGCCTCCCGAGTAGCTGGGACTACAAGCGCCCTCCACAACGCCCGGCTATTTTTTGGTTGCAGTTTGGCCGGGGCCGGATTTGAACCCGCCACCCTCGGTATATGGGGCCGGCGCCCTACCGACTGAGCCACAGGCTCCGCCCTTTTTTTTTTTTTTTTTTTTTAGCGTAATGCCCTCAAGATTATTCATCCAGGTTGTAGCATGTGTCAATGGTTCATTCCTTTTTAAGGCTGAGCAGTACTCTATCTTTATGGACATACCACTTTTGTGTATCCATTCATCAGTTGATGAATGTTCAGGTTGTTTCCACTTTTTGACCATTACACGTTTTTAACTTGACAGCGTGGGGCAGATGTCTCTCTATGGCAGTAAATCATGTCAATGTTCTTGCTTTTCAGGCCCATTCTGATCTACCGTGTGGCTGGACCATGTGGGTAAACTCTCTGGAGTGGCAGAGGGCCCTGACTCTGTGGGCCCTGCTGGCCTTCGTGGCACTGCCTGTCCCATGGGTATCAGGCCCCTGGTGCCTGCTGTTCTTCTGTAGAACCACCTGTCAACACACATCCTGGCCACGTCACTAGCTTCTCACTTGTCTATGCCAGCATAATGGTTGCTCAGCTAGCTGCAAGGGGCGGTACATCCACTGCCCTTCCTGCAAGGGTCTGAGGCCCACCTAGACGCCTTCATCCTGTGGTCACTGCATCAGGACAAGGACCCAAGAGCTACCTGCTGCCTAGACTACCTCTCTGCCCGAGGCCAGCCCCTTTGCACCCTGCAGGTGGGGAAACCCAGTATTCCTGGTACCCATTCTCATTGTTCTACTTAAAAGCTAGAGAAGTAGACACCATCCCAGTGGCAACAGAGGTGGCTCAGGTGTGCTGAGAGCCTACCTATATTGGGTTCTTTCCATGCTTCAGCTTGGAAAGCATTACCTGTGACTTCATCATGTAGGTTCTGTTATTAGCTCTACTGTATAAGTGGGGAAACTGAAACATGGAGAAGTATCACGGGCCAGTGTCACAGGACTCCAAAGTGACAGGGCCTATCTCTACTATCTCTACTTGGCAAGATGTGTGGGGAAGCTGCAGGCAGTTCAGTGTGGCGGGGCAGATTATCTTTATTGGAATAGGGGCGGCTCCAGTTGGGATGGCAGAGAAATGAGGCTGGTGGAGAACAGAGCTGTGTTCTAAGGGACCTTAGGGCCACAGAGAGGACTTTGCACTTTATCCAGGATCCCCAGAGCTATGAGACGGCTCTGAAAAGGGTGGGGGGAATGTGGTAAGAGCTCCACTGGAGGGCACACTCCTTAGGCCAGGAAGGTGGGGAGGCCAGTGGCAGAGAAGCCAGGGAAGTAGGATCCTCATGAGCCTGGCCTGGTGTGCCTGTGAAGCAGTGAGAAGGCGAGTGTGACTGGAGGGAAGTGAGCTACCGGCAGTCATCTAAGATGTAGGTGGAGGGGGACTAGAGCCAAATTCACCACAATAAAGAGTTGGGATTTGGGGCGGCGCCTGTGGCTCAAGGAGTAGGGCACCGGTCCCATATGCCGGAGGTGGCAGGTTCAAACCCAGCCCCTGCCAAAAAAAATCACACACACACAAAAAAAAATTGAATCAATAAACTTCACCTTAAAAAAAAAAAAAAGAGTTGGAATTTTACCTACCATCCATAGGATGGTCACAGTCCCTGTGTCACCCCAGCAGAGCCCAGTACATATGAATGATTTTTTTTTTTTTTTTTTTTTGAGAAAGAGTCTCACTTTGTCACCCTCAGTAGAGTGCTATGGTATCACAGCTCACAGCAACCTCAAACTTCTGGGCTCAAGTGATTCTCTTGCCTCCCAAGTAGCTGGGATTACAGGTGCCCACCACAACGCCCGACTATTTTTGTTTTTGTTGTTGTTGTTGTTGTTGTAGTTGTCATTGTTGTTTAGCAGACCCGGGCTGAGTTTGAACCCGCCAGCCTCAGTGTATGTGGCTGGCGCCCTAACCACTGAGCTACAGGCTCCAAGCTGTGTACATACAAATATTGATCATGACATGATGGTCACAATGGGGAGCTTTCTTCAGACTTACCATGTGCCAGGCGCTATTCTGAGCACTTACATTGTCTCAGTCCTTGGGCAATCCTAGGAGCCCTTGCATCATCCTCTAGTGACTACAGAGGCACAGAGTGAAGTGTGACTAGTCCAAGGCCACACAGCTGGTCAGAGATGGGTCTGCACTGAGGAATCTGGGTTCAGAGCTGTGTTCTCACAGTGCTCCTGTCTGCCTCATTCACTAAATGGTACCCATTTATTACCAGAGCTCCCTCCCAGAGCACCAGGAGGCCAAGTTGGCAGAAGAAGTAGAAATTTAAAAGCAGAAAATGAAAAAAAAAACAGAACAATTCCGTAAAACCAACACAAATCTGACCAATGTGTGGGAGAAACCCAGTGACCCAGCTGGTTCATTGTTGATTCCTTTTGTCATTTCAACCCTTCTTCCTTCCAGCTGTTCTCACATGAGGCTCTTTCTTGCCTCCATCCCCACCCTAGGTAGATTTTTGTCCCCTATCCTCTGCTTGGTGGTTCTAGAGCAGCAGTTCTCAACCTGTGGGTCGTGACCCCTTTGTAACAATGAAAATACATCGCAGCATTAGGAAGGTTGAGAACCACTGCTCTAGAGCCACTCATTCTCCAGGGCTCAGGATGTTGGGCTGCAGAAACCTGTATGAGACGTGAGCCCCACTCCTACATCCAGAATGGCTTTGCCATGATGGCAGCTCTGTGGAGCACCACCTTTCCTGCCCCTGTACACCTCCCTCCCAGCCCACGTCACGCAGGCAGGCTGCAGCTGGAGGCTGGGGGCTGGTGCAGGCACAGGAGGTAGGTGCTGTGAGTCCAGACTACTTCGAGCTACTGTGTGATTCACCATGTCTTCTTCCAGCCCTCTACTCTTTGTTTTGCCCCACACCGCGCCAGACCCTGAATTTGCAGTGACTAAGACAGGAGTACATAATGACATGGGACAGACGTGCACACATAGTTCAGTGTGCCCATTAAAGCCAGGCTTTTAAAGCTTGACGGACACAAGGTCAGTGGCTCTGCCCCACTAACCCCACCATCAAAATGTCTGCTGAGCACCTGTTGTTAAATGGTACTCCATCCTGCGTAGTGTAATGAAATCTGAGTCACCCAGCTTCATCCCCCCAGAATGTGAATCCTCCTTTGTCCACACTGTCTACACTGCCCACCCATGAGTCACTTAGTAGCCATCTCAGCTATCAGATTTCTTCTATTTTATTGTCAATTTCTTACTGTGCCTAATTTATAAATTAAACTTGATCATGGCATATATGTGTACGGGGAAAACATAGCATATATGGAGTCCAGTACTGTCTGTGGTTTCAGGCATTCACTGGGAGTCTTGTAATATAGGTCCTGTGGTTAAGGGGGGCTGCTGTGCTCTCCTGTTCTCTTGCCGCCACTCAGCCCTACCACCGCCACCACCACCCACCTCATGTGTCTCACCCAGTCTCCTGGATCTACCTGCTACTTTCTTCATTCTTAGTTCCAGCCTCTGGGTGGAATTTCAGGTTTGCTTGTCCTTCTGGATGCCCCGCTCACAAGTCTCCCCCCTCACTGAGCCCCCAAATCATTCTTTGATCCATTAAGTAGAGGTCTAATGGGCACCCACTGTGCTTGGCTCTTGGTAGACATCAGCAATAAAACAACATAGTCCGTGCCTCTTGGAGTCTACCTTCTTCTGCGTGCTTGCTTGTGCGTTCCTTCAGTGAACACGTTTTACTCTGGGAGAAGCGTCCACGGACAGGGAAGATACCATATGTGCTATACCATCCTTAGGGGAGGAACCCAGAATAGGCAGAGGTTGTGCTGAATGACAGCTCAAGTTATGGGCTTTGGAACCAGGCAGGCAGGTTCTGCTTCTTGCCAGCTGTGTGACTGTGGGTGAGTCCTTTCCTTCCCTGAGCCTCAGTTTCCTCCCTGTAATGTAGGGAAAGTAATATATTAGTTGGTAGGCTACCTTAATTGGTAGGCTGGTTGTGCAAATTAAGATAATGTTTGTTAAAACACAGCTCACACCCTGGCCTATGCTAAGCCTCAGTCAGTGATGGCTGTGATTCAGAACCACAACTTCTGTCATTGCAGAGGGTAGGAAGGGCCATTCTAGATGGACAAATGCTCAAGGTGGTGGGGGAGCCTGTGGAAGGGCAGCAAACGTTTCCTGGAAGAGCCAGGCACTGTAGCACACTCCTGTATACCCAGTTACATTGGAAGCTGAGGCAGGGGGTTCACTTTAGCCCAAGAGTTCAAAGCTATAGTGAGCTATGATTGTGCCTATGCATAGCCGCTGCACTCCAGCCTGGGTAACATAGCAAGATCCCACCTCAGAAAACCAAGCAAATTTCCTGGAGAAGGTGCAGCTGAGACAAGTCTAGAGGAGCCAGTAGACATTAGCAAGGTGCATAGGGGCAAAGGCCAAAAGGCGTGAACAACATGAGCAATTCAACAAGGAGGTACCTGGTCCCTACAGGGAGGAGGGAGCACGGGGAAGGCTAAAGAGTACAAAGGTCAGGGCGGCGCCTGTGGTTCAGTGAGTAGGGCGCCGGCCCCATATGCCGAGGGTGGCAGGTTCGAACCCAGCCCCGGCCAAACTGCAACAAGAGAATGGCCGGGCGTTGTGGCGGGCGTCTGTAGTCCCAGCTGCTCGGGAGGCTGAGGCAAGAGAATCGCGTAAGCCCAAGAGCCGGAGGTTGCTGTGAGCCGTGTGACGCCACGGCACTCTACCAAGGGCAGTACAGTGAGACTCTGTCTCTACAAAAAAAAAAAAAAGAGTACAGAGGTCAGCAGGGAATTGGGACAGGTTGGAAGACAGGATTCTGAGAAGGGTTTAGGAGGGGCTGACCATGGTCAGATGCTGCATTTGAAGGCTACCCCTGTTACAAAGGCTAGATCAAGAGTGTTGGGGGAACTCAGGATGAAACAGTGGTGAAGAGGCAACTACCAGCAGCTATGGGCAGGTAGCTGTGGACAACTACCCCACCCTGTGCAGGCACAGTAAGAAGCAGGTCAAGAGCTGGCCAGGGACCTCAGCACCTTTGGTTCCTGCCCTTGGTCCTGACCCGCTGGGTCAACAGAAGGCTTGTCGCTGAGTTTCCTGCCACACCCTTGAGAGAAGTTCAGCATCCCACCTACATCTCCAGACCCACCTCTGGCACCCGGGTGGTGCTGATGGGTTTGGGCTGCAGATGACTGATAATGATAATAGTACCTACCAGACTGTGTTCACTTCTCTCTGTGGTCCCTCCCATTGGCCTCAGGAAGTAGGGGCTGTTATTCTCCTTGGTTTATAGGAAAAGGGAACTGAAACTTGGGAGACCTTTCCCAAGGTTCCAAAGCTACTGTGTGATAGCAGGCAGAGCCAGAACTCTCCTTGGGGTTCTCAGTTCCACTGTGGTGTTGAAGTCCAAACACCACATGTGGAAAAGGGCACTGAGTCCTGTGTGCTGCTTCCAACCCGTGCATGAGCCCAGCTCTGCCGGGCACTGGAAAGGCAGCATTGAGGTACGCAGGCAGCAGCAGACCCTCCACTCCCAGGGGTGCTACCCTGACTTTGGGTACAAAAGGACGAGAGCTTTCAGTGGCAGCCTGGAGGTGGGGACTGAGGAGACTGTCAGCCCTACCCCTTGATGGTATCTCTGTAGACACTGCTGCTTGGGGACCTGATACAGATGCCAGCAGTGACCTCAAACATTAGCATCTGCTTGGTGCCCAGGCAGGGGGAAGGCAAGAGGATCAGTCTGCTTGGAGGTTACTAGGTGAGGGATGGGACAGGAGGCCAGGGTTCAGGGGAACCAAATCCAATCTCTTCCAGAGGGCAGCTCTGGGAGGTTACTAAGGGCTCCAATATCTAGTGGCTTTAGAGGCTGGAACAGGTTCCAGATTCTGCTCCTCTTTGCCTGTGCCTTGCTCCCTGGTCAATGGAACATCTGTGGTGGGTCCTCCGGACTACAGCCCCTGAGCCACAGCCCTGTGACACTCTGGAACCCAGCAAGCTGGACCAGCTGCTACTGGAGCTGTGATGGTGGGACCAGCACCTGTGCTGCTAAAGGGGCAGAGAGCAGATGGGGTGAGGGCAGGGCTCCCCGACCAGACCACTCAGCGCAGCCTGGAGCCCTTCTTCCTTTTCCAAGTTCATAGTCATGACCACAGCCATTTTCAGCATAGCATCTCTGCATCACTTGGCATTTGCACACTTGGATTTTTGTTCGCTTCTTCCAACTGGACACATGGGAGGTGACCATTATCATCCCCCCTGTGCAGATGAGGGAACAAACCTCTGCTCAGGGAAGACAAGTGACTTGCCCCAAGTCACACACCAGACAAGGTCATCTGACCTCTGACATGCAGCTGTGCAGTGAGAAGCCCAGGAAAGTGTTCTTTTCCTGTCCCCCGGCCCTAGCTATGGTCTAGTTGGGGCTGAGGCGGATGTCATCCTGATACTTTACCACCACCACAATAAGCCACATCCATTGTTTGAGATCTGCCTTAGGTGAGGCACTATGCCAAGTGTTCCCATTTGTTAACACATAAGTCCTCCCAGCAACTTCCAAAGGGAGAGATTATCCCCATTTTACAGAGGATGGAAAGGAGGTACCAGCAGACTAGAATCAGCACTGCAGGCCATGGTCTCTTTTTCTTTTTTAAAACAGATATAGGCTAGGTGTGGTGGCTCATGCCTGTAATCCTAAGACTTTGGGAGGCTGAAGGGGGAGGATCACTTGAGGCCAAGAGTTGAGAACAGCCTGGGCAACATAGCAAAACCCTGTCTCTATCAAGAAAAAATTAGCCAGATATGGTTGACACACACCTATAATGCAGTTACTCAGGAGGTTGAGGAGGGAGGCTCACTTGAGGCCAGAAGCTCAAGTTTACAGTGAGCTATGATCAATGCTACCACACTCCAGCCTAGGCAATAGAATGAGACTTGTCTCTAAAAGAAAAAAAAAAAAAAAAGAAGCAGCAGCAGTATAGCCACTCAAGGCTCTTGGAAGTGCCCAGAGGCCGACCGGAGGCCCTACATCCCAGTGGTCAGGGCTCAGACTTGGGGCTAAAAATAGGGAGTTTCCGCAGAAATCTGCCCACTAACCCAATTCTTAATGTTCATGGTGATAATGGCTTTAACAGGAATTATAGTAATACTGCCACTGTGAAAGTTCAAAACACGGTTAGCCTGGGGAGGTGCTATGCCCCCTGGCCTAGATGGTCCCTACTCCTGAGCATCTACTGTGTGCCCAGCCTCCCCTAAAGCCCTCTGGGTGGAGGGGGAGTTGGGCTTACATAAGAATCACATCCTTCCCCTTAACTTTATTATCTCATAATGACCTCATAACAGCGCCTCTAGGTACCTCTCATTTTTATAAATGAGTCAGTTTGATGCCCAGAGAGGTGAAGTGACTTGCCAAGGGTCACACAGCTACCTTGGGCTGTATGGTGCTGAAACCTGGGCCAAGGCCCTAGCAAGACATGACTTTTTTTTTTGAAACAGAGTCTCAAGCCATCGCCCTGGAGGTAGAGTGCTGTGGTGTCACGCTCACAGCAACCTCAAACTCTTGGGCTTAAGTGATTCTCTTGCCTCAGCCTCCCAAGTAGCTGGGACTACAGGTGCCCACCACAACGCCTGGCAATTTTTTGCTTGTAGTTGTCATTGTTGTTTGGCGGGCCTGGACTGGATTTGAACCTTCCAGCTCTGGTCCTAGCCGCTGAGCTACAGGTGCCAAGCCAAGACATGCCTTCTTCAGGGAGTCTTCTCTGCCCCATGCTTTGACCTCACAGACAGGAGTTGTCTCTTGGAAGGGCACACTCCTGGGAAACCAGACCTGGCACAGAGTCCAAAGGTATTTATCAAAAAAAATGAAGCAATGAATGAAAATACCTCCATTTTGTTTCAGGCAGAGAGGACTGAGGCCCCTCTTCCTCTGACCCTCCCATCCTCTGGAACAGGGACAGCCAGCACATTCATTTAACAGCTAACAGGTGATGTGCAGTGGGAGTGTGCTAAAGTCAGTAAGATTCTGGCCTTCCTTCCTTTGGTGGTCAGGGAATCAGAGAGGTGTTCTCTGGAGGAGAGGTTGAGGAGAGTTAGAAGGCTAGCTAAGGGTGTGGGACTTTGGACTAGGTGGTCCTGGGTTCAGATGTCTCCTTTGTCACCTACCACCTGAGTGACTTGAGAGAGATCATGTATGGGAAGCACCTGGCATGTGGCATCTACCTGTGGGCAAAGGTGAAGAAGAAGAAAGTCATGGCTGACGTGAGAAGAGCAAACATAGTGACAACTGGTGAGAACAGCTCAGTCCCGTAGGGAGCTCAGGATGCACAGCAGTTTCTGAGATTGGGGCTGCTATTGATGGCTTGGTCAGAGGATTTCTCCAGGGCCAGGAGAAGCAGTGGGATTAGAACCAGGCCTTACAGGGGATGCTGAGAGCGTTTGGTGAGGAGCAAACAGGAAGCTTCTGGGGGTAGAGGCTGCTAGCAGGCAAGGGGGATATGCCTTGTGGGGGCCTGGCAGACACCTCTCTGGGCATCAAGCTGTCCTATGGTGCAGCAGTAGCAACATGGCTCCTCTGTGGGGTGACCAGAGCTTGCCGCATGATCAGAGTCCTGGACCCAGGCAGCATATCCTTTTCTGCTACCACAGGGACTTACCCAGAGGGTGTAGAACCCAGGCTGTGGAATCAAATCAAATGTGGTTCAAATTCCAACAACACATGAGGATGCATTCAGCATGGAACAATGCTTGATGCCTGCAGTGTGTGCCCTGAGCACCAGGTGGGGTGCGTTGCCTTATTGCGTGGCAGCCCTATGGAATGGGCATCAGAGAAGATAGGCACCGAAAGGGCAAGTGATTTGCTCAGGATCACACAGCAGAAATGGCAGAATGTGGGTCCAGCCCAGGTTCCCTGTGATTCTGGGCTGGGCTCTTTCCAGCTACAGTATCTCCCTCTCAGCTCACCTGCTCTGTTCAATCGTATGAGCCTTACACGTTCTCAGCAATCATTATTGTGCATGTCAAGAAAGACAGTCCAATTAAATGATTTTTGCATGAAGTCTCACATACGGTGAGTTCTTGACAAATGGCACCACAATCATCATCACCATCCCTGGCAGTAATAATACTGCTACTAGCTAACACCTGAGTGATCATTCAATCCAGTCCTCTTGTATAAGATGGGGAAATTGGGGTCAGCGGATCACAGCATGAGGCTGAGGTCTGCGAATACCAGCCTTTTCACCCCCCTGACCATAGCCCTAGTGGGGCTCCCAAGTGGCATTAACCTAGCTCTGTCCCCCTGCTGCCCAAGGTGGAGCAGAACCCACAGCACCAAGAGCTCGAACAGGTGGAGCTGGCTGCTTTGCACAGAGAATTTGCTCTGCTTATGTTGGAGACCTCTTGTGCAAGCCAGCACTCACCCTTCAATTCTTCCCATCTACTGGACACCTGGCATCCCAAGGGACATCACTGCCTTCCTGAACATGGCCTCAGAGCCCAGGCTGGAAGCCCAGCTCACAAGCACGTCTTTCTCAACTATAAGTAGATACTTAAGCAGGGTCCCCATCTGGGTGGTGACATATAATCCCATCCTGGTAGGGGAATGGGAAGTTAACACTTCCTCCCCCCAAGAGCTCCATCACCAGTTTTGTTCCCAGTGTTCCCCAGTTTCAAGATGCCTACTTACCAAAGTACTTTCTATTGACCTGATTTTTATGTCCGATTCTGGGTTTCCTTTTGTTTGGCCCATGGGTTGATAGATAACTATGGTTTTTTGTTGGCACTAGCTTAGGGAAAGTCTGTCCTCCTCTCACTACTGAAAGCAGCAGGGCACTAAGGAAAGATAAGCTCTGACCAGGTCCCACTGGAAGGACCTGATGCTGACGAGTTTGGAGGCCCTGACCTCTAAGGACCTGTTCTTCTCGATATACAAGGAAGAGATATGGGCTCAGCGCCTGTAGCACAGTGGTTATGGTGCCAGCCACATACACCAAGGCTGGCGGGTTTGAAACCAGCCTGGGCCTGCTAGTCAAGAGGGACAATTGCAACAAAAAATAGCCGGGCATTGTGTCAGGCACCTATAGTCCCAGCTACTTGGGAGGCTGAGGCGAGAGAATTGCTTAAGCCCAGGAGCTTGAGGTTGCTGTGAGCTGTGATGCCACGGTACTCTACCGAGGGTGACAAAGTGAGACTCTGTCTCTAAAAAACAAACAAACAAAAAACATAGGAAGGGATTTGTCCCAGATATTTAAATTCATGTGATTGTGGGAGCTGCTTGGGCGGTGTCAGGAAGTCTGTCATCCTTGAATCTGATGTTGGAACTTGAAGTCCACAAGGCAAGAACATACTGGGATCCACAGGCAGGAGCTGGAGCCCATGTGGATATGCTGACACCTGAGTCTGTTGTTGCTGCTGAACTTGGTGTGCCTAGCTGTCTTGCAGAAGTCAAGACAAAGAAGGGGCTCTTCTTTGTGGAGCTAAACACATGCACATACACCTGGCCTGCGAGTTGGAGACACTCCATCCTGGAGAAGGTGGAGCAGGTGCAGACCTGCCTCAGACTCATACAAAGTGAGCAGGTCAGTCAGCTTCCACGTGTGCAAGCCACACAAACGGCTGGTGTTTCACTTCTGCTCCCATATCTTGCACAAGAATGTCTGTAGCCCACCCAGGGAAGAGAATCCTGAGGAGTATTGTTCAGCCTAGCCAAAACCATTTGTTACAAATCCACCCCAGCTCTGAAGTCTCTATCATAATCTTTGAGTTTACATGGATTTGTCAATTCCCTTCTGTCCTCCTGCCCTCCATAACTCCCATTATCTGTTAGGGAAAAGAGCTTGGGCTTAGACTCTCCACCTGCCATTTACCTGAGCTTTAAGCCTCGGTTTCTTTTTTTTTTTGTGAGACAGAGTCTCAAGCTATTGCCCTGGGTAGAGTGCTGTGGTGTCATAGCTCACAGCAACGTCCAACTCTTGGGCTCAAACGATCCTCTTGCCTCAGTTTTTTTATTTTTAGTAGAGATGGGGTCTCGCTCAGTAGAGACAGGCTGGTCTCAAACCTGTGAATTCAAGCAATGCATCTGCCTTGGCCTCCCAGAGTGCTAGCCCTCAGTTTCTTTTTTGTTTGATACAGAGTCTCACTTTGTTGCTCTCGGAGAGTGCCCTGGCATCATAGCTCACTGCAACCTCAAACTCTTGAACTCAAGTGATCCTCTTGGCTCAGCCTCCAGAGTAGTTTGGACTACAAGGCACCTGCCACACCAGTCAGCTAGTTCTTTTTTTGTTTGTTTAAGAGATGGGATCTTGTTTGTGCTCAGGCTGGTCTCTTGAACTCCTGAGTTCAAGCTATACACCCACCTCAGCCTCCCAGAGTGCTGGGATTACAGGCATGTAATTACAGGCCCCCGCACCTGGCTAAATTGTGTGTGTGTGTGTGTGTTAATTTTTTGTTTAGACACAGTCTCACTTTGTTGCCCTCAGTAGAGTGCCTTGGTTCATAGCTCACAGCAACCTCAGACTCTTGGGCTCAAGCAATTCTCTTGCCTCGGCCTCCCAAGTATCTGGGACTACAGCGCCTGCCACAATGCCTGGCTATTTTTAGAGATAAGGTCTTGCTCTTGCTCAGGCTGGTCTCGAACTTGTGAGCTCAGGCAATTCACCCACCTTGGCCTCCCAGAGTGCTAGGATTATAGGCGTGAGCCACTGGACTTGACCTTAAATTTTTTTTTCTTTTAACCTTAAATTTTTTGTTGTTGTTGTTGAGACAAAGTCACTCTGTTGCCCCAGGCTAGAGTGCTATGGTGTCATAGCTCGCAGCAACCTCAAACCCTTGGGCACAAACTATTCTCTTGCTTTAGCCTCCCAAGTAGCTGGGACTCCAGGCACCAGCCACAACAACCAGCTAATTTTTCTATTTTAGAAGAGAGATCGTGTCTCTCTCTCTTGCTCAAGTTTGTCTGAAACTCTTCCTTGGCCTCCCAGAATACTAGGATTATAGGTGTGAGTCACTAGGCCTGGCCTTAACTGGCTAAATTTATGTTACACAGAAATAGAAAACAAATACATGGGCCAGGGACGGTGGCTCATGCCTATAATCCTAGCACTCTAGGAGGCCAAGGAGGTTGGAATTGCCTGAGCTCAGGAGTTCGAGACCAGCCTGAGCAAGGGTGAGAATCTGTCTCTAAAAATAGCCAGGTGTTGTGGCAGGCACCTCTAATTCCAGCAACTTGGGAGGCTGAGGCAAGAGGATCACTTGTGCCCAAGAGTTTTAAGTTGCTGTGAGCCATGGCACTCTACAGGGGCAAGAGAGTGAGACTCTGTCTCAAAAAAAAAAAAAAAAAAAATACAGATTTACTATGGGGTTGTTACATGTTTATTATTTTAATCCAGTGAGAAAGTTATTTCATATAGCAGTTCTACTTTATGGCTGAAGCAGCTCAGAGAAGTACAGCATGCCTCTCAAGGTCAAACAGCCATTTAATTATGGGAGAGTCCCAGAATCAGGTCTAGGAACTTGAGTCAGGGCCCCTCACTGCTCCCAATCTGCCATTACCCTGTTTCCCCGAAAATAAGACAGTGTCTTTTTTTTTGTAGAGACAGAGTCTCACTTTATGGCCCTCGGTAGAGTGCTATGGCATCACACAGCTCACAGCAACCTCCAACTCCTGGGCTTAAGCGATTCTCTTGCCTCAGCCTCCCGAGTAGCTGGGACTACAGGTGCCCGCCACAATGGCTCAGCTATTTTTTGGTTGCAGTTCAGCCGGGGCCGGGCTTGAACCCACCACCCTAGGTATATGGGGCCGGCGCCTTACCAACTGAGCCACAGGCGCCGCCCATAAGACAGTGTCTTATTTTAAGGTGTGCTCCCAAAGATGCACTAGGTCTTATTTTCAGGGGACGTCTTATCTTTCCTGTAAGTAGGTCTTATTTTCGGAGGATGTCTTATTTTAGGGGAAACGGTAGTATTTTCATAAGGGTTGAAAGTAACAAAGGGTACCTATCATACAAATGTACTGAAATGTGAATTTGTCATTTCCCAATGATTCTTGGTAGGTCATAGATGATGCTTTCATCATCTGGACATGGAAGATGACAGTGGCAGAATGAGGGCTGCCTGGGGTCACAGCCAGGGAGATGCTATAAATGCAAATTAATAACTTTCTTTTCCTTTTTCTTTTTTTTAATTGAGACAGAGTCTTGGGCAGTGCCTATGGCTCAGTGAGTAGGGCGCCGGCCCCATATAACATGGGTGGTGGGTTTGAACCCAGCCCCCACCAAACTGCAACAAAAAAATAGCTGGGCATTGTGGCGGGCGCCTGTTGTCCCAGCTACTCTGGAGGCTGAGACAAGAGAATTGCCTAAGCTCAGGAGCTGGAGGTTGCTGTGAGCTGTGACAGCACTCTACCCAGGGTGCAAAGTGAGACTCTGTCTCAAAAAAAAAAAAGAGAGACAGAGTCTCACTTTGTTATCCTCAGTAGAGTACTGTGTTGTCATAGCTCAAAGCAACATCAAAGTCTTGGGCTCAAGCGATTCTCTTGCCTCAGCCTCCCTAGTAGCTGAGATGACAGGCACCTGCCACAACACCTGGCTATTTTGTTTGTTTGTTTAGCAGGGCCCAGGTGGGTTCCAACTCACCAGCCCCTGAGCATGTGGCTGGCGCCATAACCACTGAGCTACAGGCACCCAGCCTATTTTTATTTTTCTTAACAACTTTTTTTTTTGAGACAGAGTCTCAAGCTGTCATCCTGGGTAGAGTGCCTGGCGTCATAGCTCATAGCAACCTCAAGCGCTTGGGCTTAAGCGATTCTCTTGCCTCAGCCTCCCAAGTAGCTGGGACTACAAGTGCCTACAACAAAGCCAACTATTTTTGTTGTTGTTGTTGCAGTTGTCACTGTTATTTTCTTAGCTGGCCCTGTTGGGTTTCAACCACCCAGCCTGGGTATATGTGGCCGGGCCCCCTTCCCACTGAGCTACAGGCGCCACCCTTTCTTAACAACTTTTTTTTTTCTTCTAGAGACAGAGTCTCATTCTGTCACCCTTGGTAGAGTGCTGTAGCATCACAGCTCACAGCAACCTCCAGCTCTTGGGCTCAAGCGATTCTCCTGCCTCAGCCTCCCAAGTGGCTGGGACTATAGGCCCCGGCCACAACACCCAGCTATTTTCTTTGTTGTTGCAGTTGGCCGGGCTGGGTTCAAACCTGCCACCCTCGGTATATGGGGCCAGTGCCCTACTCAATGAGCCACAGGCGCTGCCCCACAACTTTTTTTTTTTTTTTACTGTTTTGACCACTATGGCTTTGTAGTACAGCCTAAAATCTGGTATGGTGATGCCCTCGGCTTTGTTTTTATTACTAAGAACTGCCTTAGTTATACAGGTTTTTTTCTGGTTTCATACAAAACACAGAATTATTTTTTCCAACTCTTGAAAGTACAAGGTTGGTATTTTAATAGGAATGGCATTAAATCTGTAGATTGCTTTGAGAAGTATGGACATTTTAACAATGTTGATTATTCCCAGCCATGGGCATGGAATGTTCTTCCATTTGTTGATATCCTCTGCTATTTCTTTTCTTAGGGTTTCATAATTTATTTATAGAGGTCCTTCACCTCTTTTGTTAGGTATATTCCTGGGTATTTCATTTTTTCTTTGAAGCTTCTGTGAAGGGGATTGTGTCCTTAATTAGCTTCTCATCTTGGCTGTTATTGCCTTATACAAAGGCCTCTGACTTGTGGACATTGATTTTATATCCTGAGACATCACTGTATTTTTTGATGACTTCCAGGAGTCTTGTGGTTGAGTCTTTGGGGCTTTCTAAGTATAAGATCATATCATCAGCAAAGAGGGAGAGTTTGACCTCTGCTCACTCCCATTTGGATGCCCTTTATTTCCTTGTCTTGCCTGATTGTATTGGTTAGAACTTCCAGCACTATGTTGAATAATAGTGGTAATAGAGGACAACCTTGTCTGGTTCCAGTTCTAAGTGGAAAAGCTTTCTATTTTACTCCATTCAGTAAAATATTAGCTGTGGGTTTCTCATAGATAGCTTCAATCAGTTTAAGAAATGTGCCACCTATGCTATACTCTTCAGTGGTTTAATTAGAAAAGGATGCTGGATTTTATCAAATGCTTTTTCTTCATCTATTGAGAGGATCATATGGTCTTTGTTTTTGCTTCTGTTGATAAGGTGAATAACATTTATTGACTTGCGTATGTTAAACCAGCCTTGCGTCCCTGGGTTGAAACCTACTTGATCATGATGTGACTTTTTTGCAGGTTTTTTTTGCTCAGGCCAGGTTTGAACCCACCACCTACATTATGTGGGGCCCATGCCCTACTCCTTGAGCCACAGGCACCACCCATGTGACTTTTTTGATAAGAAGCTATAATCTATTGGCTAGGATTTTGTTGAGAATTTTTGCATTTATATTCATTAGTGAAATTGGTCTAAAGTTCTTTTTTTAGTGGGGTCTTTTTCTGGTTTGGTATCAAAGTTATGTTTGCTTCGTAGGATGCATTGGGGAAGATTTCTTCCTCCTCAATTTTTTGGAATAATTTCGGCAGTATGGGAATAAGGTCTTTCTTTGAAGGTTTGATAGAATTCTGGTGTGAAGCCATCCTAACCAGGGCATTTTTTTGTTGGGAGATTTTTTATTGTTTCTTTGATTTCACTGCTTAAAATTGGTCTGTTCAGGAGCTCTGTTTCTTCCTGGCTAAGTCTAGGGAGAGGGTGTGATTCCAAATATTGACCCATTTCTTTCACATTGTCAAATTTCTGGGCATAGAGTTTCTGGTAGTATTCAGAGATGATCTCTTGTATTTCTGGGGCATCAGTTGTTATTTCTCCTTTATCAGTTCTGATTGAAGTTACTACAGATTTTAGTTTCTTATTTCTAGTTAGTCTGGGCAAAGGTTTATCTGTTTTATTTATTTTTTCAAAAACCAACTCCTTGTTTTGTTAATTTTCTGAATGATTCTTTTGTTTTAATTTCATTAATCTCTGATTTAATTTTGGGTATTTCTTTTCTTCTGCTGGGTTTAGGTTTAGATTGTTCTTTTTCCAATTCCATATGATGGCTTGTGAGTTTGTTGATGTGCTCTCTTTCTGTTTTTTAGATACGGGCATCTAAAGTGATAAATTTTCCTCTCAGAACTGCTTTTGCTGTATCCCACAGGTTTTGGTATCTTGTATCTTCATTGTTATGCTCAAGGAAGTTAATGATTTCCTCTTTTATCACTTCCTGCACCCAACTCATTCAGCATAAGGTTGTTTAATTTCCATGCCTTTGTGTGGGGTTGAACATTTTTGTTGGAGTTGAGTTCCACCTTTAATGCCTTGTGATCTGAGAACATACAAGGTAAAATTTCAATTCGTTTGATTCTGTTGAGGGTTGTTTTGTGTCCTAGGATATGATCAATTTTGGAGAATGTTCCATGGGCTGATGAGAAGAATGTCTATTCTTTAGCTTTGGAATGGAGTGTTCTAAATACAGCTATCAAACACAGTTGTTCTAGGGTCTTATTTAAGTGCCTTATATCTTTGTTTAATTTCTGTTTAGAGGATCTGTCCAGCTCTGTAAGAGGAGTGTTAAAGTTCTCTGTTATTATGGTGTTGTAGGATATCATATTGCTCAGACTAAGTAAGGTCTGTTTCAGGAATCTGGGGTGCATAAATGTTTGGAATTGAAATGTCTTCTTGTTGTATTATTCCCTTGACCAATATGAAGTGTCCATCCTTGTCTTTTTTTTACTTTGGTTACTTTAAATTCACTTGTATCTGAAAATAAGATTGCAACTCCTCTTTTCATCTGAATTCCATTTGCCTGAAAAATTGTCTTCCAACCCTTAACTCTGAGTTTTAATTTCTCTTTTGAGGCTAGATGTGTTTCCTGCAGACAGCAGATGAATGGCTTGTGTTTTTTAATCCAATCAGCCAGTCTATGCCTCTTCAGTGGGGAATTCAAGCCATTAACATTTATCGGCTTGGTGCCTGTGGCTCATGAGGCTAAGGCACCAGCCATATACACCTGAGCTGGCGGGTTTGAATCCAGCCTGGGCCCACCAAACAACAATGATGGTTGCAACCAAAAAATAGCTGGGCGTTGTGGCAGGTGCCTGTAGTCAGCTACTTGGGAGGGAGAGGCAGGAGAATTGCTTGAGCCCAGGAGTTGGAGGTTGCTATGAGCTGTGATGCCACAGCACTCTACTCAGGGTGACAGCTTGAGGTTCTGTCTAAAAAAATAATAATAATAATAAAACACATTTATTGAGAGAATTGATAAGTGTGGTAGCATTCTATTCGTCTTATTTTGTGACAGTCCATTGCTTAGTTTTATCTTTTGCATCATTGTGGAAGCTAGGTTCTGTCCTTTAATTTCTGGGTGTTTACTGTGCTGGTAGTCCATTGTGATGGTCAGTGTATATAGAACAGGTTGAAGTATTTCCTGTAGAGATGGTCTTGTTGTGGCAAATTTCCTCAATGTTTGCATATCAGTAAAAGATTTGATTTCTCTGTCAATTTTAAAGCTTAGCTTAGCAGGATACAGAATTCCTTAACAACCCTTTAGAGGTTTTTAGTTTTGTTTCTACATTTTAATTTATTTCAATAAAAATTTAGTCAAATGGTTTTATGTTTTACAGATTCACCTCTGTCCATCCAAAAGGCCTAGAAGCAATAATATTCATAGCAATGAGCACATCAAGCCCTCAGGACTTGTTTTTTTTTTTTTTCCCTGAAACAGAGTCTCACTTTGTTGCCCTAGGTAGAGTGCTCTGGTGTCATAGCTCACAGCAACCTCAAACTCAAGTGATCCTCTTGCCTCAGCCTCCCAAGTAGCTGGGACTACAAGCGCCCACCACAATGCCCAGCTAGTTTTCTATTTTTAGTAGAGAGAGGGTCTTGCTCTTGTTCAGGCTGGTCTCAAACTCCTGAGGCCAAACAAGCTACCTTGCCTCAGCCTCCCAGAGTGCTAGGAGTATAGGTGTGAGCCACCACACCCAACCCAGATCTTGGTTTCTAAATATCATTCTCTGAGAAAAATTAAAGCAGAGCTATTTGGAAAAAGCGTTGGTTCCAGTGCTGGGGCAGGAAGTATACAAGATGAACCTGGAACTTCTGTACTTCCTACTGAAGATAAATCTGGAAATACTTAAAATAAATGATGAAAACTTGTTGAAAGGAGGCAACTAGAAGAAATTCTCAATGCCCAAAGCTGGAACAAATAAGAGTGAAAAAAATAATGAGGGTGGCACCTGTGGTTCAGTGGGTAGGGCGTTGGCCCCATGTACCAAGGGTGGCAGGTTCAAACCCAGCCCCAGCCAAACTACAACAAAACATAGCCGGGCGTTGTGGCAGGCGCCTGTAGTCCCAGCTACTCGGGGGGCTGAGGCAAGAGAATCACCTAAGCCCAAGAGCTGGAGGTTGCTGTGAGCTGTGACATCACAGCACTCTACTGAGGGCAATAAAGTGAGACTCTGTCTCTAAAAAAAAAAAGAAAGAAAAAGTAATGATAGAGTTGGATTATAACTCAGAATAAAATATTCATGAATTCATATGTGAGAAGTTATTCCAAGACATGAATAAAAGGAAACAGAGTCCAGGTTCTGTTTGGGCAACGTGGCCTTTATTCTCTTGGGTGTGAGCTGGCTGAGTTCAAAAAAGAAATCAGCATGTGGGTTAAGGCTGGCTGGGAATATAAGGGTTTGGGAGTGAAAATGTAGAAGGGATGAGGGAAATAGAAAATCATCATTAGGCAAACCACACCATCATAGCTGGTGTAGTGAAGACTCACTAAAATTAGTGGGCGAAACGATGATAAGGAAAGGATATTTTGTAGTCTCCCAGTATATTTAACACAAGATATTTATCAGTTACAAAGCAAAAAGAATAACTTTACGGCTCGGTGCCGTGGCTCAAGCGGCTGGCTCACCTGAGCTGGCGGGTCCGAATCCAGCCTGGGCCCACCAAACAACAATGACGGCTGCAACTAAAAAATAGCTGGGCGTTGTGGCGGGTGCCTGTGGTCCCAGCTACTTGGGAGGCAGAGGCAGGAGACTCGCTCGAGCCCAGGAGTTGGAGGTTGCTGTGAGCTGTGATGCCGTGGCACTCTACCTAGGGCGACAGCTTGAGGCTCTGTCTCAAAAAATAAAAAAGAATAACTTTACACTGGAGAAACATGGCAGACACCACCTCAACAAAGTGACAATATTTGACATTACCAGTAATAAGATACATACACACACACAAGAGGCATGTCCATAAAGTATCCAGATGTTAATATATATAATAAGAAATCACATATTATGGCTCGGCGCCTGTGGCTCAAGTGGCTAAGGCGCCAGCCACATACACCTGAGCTGGTGGGTTCGAATCCAGCCCAGGCCCACCAAACAACAACAGGTGCAACCAAAAAATAGGCGGGTGTTGTGGCGGGTGCCTGTAGTCCCAGCTACTTGGGAGGCCGAGACAGGAGACTCACTTGAGCCCAGGAGTTTGAGGTTGCTGTGAACTACGATGCCATATCACTCTACCCAGGGCAACAGCTTGAGGCTCTGTCTCAAAAAAAAAGAAATCACGGGCGGCGCCTGTGGCTCAGTGAGTAGGGCGCCGGCCCCATATGCCAAGGGTGGTGGGTTCAAACCCAGCCCCGGCCAAACTGCAACAAAAAAATAGCCGGGCGTTGTGGCAGGCGCCTGTAGTCCCAGCTGCTCGGGAGGCTGAGGCAAGAGAATCGTGGAGGTTGCTGTGAGCCGTGTGATGCCACGGCACTCTACCAGAGGGCGGTACAATGAGACTCTGTCTCTACAAAAAAAAAAAAAAAGAAATCACATATTATGTATCCCTTAATGTGCGCTAAGAAGGGCACATCACTTTTGTGGTACTGCCAAAAATACATAATGCATAAAATTGACACAGACCAGAAGAAACTGCTATGATTTGAATGGGTCCTCCGCTCAAAGATCATGTGTTAGAAACTTAATTTTTAATCGGACCGTGTTGGGAGGTAAGACCTAATGAGAAGTATTTAGGTCCTGAGAACTGCACCCTCAAGGCTTGAAGCTACACATTTAATCTCTTCCTTTTGCTCTCTTGCCCGTGTTATGCCTTTTGCCATGTTATTGTTGCAAGAAGACAAGGCCCAACGGAGAGAAAGAGCACCCAAACACCATGTTTTAATGAGAAAGGGCTTTATTTCAGCCGGTGGAGCAATGGTGCCGAAGAATTCAAAATGGCCACACTCCCTGACTGGCTCAGTCTTCTTTTTATCCCCCAAAAGTTCTAGCCCATGGGTAGCTTTCTCATTGGTCAGTCTGAATCAAGCTGGAGAAGTGGGCTCCAGCTTTTGCAGAACCACAGGCTTGGGTGGTGCCTGTGGCTCAGTGAGTAGGGCACCAGCCCCATATACCGAAGGTGGCTGGTTCAAACCCAGCCCAGGCCAAACTGCAACCAAACAAACAAAAAAAGAACTGCGGGCTTATACAGAAGTGGAAATAAGCGTTAGTTTTCAGGTCCCAGAAAGTTAAGTTTCTACAAATTCTTTTTTTTTTTTTTGTAGAGACAGAGTCTCACTTTATCACCCTTGGTAGAGTGCCGTGGCATCACACAGCTCACAGCAACCTCCAACTCCTGGGCTTAGGCGATTCTCTTGCCTCAGCCTCCCAAGTAGCTGGGACTACAGGTGCCTGCCACAACACCCGCCTATTTTTTTTGTTGCAGTTTGGCCAGGGCCGGGTTTGAACGCACCACCCTCGGCATATGGGGCCGGCACCCTACCCGCTGAGCCACAGGCGCCGCCCCTCCACAAATTCTTAAGAGCTGAGTCACCACAGGGAGGACCTCACAGGTGTATCCTTGGGGTCTCCTTGAGAAGACATCTGTTCTCTTGGACCTCACTTTTTCTGGGTATCCTCTCTCGTTATGATGCAGTAAGAAGTCCCTTACCAAATGCAGCCCCCAAGTTTTGTACTTCTCAGCCTTCTGAAACATAAGCCAAATACATTTCTTTTTTTATTTTTTTAGAGACAGAGTCTCACTTTGTCATCCTAGGTAGAGTGCTATGGCGTCACAGCTCACAGCAACCTCCAGCTCTTGGGCTTAGGTGATTCTCTTGCCTCAGCCTCCCAAGTAGCTGGGACTACAGGTGCCCACCACAACGCCCGGATAGTTTTTTTTTTTTTGGCCAGGGCTGGGTTTGAACCTGCCACCTTCGGCATATGGGGCCGGTGCCCTAGTCCTCTGAGCCACAGGCGCCACCCCGGATAGTTTTTTTGTTGCAGTTTGGCCGGGGCCGGGTTCGAACCTGCCACCCTCGGTATATGGGGCCAGCGCCCTACTCACTGAGCCATAGGTGCCGCTCCAGGCCAAATACCTTTCTATTCATTATAGATTCCCAAGCCTGTGGTGTTCTGTTACAGCAGCATAAAATGGACTAAGACGGAGACTATGGAGACATGATGAGGAAATGCAATGGGCATCAAGGATCGGATCCTGAAACAGAAGTGAGCAAGAAAACTGGCAAAATTTGAATAATGTCTATAGTTTTCTTTCTTTTTTTTTTTTTTTTCAGGTTTTTTTTTTTTTTTTTTTTTATTGTTGGGGATTCATTGAGGGTACAATAAGCCAGTTACACTGATTGCAATTGTTAGGTGAAGTCCCTCTTGCAATCATGTCTTGCACCCATGAAGTGTGACACACACTAAGGCCCCACCCCCTTTTTTTTTTTTTGAGACAGAACCTCAAGGTGTTGCCCTGGGTAGAGTGCCGTGGCATCACAGCTCACAGCAACCTCTAACTCCTGGGCTCAACCATTCTCCTGCCTCCGCCTCCCAAGTAGCTGGCACTATAGGCGCCCGCCACAACGACTGGCTATTTTTTGGTCACAGCCGTCATTGTTGTTTGGCAGGCTGGGCTGAATTCAAACTATCCAGCTCAGGTGTATGTGGCTGGCACCTTAGCAGCTTGAGTCACAAGCACCGAACCACATCTATAGTTTTTTTTTGAGGTAAAGATTAACTTTATTTATTTATTTTTTATTGTTGGGGATTCATTGAGGGTAATCTATAGTTTTCTTAACGGTATTGTATTAATGGTTTTGATCTTGAAGTGGCTGAGTTGCACTAATATTAATCATGGAGTAGCTCCCAGATAAGGAGGGTTTATGGGTGCCAAGCACTGTACACAAATTCTACAGTTTAATCTCTTTACAACCTTTCAAGGTAGTGCAATCAGCTTATCTTAATCTATTTTGTGTTGCTATAACAGAATACCTGGCTCTGGGTAATTTGTAATAAACAGAAATTTATTTGGCTCACATTTCTTGAGGTTGAGAGAAGTCCCGGGATGCAGGGCCTGCATTTGGTGAGCATCTGGTGAGGGCCTTGTTTTGTAATCCCAGGGCGGAAGTCAAGAGGGTGAGAGAGAGCAAGAGATCTGACTGGAAGCCCTGAGACCTTTTATAAACATTAATCCATTCTTTTTTTGAGACAAAGTCTCACTCATTCTGTCACCCTGGGGTTGAGTGTTGTGGCATCATCCTAGCTCACAGGAACCTCAAACTCTTGGGCTCAAGCAATCCTTTTGCCTGAGCCTCCAGAGTAGCTAGGACTACAGACCCCTGCCACAACACCCACCTAATTTTTTCTATTTCTGGTAGAGTTCTTGCTCAGGCTGGTCTTGAACTCCTGAGTTTAAACAATCCACCTGCCTTGGCCTCCCAGAGTGCTACCATTACAGGTGTGAGCCACTGAACCTAGTGACATTAATCCATTTTTGAGGGTGAAGCCCTAAGGACTTAAACTGTTCTCATTAGACCCCACCTCCCAACACTTACTGCAATGGGGGTTGCGTCCAACAAATACTTTTGGGAAGGACACAGTCAAACCATCGCAAGCTCCACTTTCCAGACTGGAAATTTAGGTTCTACAGCTGGGGATTTGAGCCTAGGTGGCAGTTCAGAGACTGCCTTTTGATTATATCAGTGGAGGATAGTTTAGCTCAGGGGCACTTAAGAGCGCAGACCCCTTCAAGAGGTAGCCTATGTCTATAGTCCCGGCTACTGGGGAGGATGCTTGGGACCAGAGGGTTTAATTAAGGCTGGCCAACATAGCAAGACTCCCTCCCCCACCATAATAATAATAATAATAACAAAGAGGCAGCCTATGGTGGTAGAGCCAGGGGCAGGGAGGCTAAGCAGAATTTTGCTCCTGGGAAGACCAGGAAGAGTGTACTGAGGCCCCTCTACCCTAGCGGTTGTGCAGGGCCTGGCCTGGACAGGAAGGATGCAGCTTCCTGCTCTCAGCAGGTGCAGGGCTGGTGGCGTTAGCAAGTCACCTCCTGCCTCCTTCCAGAAAGGATCTGAGGCAACTTTTACAGATTTTTAGGATAAAAACAATAAAAACCAGCAAGCCAAGACTGGAGTAGAGGCATAGTAATCACGTAAGAAGAGTAGTCTAGAAAGCTCGGGATTATAGAAAGGCGCACTGCGGAGCCTATGCAGTGTTTGTTTGAAGGAAGGGTGGCGGTTAATGGTTCCTGTGGGCCCTCTGGTGGACACAAAGGGAAAGAACACTTAATTTGTTCAGCATACACTTCTTATGCACCCATCATGGGATAGGGCAGGGGTCCTCAAACTTTTTAAACAGGGGGCCAGTTCACTGTCCCTCACACCGTTGGAGGGCCAGACTATAGTTTAAAAAAAAAACTATGAACAAATTCCTATGCACACTGCACATATCTTATTTTGAATTATAAAAACAAAATGGGAACAAATACAATATTTAAAATGAAGAACAACTAAAGTTAAATCAACAAACTTACCAGTATTTCAATGGGAACTATAGGCCTGCTTTTGGCTAATGAGATGGTCAATGTCTGGTTCCATATTTGTCACTGCTAGTCGTAACAAGTGATGCAAGTGTGCATCAGTTAGTCCTGAGACAGAGAGGAGGGGAGTCCGAGAGTGCCGCACACATTCCACACATGCGCACTGTAGCAGGACAGGCAGCGGTGCAAAAACGCCTGGAGGGCCGGATCAATGTCCTCAGCTGGCCGCATGTGGCCAGCGGGCGGTAGTTTGAGAACCCCTGGAATAGGGTAAGGACTGTGCTCTGGGATTCTGGAAATCCGAAATAGGAAGGGCCTCACTGAAGGTTGCACAGCACCAGCGACAGGTCCTGCGTCATTCCACAACACTGTGGGAACAACTCCTCCTTTTGATTGGATGAAACCTCAGAAGGTAGGTAGGGATGTGAAGAGGGGGAAAGCACCGACCCTGCAGTCATCAGCCCTGGCCTTGACTCCCAGCTCCACCCACTGCTTGCCATGTGAAGTTATAAAAGTCTCTCAGGTTCTCAGGGCTTCCATGTCCTTATCCATAAAATAGGGTTATCATAACACCCACCTCTTGAGAACTGTGAGAGTTAAATGAATTGACGGATGTCAAGGGCAGAAAATGATGCTTGGCTCATGGAAGAGGCAGAGTTCTCAGGGAGGAGAAATGCAGGCCCAAAGAGGGGGACAGCCCTGTCCAATGTCATCATCCAGCTCAATAGGGCAGGGTAGGAAATGAATAGGGCTTCAGAAAAGTTTAAAAGCTTCTGTCTCCAACCAAGAGATGATGTTGTTAGTAAGGGTGTTATTATTGGGGGAAGTCAGCTCTCTTTCTCTCTCCATGTGGGCGTGGCTATCATTGGCTCTGCCTCACCCATCCTGGGGCAAAGAGATCCTCCTGGGCCTGGGGTCTCAGAGGCCCAGAGCAGGTCACACAAACTCCAGGGGAGTACCCTTAGAGGCTTTCTTCCCCCTTTCTGTCTCCCAACCCTGCAGGCAGTAATTATCTAGTCTTTGGCATTGAGCTGTGTATGCTGAGCTATGGGAGAGAAGGTCCAGAACCTTGAGGGTGTAGAAGAGAGAAATCAGTCTGCCCACTGGGCTTTTTCTCACCTCTATTTGGAGATAGTCATGGAACCTCAAATTATTGGGAGAGTTCAGTAAGTTAATATGTAGAAAAGCCTCACATAGTGCCTGGTTCATCGTAACTATGATTAGTAGTATCCTCATCCTTCAAAGTTCAGGCTGGATGTCACTTCTTCCAGGAAGCTTTCCCTGACTTTGCTAGGTTAAGTTTGGTGCCTGAGTCTCCTGTGCATCCCTGTTCTTTCTGATCACTCAGAGTTATAATTGTTCTTATATTTGTTTTTGGTTTTTTTGTTTTGTTTTTTGCAGTTTTTGGCTGGGGCCAGGTTTAAACCCACCACCTCCAGTATATGGGGCCAGCACCCTACTCCTTGAGCCACAGGCGCCACCCTGTTCTTATATTTGTCTTTGTTCCATACTCAACAGTGAGCCACAAGGAGGGATTGTGCCACACCTTGTTTACTGTTGTATCCTCAATATGACAGGTGCAGGTAGGAGTGACAAATCTATTTTAGATGAATGGGTGAGGTTGATAAGAGCTGGGGGATTCGAGGATGAGGCCCTCTATGCCACTTAATGTGTTTGATGTAAGCTCTCAGAGTTTCAGTCTCCCTACCCCAAGTGAAATGGAACTTAAAATAGCCCCTACCTAATAGCTTGGTACATTTAGGTTTGTTGGTATGTTTTGTTGGATAATTCTTCTTTCTCTTTCCATGCTATATTACCAATGAAATTTTGTTTTCTAGTGAGGCTGAAGGCATTTACCAACACTTACCATGAGGGAAAGGCAGTTCCTCTCCAAACAGCTGTGCATAGCACATGGAGCATGTTACATACATATAAAATGATTCTAGGTCATGCACAGATGGAGCAAGAGGGTGGCCACCTGCAAGCCAAGGAGAGAGGCCTCAGAGGCAACCAATCCTATTGGTACCTTGTTCTTAGACTTCCAGCCTCCAGAACTGTGAGAAAGTAAATTTCTGTTGTGGAAGCCCCCCTCCAAAACAGTTATTCTATTTGTTCCCTACCTACTGCAAAAAAGGATTTTAAAACGGAATAAGGTTTGCCATTTAGATAATAATATTTTAGCTATGCCAATTTTCTAGTCTGGATATTATACTACAGGTATATAAAATGTCACCATTCAGGGAAGCTGGATGAAGGGCACATAGGACTCTATTTTTGTACTACTTTTACAATTTCCTATAAATCTATAATTATTTTAAAATAAAAATGTTTAAAGGGTTTGAGCCTGATTAAATATATAAAATTATTATATATTTAATATTATGTCATTAAACATGAAAACAATATCTAATTAGATAAGACATGCAGACTTGACTATGCATGCTTATTTATTAATAATTTTTATAATATCAAAAAAGCTTGATAACAACCTAAATGTATAACCTTAGGGGATTGTTTTTGAGAAAAGCAGTAGCATCCATACAATGGAATACTACATAGATACCGGAAAGCAACAAGTAGAATTGTATTTATTATTTTGGGAAAATTTTACCAATATCTTGGTGAGTTAAAAATACCAAATAATATTTCTAGTCTAGAAAGATACTCATTAAAACATGAAAAGTGATTGTCTCAGGGCTTGGGATTGCAGAAGATTTTTTATATTTCTTTTTGCTAATCTATTCCATTTCTCTTCAAAGCAAATATTATTTGTTCAGTAAAACATTTAAGAAGTAGAGATTAGCTGGGCACGGTGGCTCACGCCTGTAATCCTAGCACTTGGGAGGCTGAGGCGGGTGTATTTCCTGAGCTCAAAAGTTCTAGACCAACCTTAGCAAGAGGGAGACCCTGTCTCTAAAAAAAATAGCCGGGCGCTGTCGTGGCAGGCCCCTGTAGTCCCAGCTACCTGGGAGGCTGAGGCAATAGAATTGCTTGAACCCAAGAGTTTGAGGTTGCTGTGAGCTGGAATGCTACAGCACTTTACTGAGGGCGACATAGTGAGACTCTGTCTCAAAAAAAGTAGAGATTATATAATGTTTTGAAGGGGATAATCAGAAAAGGAGGAAAAAATTAATAGTACCAGGAGTCATGAGTGAGGTGGCTACAGCAATTGAGGTCCTGACAGACCCAACAACAGGGGAAATAGGACCTGGTGAAATTCCCCCTGCATAAAAGTCCCTGGGAGAGTCTGACGTTTTCTTCTAGGACATAGAATTCCCAAAAGGCTGCACCGAAGCAATCTGGCTTCAAACTAGCAAACTAGCTTTCAGTCTAGCAATTGACTAGACTTAGCTCTGTTTTGACTCTTCCATTCATTAGATGAGTGACCTTGAGCAAAACTCTGCCCCTCTCAGAGGCTCAGTACTTCCGTCCATAACATAAAAGGAGATGGACTTCAAAGTCTCCAAGACCTTTTCCGGCTCTATCAACGCTAGATTACTTAGCAGTTGACTGGCTAGCTTTCCCAAGTCCTCGGCGGCATGACAGCCGCGGAGTAGCGCCGCGGTCGCGGAGGGGTTAACACCGGCGGGCCCCGCCCCAGAAGAACTTCCCCCGTCCGGGTTGTACCCTTGATCCCGCCCCCAGGCCGTGCGTCCACCGGAAGTGCCCGCGCGCGCGGGCAGCTCACTTCCGCCCGGCAGGTAACAGCCGCGGGGCTCGGAGCGGCAGGCAGCACAGACGCACCGGGAGAGCGGGAGGAGAAGGCCGCGGACGTTTTGCTGCCGAGTCGAACCGAGCCCTAGCGCTGGGAGCCGTTCGGACCTGCGGGTGAGGAAGCAGGGAGCCCCGCGAGTCAGGAGAAGAAGTGGGGCAGGGAGTCGGGGCGGGGGTCTGAGGTGAGGTGTTTGCCGGGTCAGAGGTCATGAAGAGGACGCTGCGCTAGTGGGGCGCGACCTGCGTCCCCGGCCCGGATGAGGCGGAAACGCTGCGGGTTCATTCATTCACGTCCGTTTGGCGGCCGCCGGTTCCCTGGCCACCTCAATTCCGCAGCCCCTGTTGGAGTACCCGCCCAGAGACTCCTAGACTTAGGCCCCGCGGAGCCCGCCCCTGCCCCGAGGAAAAACTCTTTGGGCTATGATTTCCCACCTCACACTTAATGTGGCCATCCTGAGGCCTCCTTGTTCAAGGCCTTACCTCTTTGCCTAGGTTCAAAAAAAAAAAAAAAAAGTCAAGCAACGCCCGTGCCACCTGCTCCCAGATAGGCTTGTGCTTGATTTCCCTGTTTGAGCCTCAGGGACAAATTGAATGGGAACACCTGTAATAATGCTAAAATACACCGAGGAAGATGCTCTCTTCCCTGGTTGGTTATTGAGTCCCTGTGCTAAACACTTTACTTAGTTAGAATGCCACATTTAAGCCTAACAGCAACCCTTGTGAGGTGGCTACTTTTGTTATCCCCATTTTATCGACAAGAACCCTGAGGCCCAGAAAGGTTAAATCACACATGCAAGGTCAGTTTAGTAGCAGAGGCAGGGCCAGGGCTCCTACCCTTGCTTTCAGGGACCCAAGAAGTGCAGAGACAAAGGAGTGGCTAGAGCAGCGTTGAGATGTAGGGGCTACTTAATATTTTTAGCTGCTGTTGTATTTATTTGAGTCTATGTCAATATGTATAACCTTATTGCTTCTTGTTCGATTTCCATAAAGGGCATTTGATTCACTTTCTCTAGCATGAAACAATCCTGCAGGCTGTTGCTATAAGTGATTTACCTTGCAGGGCTAGAGTTTAAGATTTTCCTGACAGATAAGAAACTATGAGGCACAAAACGGGTTATCCGTGAAGCTAATTGAAGAATATCCAGAACCTCTCTTGAGAGTGGTCGATCTGCATTTCTTTCAGTGTGAGGAGAGAGGAACCACATGACCCCTACAGGATGTTTGGGCTCTTTACTCGGGAAGAAAGTACCCAAAGGAAGGGTCTTTGCTTTTCTGAGAAATGTGCAGGCCCCATGACCTCTTGCTGGGGAGAGCATATTTTGCCTGGTAGATAAGGAGATAAGGAGATGGTTTGGTGGCTGGAGGGCTTTGCTCTTGGAGTATGAGTCTTATTCCTTTGTAGACATTCACTTACTCTAATTCTGCCTTAGTTTCCTTGACAGCACAAGAAAGGCCTATCACCTTCCTCCTCTCTGGTGGGTGTTATAAGTCTTAATGAACTTGCGAAGGTTTCCACATGCTTCTGAAGTACCTTTTTTTTTTTCTTAACTCTATGAATTTGTTCCTCCTGTTCCATTGACTTCACAGAAACTTAATAGTGTCACCTTATCCCTGTCCTTCCAAGGGAGGATTTGAGATGAAGGGACTTGTCACAGATGATAGGAACATTAGCAGAGCTCAGAGCCTTTGGCTCCCTTTCCTGAGTCAAGGCCACCAGTCTCATCTGACCTCTTAGAAACTGTCATGAGAAGCAGCTTCAGTACTCAAAGAATGTGTATTGAGTGTGAGTTGAGCAGATGCTTCATACTGAGGTACTTGAAGGGTTTAGAGGTATAATGGAAAGAGTACTGCCTGACGCCCTGTCGGTCAGCCTTGGATTTGACCCAGCTCAGCAGCTTCCCAGAAGTATGACCTGGATAATTTGCTTAAGCATGGCCTCCTTTGCCACAGCTCTAAAATAATATCACTCCTTCCTTCTCCCCAACCCTGATTTGTGCAGAGCTTATTGTGGGTGCTTCTACATTAAGCCAGTTGAAGCCTGCTTGGGGCCTGTGAAGAATGCTGTCAGCCCTGGCTTGAGGGATGTTATTTCCTTCTGCAAATAGAGGCCTTCATGTACTCAAGACTTCTACCCTTCTTGTTTCACTTCTTAAAAGTAGTTCAGAACATGGGCAGCGCCTGTGGCTCAGTCGGTAAGGCGCCGGCCCCATATACCGAGGGTGGCGGGTTCAAACCCGGCCCCGGCTGAACTTCAACCAAAAAATAGCTGGGCGTTGTGGCGAGCGCCTGTAGTCCCAGCTACTCGGGAGGCTGAGGCAGGAGAATCGCTTAAGCCCAGGAGTTGGAGGTTGCTGTGAGCTGTGTGAGGCCACGGCACTCTACCAAGGGCCATAAAGTGAAACTCTGTCTCTACCAAAAAAAAAAAAGTAGTTCAGAACACCTTTAGTCTGTTGGTTCTACTGGCTCTGGGTATGGACTTCCTCTTTTTCTAGTCATTCTCTGAAAGTGTTGTGTGTCTTAACTGCTCACTTCCTGAATCCTCTCCCCCAACCCCCCCCGCCCACGTCTCCCCAATCCCTCACTCTGTCTGGCACCAAAGTATGATTTGCTGACAGTAAACAAGCATGACTTGGGTATGGGTTTTGAAAGTTAAGGGGCAACAGTTCTGAAGATGTTTCTTTTTTCTGAACAAGTCTCTTTGCCTAAGATAGGTCATTGATATCACAGTCCAGAAATGATTTTTCTTGTATCTCTTGACACAGAAAGGAACAAATACTAGAGAGAGAAAATATCAACTGAACAGTTGGGGAATCTGGGAATCCTTAAAAAAAATCCTGCTTGAAAATCCACCAGTGCGGGCGGCGCCTGTGGCTCAGTGAGTAGGGCGCCAGCCCCATATGCCGAGGGTGGCGGGTTCAAACCCGGCCCCGGCCAAACTGCAACCAAAAAATAGCCGGGCGTTGTGGCGGGCGCCTGTAGTCCCAGCTGCTCGGGAGGCTGAGGCAGGAGAATCGCGTAAGCCCAAGAGTTAAGAGGTTGCTGTGAGCCGTGTGACGCCACGGCACTCTACCCGAGGGCAGTACAGTGAGACTCTGTCTCTACAAAAAAAAAAGAAAATCCACCAGTGATTTTCAGTTGCCCTCAGGCTAAAACTCACATTCCTTAGCCTGACTTTCAAGGCCTTTTGAACTCTGATCTCTGTCTGGCTCTCTTTCCTTATCTCTTCTACTCCATGCTTCCACATTCTCCCAAGCTCCAGTCGAACTCAGCTGCTTGCCAGTTCTGCAGTCCCCAATCTTTACACCTCTCAGTCTTTGCTTTGTGCTGTTCCCTTTGCTCAAACCCATTTTGTGCTCCCCCCACACCTTTGCTAGACTACTGCTTGGTGCTTCTCATCTGGTTGCCACCCCACATTGCAGGCCTGAGCTAGATGTTCCTCCTTGATGGTCCTGTAGCGGTAATCATAGAGGGTTGTGATTGTGTTTACTTGGCTGTGTTCTAAGTCAATATACTCTTAAACCTTGGCAAGGACTTGTGTTTTGTTTTGTTTTTTCACTATTTTATTCTATTTTTATTTTTTGTTGTTGTTGCATTTTGGCTGGGGTCGGGTTTGAACCCACCACCCTCAGTATATGGGACTGGCACCCTACTCACGGAGCCACAGGCGCTGCCCGGCAAGGACTTGTTTTAACTGTGTCTCCAGCACCTAGTGAGACGTCTGGCACACAGTTGGTGCTCAGTATATGTTCGGTGAATGAACAAATATTGTATTGAATTGTTAGGATTGCTTGACTCCTAAGGAATTCAAAGCATTTTCTAGGTGATCTCCTATCCATCCTCATGTCACTTTGTGAAGACGGAAAAATCTGATCAGAAGTGGGATTGACTACTTTTAAACTTCACTTGGTACCACCAGTGAGCAACCAGAGTGCTCCAAGACCTGGGAGTTTGGTGGGAGCAGGGAGGTGGTAAACTTCTCCCTGGGTAGTAGTAATAGTGGCTAACATATACTTTGTCTGTATTGACTTGTTTTAGCCTCACAGATCCCTCAGGTATGTAACATTGTAGTTCCCATTTTACAGTTGTGGTGTGACTGTGTCTGCTGTGTCTTGTAGAACCTAGGAGAGCTCCTTTTATACCTGCCCACCTTCCCTTTCCAACCCTTTATTCTTAGATTATCTCCTGTTACATGGTAGAGCTGTGGAGGGACGTGGTAGTAGTTCTGTACTCCCAGTCCTCATGCTCTTTGAGTGTTTAGCCTTTGGCTTGACCTCTTACCTCCTTCAGGAAGGTCTCCCTGAAGTTGGGAGGCCTCTTCTAGGTAAATTAATGGCTGGTAGACTGCAGAAGGCTCAGAGTTCATCAATACCAGGATGCCTTAGTCACTGACTCTCTAGGTTACTGTCTGCCTCTTGTGTGGACTCTTGAGTTGGAAGATGATAGATTTGGAAGTGAGGTTTCAAAAAGTTTAAAACCTCACGCCTGTAATCCTAGCACTCTGGCAGGCCAGGTTGAGGTGGGGGTTGGTGCTGGGTATTGCCTGAGCTCAGGAGTTTGAGACCAGCTTGAGCAAGAGTGAGACCTCATCACTACTAAAAATAGAAAAACTAGCCAGACGCTGAGGCAGGTGCCTGTAGTCCCAGCTACTCGGGAGGCTGAGGCAAGAGGGTCACTTGAGCCCAAGAGTTTGAGGTTTCTGTAGTATGATGCCATAGCACTCTACTGAGGGTGACAAAATGAGACTCAGTCTCAAAAAAAAAAGGTTAAAACTAAATCTTTAATGTTCATTTTCAGCACAATAGCTGGGTTCTGTGCAGGACTAGATGTGGAAGGGCGATGGTTTTTGCTCCCTTCTTGCTTTTAGTATCTTAAGCATATTGAGAATGGAATAACAAAATTTCAGGATAGCATCTCTAAGTATTGGGTGGCCAGGTGCTGAGACACTGAGAACACAGACTTCATAAGTACAGTGTTCACTCATACCTTCAGTATTTATTGAGGCCTGCTGGTTGCCTGGTGCTGGGCTGTGCTAATAGGTGAACAAGATGTAGTTTCTGCCTTTGGGTTGTTTACTTCATTCTAACGGGAGAGAAGACAAAAAAGAAAAAGAAAATAAATGCAATGATTAGAAAAACCAAGCCATGAGGGAAACAAAACACGTAACATACCCAAAGCCTATTAAAATGTAAGTCAGATCTCAGGACATTTGGCACAAAACCCTCCAGTGGCTTCCAGCTCACTCAGAGTTAAAGCCAGAATCCTCATCTTTAATCTAAAGACCCCTTCATTTTCCTCTGATTTATGACCCATGGTATCCTTACTGTTCCCTCAGCCACGTTTACCTCCCTGCTATTCCTCAGACATGCCAGGCACACTTCTACATTTGCATTGGCTATTCTTTTGCCTAGCAGGCTCTTCCCCAGATGACGTCGTCTGTCACCTTCTCAAAGAGGCCTTCTGTGTTCACATTAGTTAAATTTCAAACTCCCTCTTTCTCCTACCCCAGTCTTCCTTCCCTGCTCTTTTTTCCTCCATAGCACTTAATCACTTATCTAAGACAGTGTGCATTTTACTTATTTGTCTTATTTATGATCTCTGTCCCTCTTTAGGATGTAAGCTTCATGAAGGAAAGTATTTTTGTCTATTTCATTCACTGCTATTTCCCCAGCATGTAGAACAGTGGTTCTTAACCTTCCTGATGCTGTGACCCTTTAATACAGTTCCTGTGGGTCTCGACCCACTGGTTAAGAACCACTGATGTAGAACAACTGCTGGTACATGGAATATGCTCAGTAAATGGTTGAGTAAGAACACTGGGGCATGTGGCCAGAGAAGTACTTGAAGGTAGTGCATGTAGGGAAGGTGTCTTTGAAGTGAGGTCATCTAAGCTGAGATTTGAAGGATAAATTGGAGTATCCAGGAGAGGATAATCTAGGCAGAAGGGTCAGCAAGTGCAGAGGCAATGAAGAGCCTGGCAGTCAGAGGAACACAGAGGGCCTGGAGGCCTAGGGGCAAGGGCTTGGCCATGCTCAAGTCACAGCCTGTGTCAGAGTTCCTGCCTCCCATAGCTCTGTCACTCTCTGAGCTGATGCCCGGGGACCTGGGCTCACTGGAGATGTAGCCACATGACCTCCTACCCTTGCCCTTTCTTCTCTCATCATTTATTTACTTGCCTTGCATGTATTGGCTGTAAATGGGCTGGATGTCTGGATGTCTGGCATTTTCTTTCTTTTTGAGACAAAGTCTCATTTTGTCACCCTTGGTAGAGTGCTGTGGCATCATAGCTCACAGCAACCTCAAATTCCTGGCTTAAGTAATTCTCTTGCCTCAGCCTCCCAAGTAGCTGTGACTATAGGTGCCTGTCACAAGTCCTGGCTAATTTTTTTTTTTTTTTGGCCGGGGCTGGGTTTGAACCCGCCACCTCCGGCATATGGGACCGGCGCCCTACCCGCTGAGCCACAGGAGCCGCCCCTGGCTAATTTTTTTTTTTAGAGTCGGAGTCTCACTCTGGCTCAGGCTGGTCTCAAACCTGTGAGCTCAAGCAATGCACCTGCCTTGGCCTCCCAAGTGCTGGGATTACAGGCATGAGCCACCACACCTGGCCTTTTTTTTTTTTGTAGAGACAGAGTCTCACTTTATCGCCCTCGGTAGAGTGCCATGGCATCACACAGCTCACAACAACCTCCAACTCCTGGGCTGAAGCGATTCTCTTGCCTCAGCCTCCCGAGTAGCTGGGACTACAGGCGCCCGCCACAACGTCCGGCTATTTTTTGGTTTGCAGTTCAGCCGGGCTGGGTTTGAACCCGCCACCCTCGGTATGTGGGGCCGGCGCCCCACTGAATGAGCCACAGGCGCCGCCCTCTTTTTTTTTTTTTTTTTTTCTGAGACAGTGTCACTCTGTCCCCCTAGGTAGAGTGCCATGGCAGCATCATAGCTCACAGCAACCTCAAACTCCTAGGCTTAAGTGAGCCTCCTCTTTAGCCTCCCAATTAGCTAGGAGTACAAGGCACCTGCCATAATGCCTGGCTAGTTTTTCTATTTTCTTTTTCCTTTTTTTTGTAGAGACAGAGTTTCACTTTATGGCCCTTGGTAGAGTGCCGTGGCATCATACAGCTCACAGCAACCTCCAACTCCTGGGCTTAAGCTATTCTCTTGCCTCAGCCTCCCGAGTAGCTGGGACTACAGGCGCCTGCCACAACGCCCGGCTATTTTTTGGTTGCAGTTCGGCCGGGGCCGGGTTTGAACCCGCCACCCTTGGTATATGGGGCCGGCACCTTACCGACTGAGCCACAGGTACCACCCTCTTTTTCCTTTTTTTTGAGACAGAGTCTCACTTTGTCATCCTCTGTAGTGTGTTGTGGTGTCACAGTTCACAGCAACTTCAAACTCTTTTTTTTTTTTTTTTTTTTTTTTTTTGTAGAGACAGAGTTTCACTTTATTGCCCTCGGTAGAGTGCCGTGGCGTCACACAGCTCACAGCAACCTCCAACTCCTGGGCTTAGGCGATTCTCCTGCCTCAGCCTCCCGAGTAGCTGGGATTACAGGCGCCCGCCACAATGCCCGGCTATTTTTTTGTTGCAGTTTGGCCGGGGCTGGGTTTGAACCCGCCACCCTCGGTATATGGGGCCGGCGCCCTGCTCACTGAGCCACAGGCGCTGCCCGCAACTTCAAACTCTTGAGCTTAAGCGATTCTCTTGCCTCAGCCTCCCAAGTAGCTGGGACTATAGGCACCCGCCACAATGCCCAGCTATTTTTTGGTTGTAGTTGGCCCAGGCTGTATTCAAACCCACCGGGTCCAGTGCATGTGGCTGGTGCCCTAGCTGCTGAGCTACAGGCACCAAGCCAAGTTTTTCTATTTTCAGTAGAGAAGAGATCTCACTCTTGCTCAGGCTGGTCTCCAACTCCTGAGCTCAAGCAGTCTACCTGCCTTGGTCTCCCAGAGTGCTGAGATTATAGGCATGGGCCACCAAGCCTGGTCTTGGCATTTCTATTTTAGTACAGTAAAAACAGTGGAGCAAATGTATCTGTGATTCAGGCGAACCCAGTGGATGGAACATTGAGAAGCTGCTCTCTAGCAGAAGTTGGTTTACAAAATACAGAATTTCTCTAAGAAAGGAGTTGAGCAGTAGTCATTCAACTATTTATTGAATACCTGCTGTTTACCAAATACAGTCTAGGAGTTAGGAATACAGTAGGGAACAAGATGGACAAAATCCTTGCCAGCATGGAATTTACATTATGGAGGGAGAAAAAATAGACGATAATAGTACTTTTTTTGAGAAAGAGCCTCAAACTGTCGCCCTGGGTAGAGTGCTGTGGCATCACAGCTCACAGCAACCTCCTACTCCTGGGCTCAAGCAAATTCTCCTGCCTCTGCCTTCCAAGTAGCTGGGACTATAGGCACCGGCCACACGCCTGGCTGTTTCTTTGTTTTTTTTTTTGGTTGCAGCTGTCATTGTTGTTTGGCGGGCCCTGGCTGGATCCGAACCCGCCAGCTCAGGTGTATGTGGCTGGCACCTTAGCCACTTAAGTGTCGAGCCAATAATAGTACATTTTATAGTGTGTAGATAAAAAGTGCTTTGAGTGGGGAAAAGAGGAGGAAAGAGGGTTGGGAAGTAGTAGGGATTGATGGAGGGGGTGTACACAATTTTTAATGACGTGGTCAGTGCTGGTATGGTGGCTTATACCTGTAATCCCAGGGACTTGGGAGGCTGAGGTGGGAGAATCATTTGAGACCAGAAGTTCAAGACCAGCCTGGGCAACATAGCTAGATCCCATCTTTTAAAAAATGGGGAAAAAAAAATTAGTCCCAGCTGTTTGGACTTTTTTGAGCTCAGGAGTTCGAGGCTACAATGAGTTATGATCATGCCACTGCATTCCAGCCTGGGTGACAGAGTGAGAACCTGTCTCTGACAAAAATAAGTGGTCAGAGAAGTCCTCAATGAGAAGGTGACATTTGAGCCAAGACTTAAAAGAGGTGAGGGACTGAGCCATAGGATACCTGGAAAAGCCTTCCTAGCAATATGCAAAGGCCCTGGGGTAGAAACATGCCTGTTGTGTTCAAGGGTCAGCAAAGAGGCCTGTGTAGCTGTAGCTGAGGTAGTGATGGGGAGAAGAGTTCAAAGGATAATGCCAATGGTGAGGAAGTGTATCATTTCATCCAGGGCTTTGTGGGACATGAGGCCATGGTAGGGACTTTGGCTTTTATTGTGAGTGAGACAGGGAATTGTTGGAGGATTTTGAGCAGCGGGATGCCACTGTCTGACTTAGACTATAATAGGATCATTCTCGCTGTTGCTAAAGTGGGTTGTTGGGGGAGCAGTGTTAGTAGCAATCTCAATGGAGGTGATGGTGGCCTAGGGCCAGGTGGTAGTGATGGAGCTGGGGAGAAGCTGCTCCTGGATTCTAGATTCATTTTGAAAGTAAACTCAATAGGGTTTGCTTATAGCTTAGATGTGGGATATGAGGAAGAATACGCTGTTAAGAAACTCTGAGGTTGGGCGGCGCCTGTGACTCAGTCAATAAGACGCCGGCCCCATATACCGAGGCCGGCCCCGGCCAAACTGCAAAACCAAAAAATAGCCGGGCGTTGTGGCGGGCGCCTGTAGTCCCAGCTACTTGGGAAGCTGAGGCAAGAGAATCGCTTAAGCCCAGGAGTTGGAGGTTGCTGTGAGCTGTGTGAGGCCACGGCACTCTATGGAGGGCCATAAAGTGAGACTCTGTCTCCACAAAAAAAAAAAAAAAAGAAACTCTGAGGTTGACTCAGCACCCATAGCATAGTGGTTACTGCGTCAAGCACATACACTGAGGCTGATGGGTTCAAACCCAGCTCAGGCCAGCTAAACAACAATGACAACTGCAACCAAAAAATAGCTGAGCATTGTGGCGGGCGCCTGTAGTCCCAGCTACTTGGGAGGCTAAAGCAAGAGAATCGCTTAAGCCCAAGAGTTGAAAGTTGCTGTGAGCTGTGATGTCATGGTACTCTACCAAGGGCGATGTACCAAGACTCTGTCTCAAAAAAAAAATTTAAATTAGGCTGAGATTTTTAAGAACCTGTTAAAGAGGCTTGTCGCCTGTAGCTCAGCCCCCAGGGTGCCAGCTACACACACTGGACCTAGTAGATTTGAATGCAGCCCAGGCCTGCCAAACAACAATGACAACTACAACCAGAGAATAACTGGGTGTGGTAGCAGGCGCTTGTAGTCCCAGCTACTTGGGAGGCTGAGGCAGGAGAATTGCTTAAGGCCAAGAATTTGAGGTTGCTGTGAGCTATGATACAATGGCACTCTACCCAGGGCAACAGCATGAGACTCTGTCTCAAAAAAAGAAAAGAAAAAGAACCTGTTAAAGATAGTGTTGGCAGTAAGTAGATGGTGAAGACTGCAGGATTAGACAGTAGGAAGGGGAAGGAAGCAAGAGGTCTGTTTTATGTTAGGTTTGAATGCCTATTAGTCGTATAGACATTCAAGTGGAGATGTCAGTAGACAGTTTGGATATATGTGCTGGGAGTTCAGGGGAGAGATTGGGACTAGGAATGTAAAGTTGTGAGTTGTCAGCATGTGGATGTTACTTAAAGCTGTGATCTTGGGGCGGCACCTGTGGCTCAGTGGGTAGGGCGCTGGTCCCATATACTGAGGGTGGCAGGTTCAAACCCTGCCCTGGCCAAACTGCAACAAAAAAATAGCCAGGCATCGTGGCAGGTGCCTATAGTCCCAGCTTACTCAGGAGGCTGAGGCAAGAGAATCGCCTAAGCCCAGGAGTTGGAGGTTGTTGTGAGCTGTGTGAGGCCATGGCACTCTACTGAGGGTGATAAAGTGAGACTCTGTCCCTACAAAAAAAAAAAAAAGCTGTGATCTTGGATGGGATCACCTAAAAGGGAAATAGTATAGATGGAAAATAGAAGAGGACCAGGCCTGAGCCGTGGTGTTAAAGGAAAAGAGGAAGAGGAGGAATAAACAGGACTGAGAAGGCATGGGCAGTGGGGTAGGAGGGAAAGCAGAGAGTGTGGCATCCTGGAGTCCAAAGGAAGGAAGGTGTTTCAGGGTAGAAGGAGTGATCATCAGTGTTGAATGCTTGTCAGCAGGAGACTTGCTTGTTATCTGAGATGAGTGCTGGATCTTCTGCTGGCAGAGTCTGACATAACCTGGCATTGAATCTCATCCATCCTGACCTCATCTCCTTTTCCTTACAAATCCTTGCCTTTAGTCAGGTAAAGGGGTCTCACAGACTTCTGAACATATGTTCTTGTTTTGGCCTTGGGTAAGTCACTTCTCTCTCAGTGTCTCTAGTTCCTCTTTTTTTTTTTTGAGACAGTCTCACTCCATTGCCCTTGGTAGAGTGCTATGACATCATAGCTCACAGCAACCTCCAACTCTTGGGCTCAAGCAATCCTCCTGTCTCAGTTTTTCTATTTTTAGTAGAGACGGGGTCTTGCTTTTGCTCAGGCTTGTCTGGAACTCATGAGCTCAAGCTGTCCACCCGCCTCAGCCTCTCAAAGTGCTAGGATTACAGGCGTGAGCCACTGTGCCTGGCTTATTATTATTTTTTGCCTCAAATCTAGAGGAACTTTCCTTTTTTTTGCAGATTTTTTTTTTTTTTTTTGAGACAGAGCCTCAAGCTATTGCCCTGGGTAGAGTGCCGTAGCATCATAGCTTACAGCAACCTTCAACTCCTGGGCTCAAGTGATTCTCCTGCCTCTGCCTCCCCAGTAGCTGGGACTACAGGCGCCTGCCACAACGCCCGGCTATTTTTTGGTTGCAGCTGTCATTGTTGTTTGGCGGGCCCAGGCTGGATGCAAACCTGCCGGCTCAGGTGTATGTGGCTGGCATCTTAGCTGCTTGAACCACAGGTGCTGAGCCTTCTTGGCAGATCTTTCCACACATTACTGCCTGTAGATTAGTTGAGGACAAACACCTGATGCTAGAATGAGGTGCCACTCAGTACTGATAAAAGAACATTTGTATGTGGCATTTGTCTGCCTTGAATTTCTTTACATTTTGAGGCTTTTAATTGCTAGGGGACCTCAGGAGATTAATTGGAGATTGATAAAAACTAATCCATTTTGATAGAAATGGATCCATTTTTATCCAAATCCTAAGAGGCCTGTAACTTGGCAGGCTCACTCAGACAGGCTTTCTTGAGGCACATGGCCAAACCTGACATTCCCTGTATCCATACTAATGGACTAGCCCTAAAGTGATCCTATAATTCAACATCCAAGGGACTCTGCAGAGCTACATGGCAACTCATTTCACATGCCCTTTAGCCTACAGCATGTGTATTTCTTTCTTTCTTTTTTTTTCCCCCAGTGGTAAGATAGGACTTTTATTAGAAGTTAGAAAGGAATATAGAAAAAGTAAAAAGCTCCAGAGCTTCTGGAAGGGGGAAAGAACTGAAGAACTCCCTCGGGAGTCTCCACGTGGGCTCTTTTATCTAGGGGTCTGAAGTCCAGAAGATTACACACAGCATGTGTATTTCTGACAGGGCTTTATTCATAGAGGAGGAGTTGTCTTGCTGGACAGTGTGGAACATATATGACCTCACGGTGGGGAGAGTTTTGGTACTACCATTTTCTAGTTGTGTGAGTCCAAACAAATGCCTTGACCTCTCTGGGCTTCAGTTTCCTCATCTGTAAATTCATGATATTATTAAAACCTTCTTCACAGTTTATTGTGAGGACTAAATTTAAAGCTCTTGACATAGTGTCTGGCCCATAGTGCCTATCTATTTTCTATTAGTACTCCCATTGCCCCCTTTGTTCTGAATTTCATGCTGAGCCTGAAGAAGATCACAGCTTATTTTTTCATAGTTATTGAACTGACTTGAAAGAGCCTGTCTAGGTGAGTTTGGTGACCGTGTTGTCTCAGAGGGAAAGGCTGAAATCTGGTTTCTCTACTGCTGACTCACTTTTTAATCTTCAAGCTGGCCTTACCTGTTTCCCTGTCTGTAAACTTCAGTGCTTTCCTGGGAGGACCCTTTTCCTTTTTAAGAAGAAACTGTCAGACAGGGGAAGAGTGGTGACTAGAATGATCATCTCTATCCAACTCAAAGCTTCATGAGGGCAAGTACACGCTCCAGGGCATGGCACAGATTAGGGGAATATTTGTGAAATCAATAAACCTGTGGCCTTGAAACACAACTGAAATAGCAAAACACACAGAATTAAAGAGTTTGGCTTTTCTGTCCCTAATGAAGTAACTGATACCACCCTAGCCCCTTTCGTATACTCTTTTCCTAACTTAGCCTGGACTGTCCTTAAACTAACATATGCCTTGGAGCAGTATTCTGAACAACTATTTATTGATCAGAGAAAGGTTTAACAGTAGTAGTTTCAGCATTGAAGTCAGAAAGTACCAAAATAGACCTCAGAGATCTGTTTTCCCTGCCCAAATATCCTTGAATTCAGAGATGGGACATGGCAGCTAGATCAGACTGTCAAATGTCTCCTTCCCCTTTTCCTTTCTAATGCTCTCACAACACTGATGATCCTCCTCATTAATTCACCTACATTGTGCAATGTATTATTGCTTCACGACCAATTCGAGACCATGGGTTGCTTGGATATCAATCACTGCCCTTAGACTAGAAAAGTCCTTCCCTTGGCCTTTGGCTGGCCTTTTGGGGAATTAAAACAGTTTCTTGTTTGGCTTGTTATTGTTTTCCGTCCTATTAAAGACCTAATAAGGTTTGCTGTCCCTGGCCACATTCTGAATTTGTTCTGTTTTCTTTTTTTTCCCCTTGGAAACATCTTAGGTCATACTCTTAGAATGGTTATGCTCTACTTCCTCTTGTTTTTTTTTTTTTGTTTGTTTATTTTGTTTTGTTTTGAGTTGCACTGTGTCACCCTCGGTAGAATGCCGTGGCGTCACAGCTCACAGCAACCTCAAACTCTTGCCTCAGCCTCTGAGTAGCTGGGACAACAGGCACCAGTCACATCGCCTGCTTTTTTTTTTTGCAGTTGTCACTGTTGTTTAGTAGGCCCTGGCCGGGCTTGAACCCACCAGCTTCGGTGTATGTGGCCTGTGCCCTACTCACTGAACTACGGGTGCCAGAGCCTACTTCCTCTTGTTTGACACCCGGGAAGAACACTCACTGGTGGGGATATAAGTCCCTCATCCGTTAGAGATTCATAGAATGTGAAATGTGGGAGGGACTTGGTCATTTAGTAGATTGGTTTTCAGACTTTGTTCCATGAAACCGTGGGTTGTCTGAAGGGCCCTACCCTGGCCAGATAGGTTTAGTCAACTGAACCAGGCTCTAGGTCTTCTACCCTTACTTCCACCAGAGCAGTTCCACTTTTATTTGCTTTAAACAGTGTAAGTGAGGACAGCTTGAAAAGCCATTGATTGGTTGAATTCTGTTGTTTAACAATTGGAGAAAGTAAGGCCCAGAGATGGAGGATTTGCCTGGGGTCACACAGCTGTTGGTAGCAAAGCCAGATTTCCTGGCAGCCATCTTGACTTGTTTGTTGAAAGTTAACTGCAAAATCTTATGTTCCCAGTTGTCCAGGCTATCTTGATGATGAGACTTCTCATCTTGATCTATCATGGGCCTTTGGTTTTGTAGCTTCTATGGGAACCTGTCCTTTCATTCATTTTGCCAGCAGACGTTTGTTGAGCTTCTAGAATGTCCCAGACATAGTAGCAGTCACTGAGTTGACTATATTAAATATAGGGTAGATCCCAAATTAGAGGTTTATGGAGGTCTGTGGAGAAGTCCAAAATACAATTGAGTCTACTATCAAAGTCTCTCCCTTGTGAACCCAGAGGAGGCTTTTCTCAGGTAGCATAGTTTCAGCTGAAGAAGCTACCAGGTGGGAAGGGTGTTGTGGGTACATTTTTTTCTAAACTGCATTATGGTCAAAAGAGGTAACACAAGGCCAGGCATGGTGGCTCACACCTGCAATCCTAGCACTCTGGGAGGCTGAGGCAGGTGGATTGCCTGAGCTCAGGGGTTTGAGACCAGCATAAGCAAGAGTGAGACCCTATCTCTACTAAAAATAGAAAAACTACCTGGGTGTTGTGGCAGGTACCTATAGTCTCACCTACTCAGGAGGCTGAAGCAAGAGGATCACTTGAGCCCAAGAGTTTGAGGTTGCTATGTGCTATGATACCACAGCATTCTAGCCTGGGTGACAGAGTGAGACTCTGTCTCAAAAAAAAAAAAAAAAGAGAGATCATGTATAGTGGACAAGTCACCTGGCTTCTTTTTTGGAAGGAACCACTGTTAACTTTTCTCTGTTTTTTTTTTTTTTTGGCCAGGGCCGGGTTTGAACCCGCCATCTCTGGCACCCTACTCCTTTGAGCCACAGGCGCTACCCATTGTTAACTTCTTTTATTTACCCTTTCAAGAATAGTCATTGCATTTGCAAACATTCAAATATTTTATGAGACAGAGCCTCAAGTGGTCACCCTGGGTAGAGTGCTATGGCATCACAGCTCACTGCAATCTCCAACTCCTGGACTTAAGCGATTCTCTTGCCTCAGCCTCCCAAGTAGCTGGGACTACAGGCGCCCGCCACAACACCCGGCTGTTGTTTGGTTGTAGTTGTCGTTGTTTGTTGGACCCAGGCTGGATTTGAACCCACCAACTCTGGATATGGCTGGCGCCTTAGCCACTTGAACTACAGGCAGGCACTGAGCCAACACTCAGATATTTTATTAAAATTCTTTTTCTGTTCTTGTTTTCTTTTTTTTATTTCATTACTTATATTACAGAAGTGTGGGTAATCTGGAAAGCTGCATTTTTTTACAAAGCAAAAAACTTACATAATTGAACAGAGAAATAACATTTATACAATAACTGTTGAGAGTTCAATATCTCACTTTCAATAATAGATAAGTGAGAAAATAAAGGACTTAAATAATAAGATAAACCAACTAGATCTAGCAGACATATACAGACCACTCTCCCAAACAACAACAGCAAACACATTCTTCGCAGTGCCCCTAAGACATTTTCCAGGATAAACCCTGTTAGGCTATAAGTTAAGTCCTAATAGTTTTTTTTTTTTTTTTTCTTTTTTTTAAGTTTTTTGAACCTGGTTACTTTGATTGTGCCCTGCCCCAAAAAGGTATGTCACACACTGTAATCCTCCTCCTTCCTTCCTTCTTCTTTCCTTTTCCTCCACTCCCCACTGTGTAGTAGGTCATTAATTGTCCTCATATCAAAACTGAGTACATAGGATTCTTCTCCATTCTTGTGATGCTTTACTAAGGATAATGTGTTCCACTGCCATCTGGTGTAGATGAAGACAGATGAATAGATAACAAACATACGAAAAAATGTTCTTTGTCTGTCTACAAAAAATTAAACATCTAGTTCTTTGTAGATAGTAGTTATCAAGCTATTGTCTGATTCAAAATATGCAAATATCCTTTCCCATTGTATATTTACATGTTAATACAAAACATGTAAAATCTTCATCTTTTTTAATGGCTGAATAGTATTCCATGGCATACATACACCACAGCTTGTTAATCCATTCCTGGGTTGGTGAGCACAAATGCTGTTTCCACGTTTTGGCGATTGTAAATTGAGCTGCAATAAACAGTCTAGTGCAAGTGTCCTTATGATAAAAGGATTTTTTTCCTTCTGGGTAGATGCCCAGTAATGGGATTGCAGGATCAAACAGGTGTTCTAGTTTGAGTTCTTTGACAGTTCTCCATGTTTCCTTTTTTCTTTCTTTTTTTTTTTTTTTTTGTAGAGATAGAGTCTCACCTTATTGCCCTCAGTAGAGTGCCATAGAGTCACACAGCTCACAGCAACCTCCAACTCCTGGGCCCAGGCAATTCTCCTGCCTCAGCCTCCCAAGTAGCTGGGACTACAGGCGCCCGCCACAATGCCCGGCTGTTTCTTTGTCACAGTTCAGCCGGGGTCGGGTTCGAACCTGCCACCCTCGGTATATGGGTCCAGCACTCTACCCATTGAGCCACAGGTGCCACCCAGTTCTCCGTATTTCCTCCCAACAGGTTGTATCAGTTTGCAAAGCCACCAGCAGTGTAAAAGTGTTCCCCTCTCTCCATATCCATGCTAGCATCTGCAGCTTTGAAGAAATTTTATGATGGGGGCCATTCTCACTGGGGTTGGGTGAAATCTTATGGTGGTTTTGATTTGCATTTCTCTAATAATTAGGGACAATGAGCATTTTTTCATATGTTTGTTATCCACTCATCCTTCTTCTTTAGAGAAGGTTCTATTCATCTCTCTTGCCCATTGATATAAGGCATTGTTGGCTTTTTTATGTTGATTAATTTGAGTTCCTTGTAGATACTAGTTATCAAGCTATTGTCTGATTCAAAATAAGCAAATATCCTTTCCCATTGTGTAGGTTGTCTGTTTGCTTTGGTTGTTGTCCCCTTAGCTGTACAGAAGCTTTTCAGTCTAATTAAGTCCCATTTGTTTATTTCTGTTGTTGCAATTGCCATGGAAATCTTCATAAAGTCTTTCCCCAGGCCAATATTTTCAAGTGTTTTTCCCATGCTTTCCTTGAGGATTTTTATTGTTTCATGCTTTAAATTTAGGTCTTTTATTCATCTTGAATCAATTTTTATGAGTGGAGAAAGGTGTGGGTCCAGTATCAATCTTTGTTTTTTTTGTTTTGTTTTGTTTTGTTTTGCAGTGTCTGGCTGGGACTGGGTTTAAACCCACCATCTTTGGCATATAGGGCCAGCACCCTACTCCTTTGAGCCACAGGCACTGCCCCCAGTATCAGTCTTTTACATGTGGATATCCAGTTCTCCCAGCACCATTATTGTTTTTGTTTTTATTTAATTTTATTTATTTATTTATTTATTTATTATTTGAACCCGCCACCTCTGGCATATGGGACCGGCGCCCTACTCCTTGAGCCACAGGCGCCGCCCTATTTATCTATTTTTTTGAGACAGAGTCTCAAGCTGTCGCCCTGGGTAAAGTGCCAAGGCATCACAGCTCCCAGCAACCTCCAGCTCTTGGGCTTAAGCAATTCTCTTCCCTCAGCCTCATAAGTAGCTGGGATTACAGGCGCCTGCCACAACACCTGGCTATTTTTTGGTTGTAGTTATCATTGTTGTTTGGTGGCCCCGGTCAGATTCAAACCCACCAGCTCCAGTGTATGTGGCTGGTGCCCTAGCCGCTTGAGCTACAGGCACCGAGCCTATTTTTATTTTTTAAGACAGAGTTGCACTATGTCACCCTCAGTAGAGTGCTGTGGTGTCACAGCTCACAGCAACCTCAAACTCTTGGGCTTGAGCGATTCTCTTGCCTCAACCTCCCAAGTAGCTGGGACTACAAGCGCCTGCCACAACCCCTGGCTATTTTCTGTGGCAGTTGTCATTGTTGTTTAGCTGACCCAGGTGGGGCTCAAACCCACCAGCCTCAGTCTATGGCTGGTGCCGTAACCACCGTGCTAGGGGCACCGAGCCCTAGCACCATTTATTGGATAGAGATTCTTTCCCCCAATGTATGTTCTTGTTTGGTTTATCAAGGATTAGGTGGCTTTAAGATGTTAGTTTCATCTTCTGCTTTTGTGTTCCGTTCCAGATGTGTGTGTCTCTATTTTTGTGCCAATACCATGCTGATCACTGTGGCCTTGTAGTACAGCCTAAAGTTTGGTAGGCTGATGCCCCTGGCTTTGTTTTTTGTTTGTTTTTTGCTGTTTTTGACTGGTTTGAATCCGCCACCTCCAGTATATGGGGCTGGTGCCCTACTCCTTGAGCCACAGGTGCCACCCAACTGGCTTTGTTTTTATTACTAAGAACTGCCTTAGCTATATGGGTTTTTTTCTGGTTCCATACAAAATGAAGAATTATTTTTTCCAAGTCTTGAAAGTATGATGTGGTATTTTAATAGGGATGGCATTGAATCTGTAGATTGCTTTGGGAAGTATAAACATTTTAACAATGTTGACTCTTCCCAGCCATAAACATGGTGTGTTCTTCCATTTATTAATGTCTTCTGCTATTTCTTTTCTTAGGATTTCATAATTTTCTTTATAGAGGTCCTTCACCTCTTTTGTTAGGTATATTCCTGGGTATTTGTGGACATTGATTTTATATCCTGAGACATTACTGTATTTTTTTTTTTTTTTTGTAGAGACAGAGTCTCACTTTATGGCCCTCGGTAGAGTGCCGTGGCCTCACACAGCTCACAGCAACCTCCAACTCCTGGGCTTAAGGCAATTCTCTTGCCTCAGCCTCCCAAGTAGCTGGGACTACAGGCACCCGCCACAACGGCCGGCTATTTTTTGGTTGCAGTTTGGCTGGGGCCGGGTTTGAACTCGCCACCCTCGGTATATGAGGCCGGCGCTTTACCGACTGAGCCATAGGCCCCGCCCTGTATTTTTTGATCACTTCCAGGACTCCTGTGGTTTAGTCTTTGGGGGTCTCTAAATATAAGATCATATCATCAAACAAAGAGGGAGAGTTTGACCTCTGCTCGCTTCCATTTGGATTCCCTTTATTTCCTTCTCTTGCCTGATTGTATTGGCTAGAACTTCCAGTACTATGTTGAATAGTAGTGGCGATAGAGGACAACCTTGTCTGGTTCCCGTTCTATGTGGAAAAGCTTTCAGTTTTACTCCATTCTGTAAAATATTAGCTGTGGTTTGTCATAGATAACTTTGATCAGTTTAAGAAACGTGCCACCTAGGCCTATACTCGTCAGTGTTTTAATTAGAATAGGAGGCTGCATTTTATCAAATGCTTTTTCTGCATCTGTTGAAAGGATTATATCGTCTTTGTTTTTGCTTCTGTTAATGTAGTGAATGACGTTTATGGACTTGCGTGTATGTTAAACCAGCCTTGCATCCCTGGGATGAAACCTACTTGATCATGATGTATGACTTTTTTGTTTTTTTTTTTTGCTGTATGACTTTTTTGATGAGAAGCTGTAATCTGTTGGCTAGGATTTTGTTAAGAATTTTTGCATCCGGGTGGCGCCTGTGGCTCAAGGAGTAGGGCGCCAGTTCCATATGCCGGAGGTGGCGGGTTCAAACCCAGCCCCGGCCAAAAACCAAAAAAAAAAAAAGAATTTTTGCATCTATATTCATTAGTGAAATTGATCTGAAGTTCTCCATTTTAATTGGGTCTCTTTCTTCTTTTGGTATCAGGGTGATGTTTGCTTCACAGGATGTGTTAGGGAAGATTCCTTCCTCCTCAATTTTTTGGAATAATTTCTGCAGTATGGGAATAAGCTCTTTCTTTGAAGGTTTGATAGCATTCTGGTGTGAAGCCATCCTGACCAGGGCATTTTTTTGTTGGGAGATTTTTTTATTGTCTTTTGATCTCAGTGCTTGAAATTGGTCTGTTCAGGAGATCTGTTTCTTCCTGGCTAAGTAAGTCTAGGGGGAGGGTGTGATTCCAAATAATGACCCATTTCCTTCACATTGTCAAATTTCTGGGCATAGAGTTTCTTGAAATATTCAGAGATTATCTCTTGTATTTCTGTGGCATCAGTTGTTATTTCCCCTTTATCAGTTTTGATTGAGGTTACTAGAGATTTTACTTTTCTGTTTCTAGTTATTCTGGCCAAATGTTTATCTATTTTATTTATTTTTCAAAAAAACAACTTGTTTCATTAATTTTCTGAATGATTCTTTTGTTTTCAATTTCATTAATCTCTGATTTAATTTTGGATGTTTCTCTTCTGCTGGTTTAGGCTTAGATTGTTCTTTTTATAATTCCATAAGATGGCTTGTGAGTTTGTTCATACGCTTTCTTTTCAGATATAGCCATCTAAAGTGATAAATTTTCCTCTTAGGACTGCTTTTGCTGTATCCCACGGGTTTTAGTAGCTTGTGTCTTCATTGTTGTTATGCTGAAGGAAGTTAATGATTTCCTCTTTTATCACTTCTGCACCCAACTGTCATTCAGCATAAGATTGTTTAATTTCCATGCCTTTGTGTGGGGTTGAACATATTTGTTGGAGTTGAGTTCCACCTTTAATGCCTTATGGTCTGAGAAGATACAAGGTAAAATTTCAGTTCTTTTGATTCTGTTGAGGTTTGTTTTGTGTCCTAGGATATGATCAATTTTGGAGAATGTTTCATGGGCTGATGAGAAGAATGTATATTCTTTTTTGAGACAGAGTCTCAAGCTGTCATCCTGGGTAGAGTGCTGTGGCGTCACAGCTCACAGCAACCTCAAACTCTTGGGCTCAAGTGATTCTCTTGCTCAGCCTCCTAAGTAGCCAGGATTACAGGCGCTCACTACAACGCCTGGCTATTTTTTGGTTGTGGTTGTCATTGTTGTTTGGCAGGCCTGGGCTGGATTCGATCCCCCCAGGTCTAGTATGTGGCTGGCACCTTAGACACTTGTGATACAGCCCCTGAGCCGAATGTATATTCTTTAGCTGTGGGGTGGAGTGTTCAATATACGTCTATCAAGCATGGTTGTTCTAAGGTCACTTTTTTTTTTTTTTTTTTGGAGACAGAGCCTCAAGCTGTTGCCCTGGGCAGGGTGCTATGGCATCACAGCTCATAGCAACCTCAAACTCCTGGGCTCAAGTGATTCTCCTACTCTGCCTCCAAAGTAGCTGGGACTACAGGCGCCCACCACAACACCCAGCTATTTTTTTGGTTGTAGCCATCTTTGTTGTTTGGCAGGCCCGGGCTGGATTCAAGCCCACCAGCTCTGGTGTATGTGGCTGGCGCCTTAGCCGCTTGAGCCACAGGTTCTGAGCCTTCTAGGGTCACATTTAAGTCCCTTGTATTTTTGTTTCGTTTCTGTTTAGAGGATCTGTCCAGCTCTGTAAGAGAAGTGTTAAAGTTCCCTGTTCTTGACAGTGCCCGTAGTTCAGTGGGTAGGGCCCTGGCCACATACACTGAGACTAGCGGGGTCAAACCTGGCCTGGGCCAGCTAGAACAACAATGGCAACTGCAACAAAAAAATAGCTGGGCTTTGTGGCGGGCGCCTGTAGTCCCAGCTACTTGGGAGGCTGAGGCAGGAGAATCACTTCAACCCAAGACTTTGAGGTTGCTGTGAGCTGTGATGTTATGACACTCTACCGAGGGTGCCGTAGTGAGACTCTGTCTCAAAATAAAAAAAAAAAGTCCCCTACTCTAATGGTGTTGTGGGTTATCATATTGCTCAGACTAATTAGGGTCTGTTTCAGGAATCTGGGAGCATTTAAGTTGGGTGCATAAATATTTAGAATTGAAATGTCTTCTTGTTGTATTTTTCCCTTGACCAATATGAAGTGTCCGTCATTGTCTTTTTTTACTTTAGTTGCTTTAAATCTATTTGTATCTGAAAATAAGATTGCAACTCCTCTTTTCTTCTGAATTCCATTTACCTGAAAAATTGTCTTCTATCCTTAACCCTGAGTTTTATTTTTATTTATTTATTTATTTATTTTTGAGACAGAGTCTCACTTTGTAGCCCTCGGTAGAGTGCTGAGGTGTCACAGCTTACAGCAACCTCCAACTCTTTGGCTTAGGTGATCCTTTTGCCTCAGCCTCTCGAGCAGCTGGAACTACAGGCGCCCACCACAACACCCAGCTGTTTTTTGTTACAGTTTGGCCAGGGCCAGGTTCAAACCCGCCACCCTTGGTATATGAGGCAAGCACCCTACCCACTGAGCCACAGTCACCACCCTAACTCTGTGTTTTAATTTGTCCATTGAGGTGTGTTTCCTGCAGATAGCAAATGGATGGCTTGTTTGTTTTTTTTTTTTTAATCCAATCAGCCAGTCTGTGCCTCTTCAGTGGAGGAATTCAAGCCATTAACATTTATTGAGAGCATTGATAAGTGTGGTGGCATTCTAGTCATCTTATTTTGTGAAAGTCCATTGCTTAGTTTTATTTTTGCATCATTGTGGAAGCTATGTTTTTGTCCTTTAGTTTCTGTGTGCTTACTTTGCTAGTGATCCATTGTGATGGTCAGTGTATAGAACAGGTGGAAGTATTTTCGGTAGAGCTGGTCTTACTGTGGCAAAGTTTCTCAATGTTTGTATATCAGTAAAAGATTTGATTTCTCCGTGAATTTTTTTTTTTTTTTTTTTTTTCAGTTTTGGGCCAGGGCCAGGTTTGAACCTGCCACCTCCGGTATATGGGGCTGGCGCCCTACTCCTTTGAGCCACGGCACAACCCTGATTTCTCCATGAATTTTAAAGCTTAGCTTAGCAGGATATAGCATTCCTCCTGCCTTAGTCTCCCAAATAGCTGGAACTACACGTGCATGCCACCATGCCTGGTTAGCTTTTATATATATATATATATATTTTTTAATCTTAATTTTTTTATTTGAATAGATTTAGTGGACAAGTGGTTTTTGTTACATGGATGAATTGTGTAATGCCAAAGGCAGGGATTTCAGTGTACCCATCACCAGAATAGTGTACATTGTTTCCAATAGGTATATTTTCATGCCTTGCTCTTTTTTTTTTGTTTTCAATGTCTATTACCCTTCATAGCAAACACTTACCAGTGAGAACATGTCTTTATTTTTCCTTTCCTGAGATACTTCACATAGAATAATGTCTCTAGTTCCATACAAGTTTCTGCAAAAGATGTTATTTCATTCCTTTTTATGTCTGGGTAGTACTCCGTGGCATATATACAAACCACATTTTCTTTATCCATTCATCAGTTGATGGGCACTTAGGTTGATTTTCTTTACAATTATAAATTGTGCTGTGATAAACATTTGAATGCAGGTGTCTTTTTATCAAATGACTTTTTTCCTTTGGGTAGATACCCAGTAGTGGTTTTATTTTTTTTTATAGAGAGTGGATCTTACTGTGTTGTGCAGGTTGGTCTTTTTTTTTTTTTTCAGAGACAGAATCTCCCTTGGTTGCCCTTGGTAGAGTGCTGTAGCGTCACAGCTCACAGCAACCTCCAGCTCTTAGGCTTAGGTGATTCTCTTGCCTCAGCCTCCTAAGTAACTGGGACCACAGGCATCACCCACAATGCCCAGCTATTTTTTTTTTTTTTTGTAGAGACAGAGTCTCACTTTATGGCCCTCGGTAGAGTGCCATGGCCTCACACAGCTCACAGCAACCTCCAACTCCTGGGCTTAAGCGATTCTCTTGCCTCAGCCTCCCGAGTAGCTGGGACTACAGGCGCCCGCCACAACGCCCAGCTATTTTTTGGTTGCAGTTTGGCCGGGGCCGGGTTCGAACCCGCCACCCTCAGTATATGGGGTTGGCGCCTTACCGACTGAGCCACAGGCGCCACCCGCCCAGCTATTTTTTTTGTTGCAGTTTGGCCTGGGCAGGTTTGAACCTGCCAACCCTCGGTATATGGGGCCGGCACCCTACTCACTGAGCTACAGGCGCGCCCTCACCCCCCCAGACTGGGTTGAATTCCTGGCCTCAAGCAATCCTGCCTTGGCCTCCCAAGGTGTTAGGATTACAGGTGTGAGCCACTATGATCAGCCAAAATATTATTTTAGGGCTTTGCTTTTCTTCCCCTTTTTCCTAGGGCCTCATTTTGCCTCTCTTAGGTTATATAACATCCATGTTCCTGGCCGGTGTTTCAGTGAGTCTCACTAAGGGATTCCTTGTAATTCTAGAAAACAATTGTGTCTGTATGTATGTCTATGTATATTATATATTTATGCATTTGTATATATATCTCAGGCTTTATTATTCAATTCCTTCTCTTTAAGTTAAAAAATGTGGCTCAGTGAGTAGGGCGCCGGCCCCATATACCGAGGGTGGTGGGTTCAAACCAGCCCCGGCCAAACTGCAACAAAAAAATAGCCGGGCGTCGTGGCGGGCGCCTGTAGTCCCAGCTACTCAGGAGGCTGAGGCAAGAGAATCGCTTAAGCCCAGGAGTTGGAGGTTGCTGTGAGCTGTGTGAGGCCAAGGCACTCTACCGAGGGCCATAAAGTGAGACTCTGTCTCTACAAAAAAAAAAAAAATAGCCGGGCATTGTGGCGGGCGCCTGTAGTCCCAGCTACTCAGGAGCTGAGTCAAGAGAATCGCCTAAGCCAGGGGTCCTCAAACTTTTTAAACAGGGAGCCAATTCACAGTCCCTCAGACCGTTGGAGGGCCAGACTATAGTTTAAAAAAAAACTATGAACAAATTCCTATGCACACTGCACATATCTTATTTTGAAGTAAAAAAACAAAGCGTATCAATGTACACAGCTATGATTTAATAAAAAAAACAAACAAACAAAGCGGGAACAAATATAATCACACCGCCTCATGTGGCCCGCGGGCCGTAGTTTGAGGATGCCTGGCCTAAGCCCAGGAGTTGGAGGTTACTGTGAGCTGTGTGACACAATGGCGCTCTACTGAGGGTGATAAAGTGAGACTCTGTCTCTACCAAAAAAAGAAAAAAAAATGAAGTTAAGGCCTGGTGTGGTGGCTCACGCCTGTAATCTTGGCACTCTAGAATGCTGAGGTTGGTGGATCACCTGAGCTCAAGAGTTTGAGACCAGCCTGAGCAAGAGTGAGACCCCATCTGTGTACTAAAAAAAAAAAAAATAGAAAAGCTAACCTGGCCATTGTGGCAGGTGCCTATACGTCCAGCTATTGGGGAGGCTGAGGCAAGGAGATCCCCTGAGCCCAAGGGTTTGAGGTTGCTATGAGCTAGGATCCTACTGCACTTTATCCAGGGTGCAGAGTAACACTTTGTCTCAAAAAATAAAAATAAAAAATTAAGTTAACAGTAACTGTTCTGAGACAAGACATCAAAGTCATAATCTTCTGAGTATGAGTATGAGAAGGTAGATGTAAGGAGACTTAATGTGTTTATTTGTTTTTTTAATCTGTGCTTTCCAAAGCATTTCACTTCTCCCTGCACCCCCTTCCTCTAATTTCCTGAATATGAAACAACTTCAGAAGGGTAGGGTTTCTGTAATCAGTCCCTTTCGCTCTCTTCAGTGGCTCTGAGACATCAAGGGCAAAGCCAGTTATTCCAGGTGTGCCTCTTTTAATTTTGACCATGCCATTCCCTTGAGGCATTCCTTGGCCTATAAACGCTGAATGAAATTGAGTGGGATCCCAGCCCAGAATACTGTCTCCTTAGCAAAAGTGATTCATCATACTGGCCAGGGCAGTTTCTGGACCAAAAATGTCCTGTAATTACTGCTTTTTTTTTTTTTTTTCTATCACTTCCAAAGAGGATGTCTAAACCCTAACCTTTTTCTTGCCTGTATTGGTTGACTGCTTTCAAATGTGGCATATACCTGATCAGATTCATCAAAGAATAAGGTCTTAGGCCCTTTGGCCTCCATGGAGTAGGGCTACAGTGTATAGCAACAGTCAACAGTGTCAGGAAAAGCCCCAGTCTTTCCCGTGGCATCTGCAAATCTGAGCCCCTTTAGGATTTAACTGGAGTTTTTCCCATTCCTGCAGAGAAAATGAAAAATCATTCTTGCACTAACATCCAAGAGGTTAACTGCAAGACCTGGTACCGGCACGAGGACACTTGTAGTGGAGAAGGGACACAAGGAGGTAGCCACCCTCAATAGATCATCAAGCTGTAGGTGATCTTTCACAGAGAAGTGAGGTGTTTAATTGTTTTTTAATCTGTGCTCTGGGGTAGTTTTCCAAAGCACTTCTCCCCATATACCCTTCCTCCTCTGATTTCCTGAATATGAAACAACTTCAGAAGGGTAGAATTTCTGCATCATCATTCCCCTTGGGCCCTCTGCAGAGGGATATGTGAAATAGATACTGCAGAAAAAAGCAGCAACCAGTGCGCACTGGGTGGCAGTTTGAGTTTATGAGTAGTTGCTTAGCACCTTTAAAAGGAAGTGTCATCAAAAGCTCAATGCCAGGCCAGGTGCAGTGGCTTACACCTGTAATCCCAGCACTCTGGGAGGTGGAGGCTGGTGGATTGCCTGAACTCACAGGTTTGAAACCAGCCTGAGCAAGAGTGAGACCCTATCTCTAAAAATAGCCAGGCGTTGTGGTGGGAGCCTGTAGTCTCATCTACTCAGGAGACTGAGGCAAAAGAATCCGTTGAGCCCAAGAGTTTGGGGTTGCTGTGAGCTATGACACCACAGCACTCTACCAATGGTGACAAAATGAGACTCTATCTAAAAAAAAAAAAAAGCTCAATGTAGTGTGAGTATCAGCAAGTATGGCACAAATCCTGCAGCTCTCTCACTTTTTTTTTTTTTTTTTGTAGAGACAGAGTCTCACTGTACCACCTTTGGTAGAGTGCCGTGGCATCACATGGCTCACAGCAACCTCTAATTCTTGGGCTTACGCGATTCTCTTGCCTCAGCCTCCCGAGTAGCTGGGACTACAGGCGCCGCCTGTCTCACTTTTTTTAATCCCCCAAAAGAGAAGCTTTCCCACCCCTTTCTCCTCCTGGTCAATTGTATACAACACAGATCCGTCTTCAGCAGGTTATATCCTCAGATGTATTGTGCCTGCAGAAGAGGGGAAAACTCCTGCCAGCCTCCTCTGATAGAGAAAAAAGAATTTCTGAGCAGCTCTAAAGTTTGACATCTAATGTAGTTTTGTAGTTTTTGTTTGTTTACTTTTTTTTTTTTTTTTTTTGTAGAGACAGAGTTTCACTTTATGGCCCTTGGTAGAGTGCCATGGCATCATACAGCTCACAGCAACCTCCAACTCCTGGGCTTAAGCGATTCTCTTGCCTCAGCCTCCCGAGTAGCTGGGACTACAGGCGCCCACCACAATGTTTGTTTACTTTTTTTTTTTTTTTTTTGGTAGAGACAGAGTCTCACTTTATGAGTGCCGTGGCGTCACACAGCTCACAGCAACCTCCAACTCCTGGGCTTAAGCAATTCTCTTGCCTCAGGCTCCCGAGCAGCTGGGACCACAGGCGCCTGCCACAATGCCTGGCTATTTTTTGGTTGCAGTTCAGCCGGGGCCGGGCCTGAACCCGCCACCCTCCGTATATGGGGCTGGCGCCTTACCAACTGAGCCACAGGCGCCGCCCTGTTTGTTTACTTTTATTTGTTTGTTTATGTGTTGCTTTCTGTGGTTCTTTGTGGCCTCTTTTTATCCCCTTTTGCCTTCAGTTAGCCTTTTTCTCAAGGTCAGTTTAACCTTGGGAAAGGTATTCTCTTATGTTAGAAACTGTTGCCAGTTACTGTCTCAAGTCTGTGGCTGCTGGAACCATGCAGATCTTCAGATCGTTACTGTATGACAGAAATCCCATTATCTAACTTAGCTGCTCCTTCTCAGAGCTCCAAAAAGAACCTCCAGGTTGGTGAGGTTTTTCTGAGAAAATGGCTTTATGTGTATGCAAAAAAGATTATTTTTAATGCAAGTAAATTCCTATTGGAAACAAATGCTAACTAGTTACGTAACAGAGCTGTCAGAGAGCAGGCTAAGGCTCCCTGGGATTTTCAGTGGCCCCATTTCATTTCTTTCAACAGCTGTCAATTGAACACTCTCCATATGCAGAGCCCTGGGCAAGGCATGAAGGGGAGGGTGAACAAAGCTGTGAGCCGGACCTTCTGCGTCCTCCCTCTGTGGGTCTGTCTAGCAGGAGTCCTCAAACTGCGACCCACAGGCCACTTGAGGCGGTGTGATTGTTTTTGTTCCCGTTTTGTTTTTTTACTTCAAAATAAGAAGAGTGCAATGTGCATAGCAATTTGTTCATAGTTGTTTTTTTTTTTAAACTATAGTCTGGCCCTCCAACGGTCTGAGGGACAGTAAACTGGCCCCCTGTTTAAAAAGTTTGAGACCCCTTCTACAGTCTTGACTTAGGCAGGGAGGACCAGGACCAGTAAGTTTGAGTCCTCACTACAGGACTTGCATCATCACATGTAGCGGTCTCTTCTCTTTCCCACAGCTCTAATAGGAAAGTACCTTCCTCCTCTTTCAACTTTGCAAAGCAAAAGGAAAGTAGAATTCTGTCTTTTTCCTTTATACTGTTGTGTCAGGGAAGCCTTTATTCCTTTGTTCTAATGGGATCAACAAAGGATTTAAGGCAACCCTCAGACAGTATGTATTTGTTTCCCATTGATTACTGTAACAGAATCTATGGGTGTCTCTCAGCTGGAAAATATCCCCAGGGCCGTCCTGCCATAAATACAAAGCTGAACCTGGAAAAATACAGTTGGGCTGGAGAGGAGCTGTGTCAGCTTGGTTTCCAAAAACTATGAAACAGTCTCTGATTCTTCACATCTGTTGCACCAATAACCTTCATCTTGGCCCCATCCCTTGGTAACGAAAGGAGTTGTTAATGAGTTACTTGAGTTCCTTCTATAGAGGCAACAGAAGAGACAAAATGAAGTAAGTTTTCCACATTTAAATGTCTGTTTTGGCTTTGTGGTTTTCTTACCTCGTTAAACTATAGGTAGAATTGGAAGGTTATACTTGAAAGTCTTAAAAGTTTTTGGGGGGCTCAGCGCCTGTGGCTCAAGCAGCTAAGGCACCAGCCACATACACCTGAGCTGGTGGGTTCGAATCCAGGGGCCCACCAAACAACCATGACAGCTACAACCAAAAAATAACCAGGTGTTGTGGCAGGTACCTGTAGTCCCAGCTCCTTGGGAAGTGGAGGCAAGGAAAATCGCTTGACCCCAGGAGTTTGAGGTTGCTGTGAGCCGTGATGCCGCAGGACTCTACCCAGGGCAACAGCTTGAGATTCTATCTCAAAAAAAAAAAAGTTTTTTTGGACTGAGTCCTAAGCTACTATCAGGGATCTGTCCTCCTCCTCAGGAGAGAGAAGCAGCTTTTTTTTTTTTTTTTTTTTGAGACAGAGTCTCACTTTGTCACCCTTGGTAGAGTGCTGCGACGTGACAGCTCACAGTAACCTCAAACTCTTGGACTTAAGTGATTCTCTTGCCTCAGACTCCCAAGTAGCTAAGACTACAGGTGCCTGCCACAACGCCTGGCTATTTTTAGAGATGAGGTCTCACTCTGGCTCAGGCTGGTCTCAAACCTGTGAGTTCAGGCAGTCCACCTGCCTCAGCCTCCCAGAGTGCTAGGATTACAGATGTGAGCCACTGTGCCCGGCTGGAGAAGCAGATTTTCTTTGTTGACAGAGCACAGACACTGATCTCCTAGCCCAGACGTTACAAGCCGTGTGACCTTGGTCAAGTTACCTAAAATCCCTGAGCCTCTTTCCTCATCTGTAAAATGGAGTTAAAAGCAGTTACATTATTGGTAAGACTAAATAAGGTAATATGTGTAAAGCCCCTGCCTTTAGTAGGGGTGTAGTAAATACAAGCTTCTTTTTTTTTGACAGAGTCTTACTTTGTCGCCCTCGAATCCAGCCTAGCCATAGCTTCTTCTTTTTTGGCAGTTTTTGGCAGGGCCGGGTTTGAACCCACCACTTCCAGTATATGGGGCTGGCGCCCTACTCCTTTGAACCATAGGTACGACCCTAGCCATAGCTTCTTAATCTTAGAACAGTGATTTTCAGCCAGTGTGCTGCAAAATTTTTTTAAAATAATTAAATTATTTTCAAAAGAAGTTCAGAACACAGTTAAGTATATTCCTTTTTTAATTTTTTTTATTAACTTAAGTGTGCTGCAGAAGTTTAACTATAGGTTCTAGTGTGCTGTGAGATCAAAAAAAAAAGGTTGAAAAAAAAACCCAAAGTTCAAAATTCATCAGTGATTAAAATAAAATGCATAGCAAAGCACACACAGTAATCCTAAACTTCCCTTTGAATCTGAATAAAATATAAATTTGTTTTATCAGGTATGTTAATTTTACTAATAAATGGCAGGGTCAGGCAGTTTAAAAGAATAGTTAATGTAAATTTATTTGAACATTTTATGTATTAGAAGTACTAGCAATTGGCGGCGCTTGTGGCTCAGTGAGTAGGGTGCCGGTCCCATATGCCGGAGGTGGCGGGTTCAAACCCAGCCCCGGCCAAAAACCACAAAAAAAAAAAAAAGAAGAAGTACTAGCAATAAAGTAATGGAGTAATAGCAAAAAAAAAAAAAAAAAAGGTTGAAAATGGCTCAGCACCTGTAACTCAGCGGTTAGGGCACCAGCCACATACACTGGGGCTGGCGGGTTTAAACCTAGCCCGGGCCTGCTAAACAGTGACAACTACAACAGAAAAAAATAGCAGGGCATTATGGTGGTGCCTGTAGTACCAGGTACTTGGGAGGTTGAGGCAAGAGAATTACTTAAGCCCAAGAGTTGGAGGTTGCTGTGAGCTGTGACAGCACTGTACTCTACTGAGAGTAACATAGTGAGACTCTTTCTAAAAAAGAAAAGGTTGAAAAATACTGTCTTAGAACAATCAAAGAAGCTTTGGCCATGTAGCGGGGTAACTTGGTTCCTGTGTAGCTTATTCTTTCTTTTATGTGTTGGCCAAGAGGAACTATTGAGGCAATACACATAGTAGATGCTCAGCTAAATGTTTGTTGAATGAACAAGGGAGCCTTGGTACTTTCTTTGTCCTATTGCCTTTGATTAGTACTCTATACTGTGAGTTTTGTAATAGGAGATATTCTGAGAGATGCTGTGAGAAAACTGGCCAGACAGAGCTGTGGAATGCTATAGAGTCTGCAGTGTAAAGATTCTAGCCCTCTCCAAAGATGAATAGTGCATGCCACTGTTTCAGAAACTCAGAAGAAATCTTCCTAAGCCTTTTTTTTTTTTTTTTTTGTAGAGACAGAGTCTCACTGTACCGCCCTTGGGTAGAGTGCCATGGCGTCACAAGGCTCACAGCAACCTCTAACTCTTGGGCTTACGCGATTCTCTTGCCTCAGCCTCCCGAGCAGCTGGGACTACAGGCGCCCGCCACAACGCCCGGCTATTTTTTTGTTGCAGTTTGGCCGGGGCTGGGTTTGAACCCGCCACCCTTGGCATATGGGGCCGGCGCCCTACTCACTGAGCCACAGGCGCCTCCCTTCCTAAGCCTTTTAAATTTGGCATTTTACAGGCACATTGACTGTATGGAGTGCAACAGTACTTCCATTATGCCGTGATGAGGTTTTTATTTTTATTTTTTTATTAAATCATAGCTGTGTACATTAACACGATCATGGGGCACCATACGCTGGTTTTATGTACAATTTGAAATATTTTCATCAAACTGGTTAACATAGCCTTCCTGGCATTTTCTTAGTTATTGTGTTAAGACATTTATATTCTACATTTAGTAAGTTTCACATGTACCCTTGTAAGATGCACCGTAGGTGTGGTCCCACCAATTACCCTCCCTCCACCCATCCTCCCCCCGTGATGAGGTTTTTAATGAGTTAACATGTGCAAAGCATTTAGAACAGTGCTACGCAGAATGAGCCCCACAAAGGGGCTTTAACTACAGCTTTTAAGTGCTTTTTAATGTGTGGGCTCTTTCAGAGTGCTTAACCATTCCCTTATTGATGGGTATTAAGTTATTTTCAGTGGCACATTGTGGATAGCGCTGCAGTAAAATCCTTATGCTCTTGTACAGATACTTCTCTGGGAGAGAAGAATTGCTGGGTCAAAAGATAAGCACACTCAAACATTTGATAGATTCCCTAAGAATTTTCTTCCAAAATCTGATCAGCTGGCCAGGTGCGGTGGCTCACTCCTGTAATCCTAGCACTTTGGGAGGCCGAGGTGGTGGATTGCTTGAGCTCAAGAGTTCGAGACCAGCCTCAGCAAAAAGCAAGACCCAGTCTCTACTAAAAAAATAGAAAAACTGAGGGAGAGTATCGCTTGAGCCCAAGAGTTGGAAGTTGCTGTGAGTTATGACAGCACGGCACTCCTTGGGCAACAGCTTGAGACTCTGTCTCAAAAAAAAACTGATCAGCTAGGATTAATAGTTCATTTGCCCAGTATAGAGATAAGCAGCTAACTCCTATACTGCATATGTGCTGGATCCTTCTCCTCTTCATCCTGCACACCATAACTAAAAGTGGAATGGAACACAGCTGAAAGTCACCCATCTCTTCTATCTTGCAGAGTCTGGCCACAAATAAGGGACCAAAATGACTGACTCAAAATATTTCACCACGACCAAGAAAGGTATTGTTTGTTTTATTATGGGCCTTGTCCTGCTTCTCCCCTGCCTGACCCTTCTACTTTGCTTCCTGAGGTAGTGGAGAATAGTGCTGGGGGTGGTGGCCTGGAAGCATGAGGTAAGAATAGCCCTAGGACTTCTTTAACTTGTAGATCCTTAAAAGTGGATTGTTGATGGCATAAGAAATTGATCCTGCCTTTTAGAACTCAGGAAGAGAAGATCATTAGTTCAAGTATGGAAAAAAATCCCTTTTTGTTCCCCATGACTTAAAATAAACATGTTTTTGGCTGGGAAAGGTAGCTAAGACCTAGAATCCCACCATTTTGGGAGGCTGAAGTGGGAGGTTCACTTGAGGCCAGGAGCTCAAGACCAGCCTGGACAACATAGTGAGACCCCTATCTCTATAAAATAAGAAAAATTAACCAGGTACTGGGGATGAGGCAGGAGGATTCCTTGAGCTCAGGAGTTTGAGATTTCAACGAATTGTGATAGCATCATTGCACTTCAGCCTGGGCGACAGAACAAGACAGTCTTTAAAAAAAAAAAAAAAAAAAAATGATTTTTTCCCATTAGGTGAAAAAAAACGCACACTACTATCAGCAGCCTGACATCAGAGAGTGTGTGTGTGTGTGTCATGCATGTGTGTTTGGTACTTATCCACGAGCACCTGTTTTTCAGGGTTATAGCCATAGAGTTTTCATCTTGTTTTTCATTTGACTTTATTATAAACATTTCCAACAGTTCTGAGTCAATATTAAGTCGGTTGAGTTGCTGCACAGAAACTTGCCAAGCTGGGCTAATGTCATTGGGTACATTAGTTGTTTCTACTTTTAAGGAAATGGAGGATGTTGTCATAGCTGACAAATGTGCTTTTTCTTTGTAAGCATCTTTCTGACCAGCCCTTCCTTTCCTTCTTCCTTCCTTCCAAATGAGATTGACACATGCCTGCTGACCGGTTGAAAAGAGTCTGTTGTTGGATCAGCTAAACCAAGACCTGAAGTCTGCCCCTCATTAGGCATTTCTTTTATTAGCCCAGCTGGTTTTCATTGAGCCACTACTATGCATTGGAAGAGATAGAAAGTGTCTGACCCGATACCGTTCAATGTTGAACAGGGAAGACAGGGGTATCCAACCTGTGGCCTCGAGCCGCATGCTGATTTTGTGAGTACTTAGTTTATTTGTGGTGTCAGATATCAATCATGAAAAGTATGCACAGACCTTTTATTTGGCTAGTCAGCTTTCGTTAATATTTGTATTTACTATGTGGCCCACAAAACAATTCTTATTTTTGCAGTGTGTGGTAGAGAAAAAAAAACATTGGGTGCCCTAGTCTGTTAAGGAGTAACCACACCAAAGGGAGATGGGTGTAGGGGGCCATAGAACTCCAAGTGGGGTTAGCCAGATGTGTGTGAGGAAGGAGAGGAAGCAAGGGCTTTGTGATGTATTCAGGAAAGGGAAAGCATCCTGAGGAGTGGGACGTAAGAAGTTGAAGAGAGATACAGGGATCAGTCATGTGGAGCCTGGTGGAAGTGAACTTAGGCCTGAGTGTATTGGAATGTCAGTAGTGGTTTTTTTTTGTTTTTTTTTGTAGAGACAGAGTCTCACTTTATGGCCCTCGGTAGAGTGCCGTGGCCTCACACAGCTCACAGCAACCTCCAACTCCTGGGCTTAAGCGATTCTCTTGCCTCAGCCTCCCGAGTAGCTGGGACTACAGGCGCCCGCCACAACGCCCGGCTATGTCAGTAGTGGTTTTATTGCGGGTTTTCTTTTGGCTAGAGTGTCTGGGGAGAGATTTCTGGGTTTATTACCCTAGTCAAGAGAAAGAGTACAGATAAGGAAATGCATTCAGAGAAGCAAAGTGAGTGTCCAGGTAGGTGCACGCACAGGGATTTAGAACACATGATCAGGACCCACCAGACCTGGTTTTGAATTTGGCCCTGCCATCTGCTAGCTGTGTCAGTTACCAAGCCTCTTACAACCTCCATTTGTTCATCTGCAAAATGGGCGAAAATGCAGAGTTGTTGTAATGATGAAATGAGAAAAAGTATGGGAAAAATTTAATGTGGCACTAGGCTTAGGGGAAGATTCCCGAAGTTAATGTCTGTGCTCCTATCCTGTTATCAGGGTCCTCACTATCTGTCCATGGCGGGGCCTTGAACAATCCCACTTCCTCATTTGCTTTTTCCAGATCATCAAGTTCTTCAGAACAATGTGTTACATGCTAGAAGCCTCATGTATCAAGTGAATTCCCATTTTCAGAGCTCAGCAACCACTTGTGACTCAGGAAGTGAAACCCTGAGCAAGCTGTTTTAACTAGAGGTTCTAGGAAAACAGGAAAAGCCTACAATCGATCAAATCCTGCCCCCTTCCCACAAACCTTAAGTACACACATTCCATCACATTCACCCTTGAGGGCCGTTGCTTGAGGAGAACTTTGCCTTCCTCTGGGTTATTAGCAGTCTGGCTGAGCAGGACTTGCTATCACACTGTTTGTCTCCCTTGTAATCTTTGTAGCTTCCGTCTCTTCAATCCAGCAAGGCCTCCAAACTTCCATCTTGATAATTCCTTTCTTTTTTTTTTTGGCCGGGGCTGGGTTTGAACCTGCCACCTCCGGCATATGGGACCGGCGCCCTACTCCTTGAGCCACAGGCGCCGCCCGATAATTCCTTTCTTAATAGTAATCTCTCACTGTTGCCTGACCACCTGAGGCCAGGGGCCTTAAGCTGCCCTCAGCTGTCAGCACAGGTATCTTACTTCCCTCCCTCCAGTTCTTTTGGGGACAAGGAATTATCCTCTGGCACGGTGGGGAAGGATTGCTTATGCTTGCTTCCTTTTCTTAGGGGAAATCTTCGAGTTGAAGGCCGAGCTCAACAGTGACAAGAAGGAGAAGAAGAAGGAGGCAGTGAAAAAAGTGATTGCATCAATGACTGTGGGCAAAGATGTCAGGTGTGCAGGAGTAGGCTGGGTGGTGGCAGAGCCATCTTACAGGGCAGGGTTTACGTCTCGGGTCCAGTCCATATCTGTCCTTTGTGGTATCTAAGGAGCCATATGTCCCCTTGCCCCTCATGTAGCTCCCTCCATAACCCTCCATTCCTAGCAGGGAGTTTTGTTTACATAGGAATCATGAGCTCAGGTGCTGATGGGTCAGGTGGTAATGGAGTAAGTGACCTGGACTAGCTCAAAAGGCAGTGAGCAATGGAGTCAGTGTGGCATGAGCCCTACCAGAAATTCCAAAGGATTCCTGCCAGTTGGGGAAGAGGACCGAGTGCAGCCAGGTCTTTTAGTTTTTCAAAAGAAAAAAATGGGAAAGCTAGGGCAGCGCCCTAGCTGGTAGAGCGCTGGCCCCATATACCGAGGATGGCGGGTTCGAACCCAGCCCCAGCCAAACTGCAACAAAAATTAGCCGGGCATTGTGGTAGGTGCCTGTAGTCCCAGCTACTCAAGAGGCTGAGGCAAGAGAATCACCTAAGCCCAGGAGTTGGAGGTTGCTGTGAGCTGTGACCCTACAGCACTCTACCAAGGGCAATAAAGAGAGACTCTGTCTCTAAAAAAAGAAAAAATGGGAAAGCTATATTTTTTTCATTTTAAACTTACCTGTTTTTTTTTTTTGTTGTTGTTGTTTGTTTGTTTTTATAAAGTTCATGGAGGGCCGCTGTTTTATTTATTTATTTATTTTTGGTTGGGGCTAGGTTTGAACCCGCCACCTCTGACATATGGGACCGGCGCCTTACTCCTTGAGCCACAGGTGCCGCCAAACTTCCCTGTTTTTAAATGGCCAGATGATATTAAATAAACACTGTGTGGTCTGAGTGAAACACACCACAATTTGTATTTCTCTAATTTGTTGCCAGTTTGCTACATCTGGTTTGCACCTGCTGGCTGGAGCAGATTAGGTACAGAATGGCTGGCACATCTTTGCTGGTGCTTCCCTCTAGGTAGACATTTACCTACCAGGAACATCTGGTAATCTGGCTTGTTTTCCCATCTTTTAAAACCTGTTCAAGGTCTGCCTTCCCTCATCACCCCAGCCTGCTGCCCTGAACTCAACAGCTTTCTGTTCATGTCACTAGTCACTAAATCTAGATTGTTCTCTTATTGTACTGTGTTTGCCTACCTACCAGATTGTAAAGACCCCAGAGACAAGTTGTTTTTTTTTTTTTTTGTAGAGACAGAGTTTCACTTTATGGCCCTTGGTAGAGTGCCGTGGCATCACACAGCTCACAGCAACCTCCAACTCCTGGGCTTAAGCAATTCTCCTGCCTCAGCCTCCCTAGCAGCTGGGACTACAGGCGCCCACCACAACACCCGGCCATTTTCTTGTTGCAGTTTGGCCGGGGCCGGGTTTGAACCCATCACCCTTGGTATTTGGGGCCGGCGCCTTACTGACTGAGCCACAGGTGCGCCCCAGAGACAAGATTTTATAACTACTTAATATTTGCACAGTGTTTGAGAATCTACAGAATACTTTCAGATATGTTTTCTCAGTCGTTTCTTAAAGTTCTCATATTATGGGTAATAAAAGTTTTTTTTTGTTTGTTTTTTTTTTTTGAGACAGAGCCTCAAGCTGTCGCCCTGGGTAGAGTGCTGTGGCATCACAGCTCACAGCAACCTCCAACTCCTGGGCTCAAGCAATTCTCCTGCTTCAGCCTCCCAAGTAGCTGGGACTACAGGCGCCCGCCACAATGCCCGGCTATTTTTTTGGTTGCAGCCATCATTGTTGTTTGGTGGGCCCGGGCTGGATTCGAACCCACCAGCTCAGGTGTATGTGGCTGGTGACTTAGCTGCTTGAGCCACAGGCGCCGAGCCGTAATAGAAGTTTTTACTGACAGAGAAATAAAAGGAAAGAGTAAAATGGCTGCTTATCAGTGACAAGGTTTATGGCAGACCAACAACTCAAGCCTAGCCCTTCTGAAATCCAAATCTAGGCTGTTTTTATCCATACGCTTTGCTTTGTGCCCTCGTGGTTCTCAGCCCTGTGCCTTGTAGCCTGAGTGCTGACATGGAGCAGTTTCCCATTCAGGTCCTGTGGATGGGAAACTGCTTCCCCATGCATTACCCTATCTCATTGCCACCTTCAGCCAGGGACCTCCTGGTAAGGACTCAGGAGAAGCAGCTATGCAGAGACCTGCTGAATACAGAGCAACAAAAGGAACAGACATCTGCTAGAAGATCAGGCCTCCTTTCAAGTTAGATTCCTTCCAAGACAAAGGTGCTCTCCTTCAACTACAGCACTGCTATCACCTCCTCACAGAGGAAACATCTTTGTTCTTCTGTCTCAAAAGAACTTGGTTTGCTGACATGATGAACCCAAAAGATTAAGTCAGGCTCATTGGCAATTCTTCCCCCTCCTCCTTACCCTGCTCCCCACTCCCTATTCTTCCTGTGTATCATCTTCCAAGATGATGCATCCGTTTCAGCTCAGCTGATCTCCTGCCTGTTGGGACTCAGGAAGTTCACTTTGACCATGTTGCCATGGCCTTAACTGTAAATGCACAAGAACTGAGAAGGGAGGTAATAATTCTAGAGATAGAAAATTGATCTTAATCATATTTCACATCTAAATAGGGCCTATGACACAACCATGGGTACCAGGTTGGGAAGGGTTCCACCTAGTAGTCATGAGCACAGGATTTGGAGTCAGACCTGGCTCTTCAGGAAGGTTATTTGACATTTGAACTTCAGTATTGTTTTCTGTGAAATGGGGATAATCCCTAGGCTGCTCGGGGTAGTTAAATAAGATCAAGTATATATAAAAGCCTTAGCACCAAGCCTGGCACATACCAGGTGCTCCATACATGCTGTGCTGGTTCTTAGTGCTAGGGCTGCCCCTTGTAAAAGCAATGTGGTCCATCCCCGCTTTTCTATAGCCTTCCAGAATCAGCAGCCCAATGTGAGAGTTCGTGTTAAGTATCAGCAGAATCATTTTCATTTACTTAGCACCTCCCAGATATCAAACACCAGATATCTTAAGTATGTTATCTCATTTAATTATCATAAGGGTCTGGGCATGGTGGTTCATGCCTATAACCCCAGCACTTTGGAAGCCAAGATGGGAGGATCACTTGAGGCCAGGAATTTGAGACCAGCCTGGGCAACGTAAGATCTCTAAGAAAATTTCTCATCTCTAAGAAAAAAAATTTTTTTTTTTTTTTTTTTTTGTAGAGACAGAGTTTCACTTCATTGCCCTCAGTAGAGTGCTGTGGCGTCACACAGCTCACAGCAACCTCCAACTCCTGGGCTTAGGCGATTCTCCTGCCTCAGCCTCCCGAGTAGCTGGGACTACAGGTGCCCGCCACAATGCCCGGCTATTTTTCTGTTGCAGTTTGGCCAGGGCTGGGCTTGAACCCGCCACCCTCGGTATATGGGGCCGGCCCCCTGCTCACTGAGCCACAGGCGCCGCCCTAAGAAAAATTTTTTTTAATTAATTAGCCGGGCATGAGGGTACATACATATAGTGTCAGCTACTTAGAAGGCTGAGGCTGGAAGATTACTTGAGTCTAAGGTTACAGTGAGCTGTGATCACTCCACTAAGCTCCAGCCTAAGTGACAGAGCAAAACCCTGTCTCTAAAAAAAATAATAACTGGCTGGGGTTCAAATCCAGCCCCAGCCTGCCAAACAACAACGACAACTACAACCAAAAAATAGCTGGGTATCTTCTTGGCGGGCACCTGTAATCCCAGCTACTTCGGAGGCTGAATCAAGAGAATCGCTTAAGCCCAAGAGTTTGAGATTGCTGTGAGCTGCGACGCCACAGCACTCTACCCAGGGCAACATAGTGAGACTCTGTCTCAAAAATAATAATAATAATAATAGTTATTATTATCACAAGGGCCCTGTGAAGTGAGTTTCTGATGCACCTTCCTAGCAAGGAAACTGGGACTCATGATGTCTTAACAGCTAACAGGGCAGCTTTGAGTTTGATGGGCTCCCAAGTTTAATGTTTGAACCATGTGAAAAGATCGGATCTTTTCACAGTGCCCATAGCACAGTGGTTATGGCACCATCCACATACACCAATGCTGGCAGGTTCAAACCCTGGGTCCAGGCCAGTTAAAACAACAATGACAACTGCAACAAAAAATAGCCAGCCGTTGTGGCTGGCGCCTGTAGTCCCAGCTACTTGGGAGGCTGAGGCAAGAGAATCACTTAAGCCCAAGACTTGGAGGGCTTAAGCTGTAAGCTGTGACACCAGGGCGGTCTACTTTTTGAGACATAGTGAGACTGTCTCAAAAAAAAAAAAGGGCAGCGCCTGTGGCTCAGTGAGTAGAGCGATGGCCCCATATCCCGAGGGTGGCGGGTTCAAGCCCAGCCCCGGCCAAACTGCAACAACAAAAAAAATATCTGGGTGTTGTGGTGGGCACCTGAAGTCCTAGTTAGTTGGGAGGTTGAGGCAAGAGAATCATCTAAACCCAGGACCTGGAGTTTGCTGTGAGCTGTGACACCACGGCATTCTACTGAGGGTGACAAAGTGAGACTCTGTCTCTTAGAAAAAAAAAAAAGATCTAAGGACTTTAATTGTTGTTGTTTTATTTTTAGCCGGGGCTAGGTTTGAACCCACCACCTCCGATATATGGGGCCGGCGCCCTACTCCTTGAGCCACAGGCACCACCCTAGGACTTTTCACCCGAAAGGGTGGTGCCTGTAGCTCAAAGTGGCTAAGGCGCCAGCCACATACACCAGAGCTGGTGGGTTCGAATCTGGCCCAGGCCTGCCAAACAATGACAACTACAATCAAAAAATAGCTGGGCGTTGTGGTGGGTGCCTGTAGTCCCAGCTATTCGGGAGGCTGAGGCAAGAGAATCACTTAAGCCCAGGGGTTTGAGGTTGCTGTGAGCTGTGACGCTACAGCACTCTACCCAGGGCTATAGCTTGAGGCTCTGTCTCAAAAATAAAATAAAATAAAATCACCCTTTGGGATTTGGTTTCTACTGGTAGGTGTTCATTGATAGCATAGCATTAATAATACCCTCCCTTTCACTAGGAAGTCCTGTTTATATTCTCTTAGCCACTGTTCCACACCCCCTAACTAGCAGCCTGAAAATCTTCCTCTTCCTTTCTTCAGCCTTCCTCTTGCTAACACCATTTTGACTTTTTAGTGCCCTCTTCCCGGATGTGGTGAACTGTATGCAGACAGACAATCTGGAGCTGAAGAAGCTGGTGTACCTGTACTTGATGAATTATGCTAAGAGTCAGCCTGACATGGCCATTATGGCTGTCAACACCTTTGTGAAGGTGAGTAGGAGCTTGGTGGAAGTGGGGGCATGAGGTGCTCACTGCTTCATCTGTCCTCAATCTCCTGGAGTGGGGCCCTGTGGCCATAATGGAAATAGTGAAGCTCCTTTCTCCCCAACTTTCTTCTTGCCCAGCCTGAGGCCTTTTCCTCCAGCAGAGGGCTCCCTCTCTCTGCAGACAATTGGGTGCTAACTAAAGACTCTACCTAACTCATTCCATGTGAGGTGTTATAAGGGCTGATGATCCCCTCATCACTATGAGGGGAGGCCATCACTATGCACACTTTGCCAGGTCAGGATTCAGCAAATCTATGAAAGCTTCTGTGTTCCCTTTCTACATTTTCTGTCTTCCAGGTTAAAATGTCAGCTCTGTACACCTTTTGAACCTTAGCCCCCTAGCTCTGTCAATGCTCAGATGTGGGAAAATGAGGGTGTCTATTGCCCCAGTGGAAATATTTGAGGGTTGCGGTGCTAGATGGATGTGGGTTTGAATCACAGCTCTGCTGTGTGGCTTTGGGTAATCTCCCACCTTCCTGAGAGCCTCAAACTCCTTACCTGTGAAACAAGGGCCAGTCCTTGTGGGGATCAGAGGAGACAACGTGCACAACCTCTGCACAGTATCTGGCAAATGCTAGGTGCCCGTTACATGGCATTTACTTTTGGTACTATCAGCTGCATTTGGTGGAGATTCCCAAGGCGACTATCTGGTTGCTCAGCCCAGCAGTTCTCAAAGCTGTAGGCCAGGGAGAATTTGAAGCCACTGATGGTTCATTCTGCCCTACCCCCGGCCAATGGCTGGTTCCTCTCAGGATTGTGAGGACCCCAATCCCCTCATTCGAGCGTTGGCTGTGCGGACCATGGGCTGCATCCGTGTTGACAAGATCACAGAGTACCTGTGTGAACCACTCCGGAAGTGCCTGAAGGATGAGGATCCATATGTGCGCAAGACAGCAGCTGTGTGTGTGGCCAAGCTTCATGACATCAATGCCCAATTGGTAGAGGACCAGGGCTTCTTGGACACCCTTAAAGACCTTATCTCTGACTCTAACCCCATGGTAAGCCACTGCCACCTACCTCTGCCACCTTCTGGGTTGCTTGGGAAGACTTAAGCTTGACTCTCCACCAGGCAGTCTCTCATTCCTAGAATTCAGAGCCCTGTCAATTATAACATTTGTTCTTGTGTCTTGTGGTGGTTCATGTATTGTCTTGGGAGTGAGCTAGACCTGGATTCCCATCTCTACCCTCAAGCTTTGTGACCTTGGACAAGCTACCTAACCTTCCATATTCCTCTTTCCTTTATCAGTAAGATGGATCTAATTTCGCATGGCTGGTAGGAGTGCTGTGAAGGTGACATGCCTGACATGGCCTGGCATACAGTAGGTCTGCAATCTATGATAATGCCCTCCTTTCCTTTCCTCCTCTCATTGTTGCACTCTTCTCACCAAGACCATCTGTAAGTTCCAATGTAGAGTGTTCTCCCTTTCCCTATATCTTTGCAAGACCCTAGCAGGTCACCCTTGAAATAGCATAGCCTAGAAGACAGAACATCAAGATGTGCCTGGATGAGGACTCTAAATCACCCATAGTGGTGGCAGTAGTTTGGAGGGCAGTTTTACAGAGGCTATTTGAAGTCAAATGAACAAATCCCTGGGCCCAGCCCTCCCTACTTTGTATCCTACAGAAACGTTGAGCAACTGCCACTGAGTTGCCAGTACATGGCTACTCATGGGCACTGAGTAGCCAGTACATGGATGGGTTATTGGAGCACTGTTCATAACAGGGAAAACATGAAAACAGTGCAGAAACACACTTAAAAAAAGCTGTTCAAGGCCTTGCACAATAATACCAGCACTTAGGGAGGCCAAGTTAGCAGGATTACTTGAAGCCAGGTGTTTAAGACTAGTCTTGGCAATATAGTGAGATGTCATCTCTATAAAAAGTAAAAATTAGATAGGTGTGGTAGCACCCACCTATAGTCCCAGCGGCTTGAGAGGCTGAGGCAAGAAAATCATTTTAGCCCTAGAGTTCAAGGTTACAGTGAGCTATGATCATACCACTGCACTGCAGACTGGGCAATGGAATGAGGCCCTATTTCTATAAAAACCAGCAGCTCTAGTGGAAATGTTGTTGAGGACCCAGAGCTTCACCTGGAAAGCTCCTCTCTTCTCCAGCTCAGGGAGATCTGCAGAAATCTAGCTCTGAGAAGCATAATTGACAAGCACTAAAATGAGGTGTTGTAGCTGGTAGACAGAGGCTGTTGTGTTTAGGTAGCTGGGAATGCTTTCTATTGTCAGACACTTAAAGGCATATCTTTCTTGTTTTTTAAAAATATTTTACTTCCAGTTTGTAGAGGAATCAACAAGGTGAGAACTTGGGGTGGGTTTTGTTATGTGATTTTATACTTTACCTAATACAGTCATATTCCTTTAAGTATCAGCAACCTCTGGGCAGCCAGCATCATTAGCCCCACTGCCCACTGGCCTCTGAGCAGTGCCTTCAGCCTCTGTCCCTTTCACCCTCTCAACCAGGTCGTAGCAAATGCAGTGGCCGCCCTGTCGGAGATCGCTGAGTCTCACCCTAGTAGCAACCTGCTCGACTTGAACCCACAGTCCATTAACAAGCTGCTGACAGCCCTAAATGAGTGCACCGAGTGGGGCCAGATCTTTATTCTGGACTGCTTGGCCAACTATATGCCCAAGGACGACCGGGAGGCCCAGAGGTGAGGAGGCTGCCCCTCCCAGCCCAGCCTGAGGACCCCTAGACCTGGTCCTCAGGGGCCTCTAACCATTAGCTGTGTAACAGGCTTTGGTAGGCTCTTTTCTAGGGCCTTGCCTGCAAACCTTTCTCAGACATACCTTAAGGGAGGCCAGCTGTTTCCCACCTTTACAGAGCCTAGTGATCAGTAGCATTGCCTTAGGCAGTCAGCTGACTGCTGTGGGCACAAGCATGGCTTGACCTGGGAGCTGACAGAAGCCTGAGTCACTTTGGCTGAGTCTAAGGGATGAGTAGCATCAGAGCCACCATTCATTAAATTATCAGTAGGTGCCTGGGGCTCTGCTGGGTGCTTTCTTTACATTAGATAATCTTTAAAGTAGCTGAGGTCCATCACCATTCTCTATTTTACCCATGAGGAAATTCCAGTTTAGTGAAGTTGAGGGAATTGTACATCCAGCTGTGACTCACCTGACTTTTTGGTCTTTAGCAACATTATATTCTGCCCCATTTGAATGCCCTAGCAGTAGATGGAAGGGAGGGAGTTGGTACTTAGGGAGTATTTACTATGTGCCAGGCACTGTGCTCATTTTTTTTTTTTTTAACATGCATTTCACTTAAGCCCCTGGCAACTCAGTGAAATGGGCATCATGTCCATTTAGTAGTTGAAGAAATTGAGGGTCAGTGTGGCGGGGACCTGTAGTCCCAGCTACTCGGGAGGCTGAGGCAAAAGAATCGCTCCAACCCCCAGGAGTTGGAGGTTGCTGTGAGCTGTATGATGCCATGGCACTCTACCAAGGGCCATAAAGTGAGACTCTGTCTCTACAAAAAAAAAAGAAATTGAGAGTCAGAGTGATTTGAACCTGCTTAGGGTCAGTTAGCAGGCAGCAGAACCAGAATCTAAATCTTCCTCCTCTAGAACACTTGCTATTTGGATAACTAAAAACAGGATATTTCCCCTTGTCTGTCTTTCCTGTTTATCCCATTGGAATGGATGGAACCCAGCATCTGTGAGCGGGTCACACCCAGACTCTCCCATGCCAATTCTGCTGTGGTGCTCTCTGCTGTGAAGGTGCTGATGAAATTCGTGGAAATGTTATCTAAGGACCTGGACTACTATGGGACACTGCTCAAGAAGCTGGCTCCACCCCTGGTCACACTGCTATCAGCCGAGCCAGAGCTGCAGTACGTGGCCCTGCGCAACATCAACCTCATTGTACAGAAAAGGTGCTGAAATCATCACACACTTGGGGTGTGCGTCCTTGGGTGAGGCCGAGGATCTTTTGCATAGAAGAGGGACTGAAAGGAAACTGACCTGTCACTATGCAGGAAGTCTTAAAGCATTGCTTAACCCAGGGGTTCTTAATCAGGGGGCAACGTCCATCTCACGGGAACATTTGCCAATGTTTGGAGACGTTTTTGGTTTTCACAACAAGGGGAATGCTACGGGCATCTCGTGGGTAGAGGTCAGGGATTAGTCACTATGCAATAATGCACAGGACACCCTCTTTAACAGGGAACTTTCGAACCCAAAATGTTAACAGTACTGAGGTTAAGAAGCCCTGATTTAACCTAACCAGGAGCAGGCTAGGTGACAGCTGGCTTGGAGCTTCTTAACCCAGATGTTAAATGGCTTCAAAGGCCACAGAGCCCTCCTGAAATGGGGTGGAAGATTATGTGTGTCTGTGTGCATTTTTCCTGGGGACAGAGTCCATGGCTCTAGTTAAATTTTCAGTGGTTGGAGATGCCAAGATAATAAGGAACTGTTAGACTTTATCAGCCACAAGGTCTGGCAGTCATTTTGAATGCCAGGCCCATTTCCCTTCTCCCATGACAGTGACTGCGGCAGTAAATCTCTGCTCCTAAAACAAGGGGTCTGGTCCCATGAGTAGGCTGGAGCTGAAAAACAGTTGCACAATGCTGAATCTGAGGGGTTTTGTGGAAGTATCCTCTCCTTCCTCTGAGGCAGCTCTCAATGAGGGGGCCCTGCAGCCCCGAGGAGTGGGATTGGCCCTCTGAGTTTTCTCCTCCTAGCCTTTTTTTTTTTTTTTGTTAAATCATAGCTGTGTACATTAGTGCAATCAAGGGGTACAATGTGCTGGTTTCATATACAATCTGAAATATTCTCATCAAACTGTTCAACATAGCCTTCATGGCATTTTCTTAGTTATTGTATGTAGACATTTGTATTCTGCCTGTACCCATTCTAGGTGTGGCCCCACCCATAACCCTCCCTCCACCCTAACTTCCCCCCTCATTCCCCTTCCTTGGCCCTTTCCTCATAGTCTTGTGCTATAGTTGGGATATAGCCTTCATGCGAAAGCTATAATTTAGCTTCATAGTAGGGCTGAGTACATTGGATACTTTTTCTTCCATTCCTGAGATACTTTGCTAAGAGGAATATGTTCCAACTCCATCCATGTAAACATGGAAAGAGGTAAAGTCTCCATCTTTCTTTAAGGCCTCCTAGTCTTTTTGGTCAAATGGCTTATTCAGCAATCAGGACTTGGCAGTAGCAACTTACTATTGAGTATTCATATATTACATCAGGCCTGTTGCTCAGAGTGCGGATATACAGAGATGAAGGCCTCTCATGGTCATTCTCTCTTGGACAAGAGCATACTCTCCTTGTCCTCTGGTTCTTAGTATTCCTGGGAGGCTCAGAGATATTGGTTGCATTGGGACATTTGTAAAGGTTTGGGAGGTAAATATTGGAAAGCTTTCTGAGCGTCTAAACCAAGGGATGGAAGTAGGGCTTCCCAATTGCAGTGTGGGTCTTTACACACCGATGTCCTTAATAAGATTTAATGAGGTGTAGTGCCTTGTGGATCCAGATCACTGTAAAGCACTCCCCTGTGCTATATTTAACATGATAAATATTTTAAGTTGTTCATGTCACTGAGATACAACCTGGCCTGGTCCTGATATGCATTTGGGCAGGGCAGCTTTTTCCAAATCCTGATTACAGAAATAATCTTCCTCCTACTCAACCCAGGGTCTCCCTTCTCCCACAGGGCATAACAAAAGCTCCTTGCTTGGCCAGGACCTCCCCACAGTTGTGCGGTGGCACCAAGTACGCAGGTTCCTCCTTTCTGTCTGTCTTGTCCTCTCCCTCCTTTACCATCTGCCCTCATTCCTTTTCCTTCCTCCTTTCTGTTCTGGAAAGGGCATTGGAGTAGTAGTCAGGGGTGATGACTCATCTTAGTCCCGTCCTTATTAGCATTAGCCGTGTGACCTAGTACAAGCCTCTCAACCCCTGAAGTTTCCTTAGTCTTCTAAGGAAGACTTATCTAAGAAAAACACAGTGGGTGGTGTCAGTTCAGGGCAGAAGGGTGTTGCTTTTGAGGGAGAAGCAGTGATACACATGAAAGTGCTCTTCTGGTGACAGTCCCTGCCCAGCAAGTGCCTTCTCTGAGGTAGGCATCATTCATGCTAGAGGCTTCATGTCTAACTCTCACCCACAGGCCTGTTATGTAGGTGTCTGTGTCAGGGTCCCCAAGTCCCCCCACCCCGCCCCAAACGTTCAGAGATTCATCAGTAAGACAGGACTCAGCACATAGTGGTACTCACTGCTTAGATTTATTAGAGGAATGTCATAAGGATACACGGTTGGATCTTAAGGGAGAAAGAGAACGATAGGAGTAATTTCTGGGAGACTTCCTTATGTTACCTCCTCCTCCAGCAATAAAATGCAACAACATATGTATGTTTCTGCCCCAAGAAGCTGTTTGAGACTGACCGCCCAAGATTTGTACTGGGGGTACCTACCAAAATTCCAGATTGTTAGAAGAAAAGCAGATGTCTATCATAAACCTTAGTGTTTGTACAAATAGTATGGGCATAATTAATCACTTTTATCAGTTAGGGATCAGGGAGAGCACTCTCAGAATCTGAGTTCCCACGTGCTAGGCCTTTCAAAGGTTTCTTTTCTTCACAGTGTCATTCCCATTTCATGGGTGAGGAAACAGAGACCTCAGGTCATAAGCTAGAATTGGAACCAAGATCTGATTCTCAGGCTTGTCACATGGAGCCTGCTGCCTCTTAGATGTGAACTTGTCTTGCTATTATTCCCTCTCCCCTTTCTGTGATACGGTGAGACACACAGTAGCCAGCCAGAACCTTGCTCAAGCTGATAAGTGGCCCTCTGTCCAGGAATTTGCAACTAAGGCAGTGACTTCATAGACATTAGACTCTACTTCAGACTCCAGAAATGTCTCAGCAAATGTGGAGGGGTTTTCTCATAGGGCTTAAACTTTGCTTTTTGCTCTCTGGGCATCTTGCCCTACCACCAGGCCTGAGATCCTGAAACATGAGATGAAGGTCTTCTTTGTGAAGTATAATGACCCCATCTACGTGAAGCTGGAGAAGCTAGACATCATGATCCGCCTGGCCTCCCAGGCCAACATTGCCCAGGTCAGCAGAGCATGGTGGTCAGGGCATGGGTTTTGGTGTTGGACAGCTCTGCCACCAACGAGCTGTGGTTTCTGGGCAACCTGATGAGTGTAACTTCTAAGTTCATTTCATGCACGGGCCTGGGCTTAGTAAGCAAGTAAAAGAACTGATGTTTTTGTTACTAAAGAATGTTTTTGAGCTGGGCATGGTGGCTCATGCCTATAATTCCAGCACCTGGGAGGCCAAGGCGGGTGTATTGCCTGAGCTCACAGGTTCGAGACCAGCCTGAGCCAGAGCAAGACCTTGTCTCTAAAAATAGCTAGGCGTTGGCAGGCACCTATAGTCCCAGCTACTTGGGAGACTGAGGTAGGAAAATCACTTGAGCCCAAGAGTTTGAGGTTGCTGTGAGCTGTGATTCTACAGCTCTCTACCAAGGGTGACAAAGTGAGACTCTGACTCAAAAAAAGGGGTGGGGGGGGCGGCGCCTGTGGCTCAAGGAGTAGGGCGTTGGCCCCATATACCGGAGGTGGTGGGTTCAAACCCAGCCCCCGACAAAAACTGCAAAAAAAAAAAAAAAAGAAAGATTGTTTTTAAGGTAAGGAGGTGGGGCTAGCAAAAAATAAGAAGAATTTCTCCCTCTATTACCTGTCATCCATCTATTAAAAAGTGGTAGTTGGCTGTGTAAGCTTAATCAACCTAAAACAAGGATTGTATAGCCTTGCTTTCTTTTGGGGGCACCTGACAGCTCTCTCTCTCCCTTGGGCTTTCTACCTTGAACAGGAGGCAGAATCCTATTTCCCAGGGCTGTTCTAAGAGATCAGAACAGATCAGATCTGTTCTGCCCCATCAGATCTTCCTGAACCCCTTCTTCTCTGTCTGGGCCATAGGTGTTGGCAGAGCTAAAGGAGTACGCGACAGAAGTGGATGTGGATTTTGTACGGAAGGCTGTGCGGGCCATTGGCCGCTGTGCCATCAAGGTGGAGGTGAGGTTCTAGTACTCTATCCTCAGCTGGGGAGGGAAAGGGAGCCAAAAGCAGGAAACCAGTCTGATTCTAGCAGAATCTACAGCTGCTTGTCTTTCAGGAGGACCTAAGTGTCAGGACTAGAGTCTCCTGGGCACCCACACTGTTCAGATCCATTTGTCTCCTTTTTACTCTATAGTCTTCTTTAGGTCTTTGACTTGCTGCAGATTACATTAACCCATCATAATTATGGTTTACCTGCAGTATTAGCTAAGATGCTGGGGCAGCCGTAAGCTAGTGGTGGCCCTGGTAGACTTAGCTTTCGCTTCACAGAGCATGCTCAGGGGCTCTGCCTGTTGCATGTCAGCTACACATGTGCCTCTTTGTCCCAAGCTTCCCAGGGCTACTCCAGATGCCAGTGTCCTGGCATTTCATCCCCTGCTATTCTCTCTGCTAGTGGAGATGTTCTTTGACCACTGAGCCAGACTCACCTTAAATGGGTCCACTGGTGGCTGGAGGATCCTGAGACAGTATCCAGGGTCACCCACAACCCAGACCCTTGGGGCTTTTTCCCCTTGGTACCTGCGATGGTGGTTTGGCCATCCTGAGAAATCTCCCCAACCAAGTCAATAGCACAGTTTGTGGGAATAAAGGTGGAAGAGCTGGTCCAAGCAGAGACTGTTTAAATGTTTTTGGTCACAAGAGCCCATTTTATGAACAAATGAAAAGGCAGGGGTGTGGGGGGGGGTGGAATTACTTACCCAGCTGCCCTGGAGAAGCTCCAGGGATCCTTCCCACCCTCAGGAACTCTACTTCTGGCTTGTTCTCAGTTTCATTCTGTCTCCCTGTGTCCCTTCCAACCCAGGGGCATCATTTAGCACTGGTCTTCCCCACTATTACCTGAAGAGCAGGTTTTCATGTTACGCTCTGATGAAAAAGGTGGGTGAGGAGTGACTTGGAGCTCCTGGCCAAGGCGCTGTCATCAGAGGCACTATTGGAGACAGGGTATAGCGACCTTGCCCACACTCTCTTCTTCTTCCCACACAGCAATCTGCAGAGCGCTGTGTGAGCACGCTGCTCGATCTCATCCAGACCAAGGTCAACTACGTGGTCCAGGAAGCCATAGTGGTTATTAAGGATATCTTCCGCAAGTACCCCAACAAGTATGTGCCCACCCCTCCCAGGGAGAGGATGATCTAGCTCTGCTTGAGGATGAGGTTGGTGGGGAAGAAAAAGGAGTTTCTGGCTGGGTGTGGTAACTCACACCTCTAATCCCAACACTCTGGGAAGCCAAGGCAGGTGGATTGCTTGAGCTCAGGAGTTCAAGACCAGCCTGAGCAAGAGCGAGACCCCATCTCTACTAAAAATAGAACAGCTACCGAAGCATTGTGGCAGGTGCCTGTAGTCCCAGCTACTCAGGAGGCTGAGGCAAGAGGATCACCTGAAGCCCTAAAGTTTGAGGTTGCTGTGAGCTATGATGCCATAGCACTCTACCGAGAGTGATGAAGTAAGACTGCCTCAAACAAAAAAAGAAAAAAGAAGGAGGTTCTTGCCTCTCTTATTTCTATGCCACAAACAGCATTTTCAAAAGAAATCCTTTGCTTTTTCTTATTTCCCCTAAGCTATCTCTTCTCTGATCCCAGGGCCGAAATAAGAGCTAAAATGTAACAATTAAAAACTCAAACCCCCTTTACTCACCACTTCTTGCAGCCTTGTGGAACAAGTTGCCCATCTCCCTTGGCCCCTGCTGAGTTGCCTAGACTCCTTTGATGCTCATACACTGGCTATGCTCTGGTCTCCCCAGGTATGAGAGTGTTATCGCCACACTGTGTGAGAACCTGGACTCTTTGGATGAACCCGAGGCCCGGGCTGCCATGATCTGGATTGTGGGCGAGTACGCTGAGCGGATTGACAATGCTGATGAACTGTTAGAGAGCTTTCTTGAGGGCTTCCATGATGAGAGCACCCAGGTGAGCCAAATCAGGCCAGTGTTTAAGTCGTGACTGGCACCTCAGCTATGGCCTGATTTGCCCTGGAACCCTTCCCTCCTAATACTGCATTGACAATATAGACATCTAGTGACAAATGGGTGATAGGCATGGCCCCTTTCTTTCCCCCACTGCAGTACCGCAGGGAGACATGTGGGACAGTCTGTGGTAGTGTGCATAGAAGGCAGCCAGAAGTTTCTGTTTTTGTTCTAATTTTGTATTTATATTTCAACAGTAGAACATGATTTGGTTCAAAATTGAAAAGATACAAAAGAACATATAGTGAGGGCGGCGCCTGTGGCTCAGTCGGTAAGGCACCAGCCCCATATACCGAGGGTGGCGGGTTCAAACCCGGCCCCGGCCAAACTGCAACCAAAAAATAGCCGGGCGTTGTGGCGGGCGCCTGTAGTCCCAGCTACTTGGGAGGCTGAGGCAAGAGAATCGCTTAAGCCCAGGAGTTGGAGGTTGCTGTGAGCTGTGTGAGGCCACGGCACTCTACCGAGGGCCATAAAGTGAGACTCTGTCTCTACAAAAAAAAGAACGTATAGTGAGAAGTCTACCTCTCTGGGTTTTCCTGGCCACCAGTTCTCCTCCCAGAAGTCATCAATGTTTTTGGTTTTTTGGGAAGGCTTCCAGAGATCATTTAGGAATAAACCAACAGATACACATACATACAAATATACATACATATATGCAGTCAGTTCTCATTATTCACAGTACTTTTGTTCCATGGTCACCACAAACAGTGGTTAGCAAGCACTTAGCCAGGCTTCTAGGAGAAGTTTTTTGGGGGTTTTTTTTTTGTTTGTTTGTTTGTTTGTTTTTTTGAGATAGAGCCTCAAGCTATTGCCCTGGGTAGAGTGCCTTGGCATCATAGCTCACAGCAACCTCAAACTCCTGGGCTCAAGCGAGTCTCCTGTCTCCGCCTCCCAAGTAGCTGGGACTACAGGTGCCTGCCACAACGCCTGGCTATTTTTTGGTTCCAGCCATCATTGTTGTTTGGCGGGCCTGGGCTGGATTCAAACCCGCCAGCTCAGGTGTATGTGGCTGGCTCCTTAGCCACTTGAGCCACAGGCGCTGAGCCTCTAGGAGAAGTTTTGAATTATGTTCCTGTGATGATCTGGACACACATACATCAACATGTAACCAATTAACATGTATTAACCAATCAATATGTAATCTTGTTTTATGTGTATTTAGGCTTAAAAACACTTTATTTAATACATATTGTTGATTTGTTAATAACAAACTTAGCAAGAGCACCATAACTCATCCCTGAATGAAGTGTATGTAACACATGTATTTTCTCTGTTAGACATGTCACAACCTACTTATCCTTAGGAACATTAGACAGTACTTCTACACTATACTTGGGGCCTTTTTTTTTTTTAGATAGAGTCTTACTCTGTCGCCCTGGATAGAGCACGGCAGCATCATCATAGCTCACACCAACCTCAAACTGTTGGGCTCAAGTGATCCTCTTGCCTCAGGCTCCTGAGTAGCTGGGACTACAGGCACCCGCCATAATGCCTCGCTATTTTCCTATGTTTAGTAGAGAGGGAGTCTTGCTCTTGCTCAGGCAGGTCTCAAACTCCTGAGGTCAAGCAGTTCACCCACCTTGGCCTCCCAGAGGGCTAGGGTTACAGGTGTGAACCACTGCACCCAATAAATTGTTGTATTTTTAAACATTACTGGGGTGGCGCCTGTGGCTCAGTGGGTAGGGTTCCAGCCCCACATACCGAGGGTGGCAGGTTCGAACCCAGCCCCAGTCAAACTGCAACAAAAGAATAGCCGGGTGTTGTGGCGGGCACCTAGCCTGTAAGGCAAGAGAATCGCCTAAGCCCAGGAGTTGGAGGTTGCTGTGAGCTGTGATGCTACAGCACTGTACCGAGGGCGATAAAATAAGACTGTCTCTTGGCGGTGCCTGTGGCTCAAGGAGTAGGGCGCCGGTCCCATATGCCAGAGGTGGTGGGTTCAAACCCAGCCCCAGACAAAAAAAAACAAACAAAAAAAAAAAAAGACTGTCTCTTAAAAAATAAATAAAATAAATAAATAAATCACCGATAGCATACTATGCAAATTCAAATTGTTCAGCACCTTGCCTTTTTCCCTTACAAATCTATCTGAAAGTATAGAAAAACTAGCTGGGTGTCTTGGCAGGGAGGCTGAGGCAACAGGATTGTTTGAGCCCAAAACACTGAGGTTGCAGTGAGCTATGATAACGTCATAGCACTCTACCCAGGGCAACAGAGTGAGACTCTTGTCTCAAAAGAAAGAAAATGAAAAAAAAATGTATAGGCGATGCCTGTGGCTCAGTAGGTAGGGTGCCAGCCCCACATACCAAGGGTGGCGGGTTTGAACCCAGCCCCAACCAAATTGCAATAAAAAAATAGCCGGGCGTTGTGGCGAGTGCCTGTAATCCTAGCTACTTGGGAGGCTGAAGCAAGAGAATTACCCAAGCCCAGGTGTTGGAGGTTGCTGTGAGCTGTGACACCAAGTTACTCTACCAAGGGTGATAAAGAGTGAGGCTCTGTCTCTAAAGAAAAAATATATGTGTGTGTGTGTGTATGTATATACATATACATATATGAAGGTCATGCTATTAATTTATTCTTTTTTTGTGTGTGTGGTTTTTGGCCGAGGCTGGGTTTGAACCCACCACCCCCAGCATATGGGACTGGCGCCCTATCCCTTTGAGCCACAGGCACTGCCCAATTTATTCTTTTTTTGTGTGTAGAGACAGTGTCACTTTATCGCCCTCGGTAGAGTGCCATGGCATTGCACAGCTCACAGCAACCTTCTAACTCCTGGGCTTAGGTGATTCTCTTGCCTCAGCCTCCCGAGTAGCTGGGACTATAGGCTCCCACCAAAACACCCAGCTATTTGTTGTTGTTGCAGTTTGGCAAGGGCTGGGTTCGAACCCGCCACCCTCGGTATACGGAGCCAGCGCCCTACCCACTGAGCCATAGGCGCCACCCCCCCATTAAGTTATTCTTTTTTAACCAGCCTCTGGTGATGGATATTTACATGTCTAGTCTTAAGGGGTTTTTGTTTTCGAGACAGAGTCACTCTGATACCCAAGCTGGAGTGCTGTGTGGCATCAGCTTAGGTCATAGTAACCTCAGACTCCTGCGTTTAAGTGATCCTCCCGCCTCAGCCTCCCAAGTAGCTGGGACTACAGCCAGCTGCCACAATGCTCAGCTAATATTTTTTAATTTTTCATAGAGATAGGGTCTCACTCTTGCTCAGGGTGGTCTCGAACTTCTGAGCTCAAGCTATCCTCTGTCCTTGGCCATCAGAGTTGTAGGATTACAGGTGTGAGCACTGTGCTCATCAGTCTTGTGCTTTTTTTTTTGCAGTTTTTGGTCAGGCTGGGCTCCAACCTCCCACCCCGGTATATGAGACCACTGCCCTACTCCTTGAGCCATAGGCACTGCCCAGTCTTATGCTCTTTTAAACAGTAATACTTCTATGAATAACCCATTAACACACATCTGCAAGTATTGCCTAGAGGATAAGTTCTTAGAAGCAGAATGGTTGGAGAAAGGGCATGTTCCCTTCGAGAGTTTGGTAGCTGTTGCCAGATTTCCCTAAATGTAGAGGTTGTACTGACTGGTACTCCTGACTCAGATGATGGGGTGCCCTTGCCTCCTTGCCAGCCTTGTGCATCCTCACACTTACTTACCCAAGCTAATAGATAGCAAGAGGTTTTGTTTGCATTTCTGTTACAAATGAAATTGAGCATCTTGTTGCTAATATTCCTTTTCCTCTGGGACTGTTAGTTTATGAATATAGAAATCTAAGCTGTCCTTTTGGGACAGTGTAACCCAGAAGATCTGAGTATGGGCTTTGGAATGGGAGGTCCCAGAATTTAACCCCTCTTTTGCCTCTTCCTGGCTTGGTGACTTTATGCTTATATCTTTACCTCTCTGAACTTCAGTTTCCTTATTTGTAAAATGAGGATCATTAAAATTTTCCCTTATCCTGTTGCTGTGTAATCCTGAGATACTTTGTGTAATGTCTTTAATGCATGCCCAGCCCATGATAAATACTCTTTCTTGGGAGTATTGGTTTGGGTCAAAATTAGTTTTCAAAAGCAAACTAGCCTGTGATGGTACATGCCTATAGTCTCAGCCACTAGGTTGAGGAATGAGAATCCCTTGAGCCCAGGAGTTCAAGTCCAGCTTGGACAATGTAGCAAGATCCTGTCTCTAAAACACACACACATGCGCACACACACACACGAAGAAGAAGAAGAAAGATACTGAAAAACAAACTAGTCCAGGCCACAAAGGGGGCTGCCTGGCTCTTGTCATTGGCAAGTCCAGGCAGCATGCTCCCTTCCAGAACTCCTGGTTTAAGGTGACATTGGAGCTGCCTCCGCAGCCCTGCGTGGTGGCTTCTGCCTTGAGTAGACTCCCAAGAATCGCAGCCACAAGGGCTGAACAGTTCTAGGCTACATCTTCACAGCTTAAGGACTCCCATGGGAAGAATTTTTCACCTCAGTAGTTCCAGCAAATGTCCCAGGACTTGTTTGCTTTATTCTGAGCCAGTCACTATGACTGTGATTGGCCTCCTCTCTCAGGCACTGATCCCAGCCTGTGTGAATTGAGAGGGACGGAGAGAAGGGCGAGTCTCTGGAGGAAGGCCAGTGCTTCTGTTCCCAGAAGACAGAATAGATGCTGGGTGAGCAAAAACAACAGATGCCCATCACAAAATTGTAGTAATAATTCCCACTGCCACCAACTCCCACTGCACCTACCTCCAGGCTGCCTTCACTTCCAATACTAGCCTCCTCTTTCTTGTCTCTGGGAAGCAAAGCCCAGTCTCTGATGGTATCTGTCCCTGCAATCAAGTCCTGCTTGGGTTACTGCAGAGGATGTCCTGTAGGGGTATGTTTCTGCCCATATATTAGAGTCAATCTTTTGTAGCCTCTTCCCGCTCAGCTAAGTCTGTGGGAGGAGCCAGGATGAGAGAAGCTAGACAGGGAGAATTGAACTAGAAGCCTAGTGTCTTGGAAAAAAACAGGCTCTGAAGTTTGAATCTTCCCTTGTGTGGCCTGGAGCATTTAAACTTAAACTTGCCAAACCTGTCTTGACTCCCGTACAGGGTTATTGCAAAGATTGTTAGAACTGTATACAAAGTGCCCACTCCAGAGTGCAGTAGACAATAGCTGGGTGGTAGTGGGGGGGGTGGGGGGTTAATTAAGTAGCTTGTTTTAAGAATGCTTGTTTAGTGCTTGACAATTTGGAACTCATTTTAAATTATCTCCTGGAACCTCCTCATCCTTGGCTCCTGGGCCTCACTAGCCAGGGACAGGGAGCTCAGAAAGTCCTGTCTTGCTGTCCCATCCTGTCTGGATGGCGGGGACAGCAGTGTCATTGCAGGAGAGCTGCCCTGTGTGTGCAGACTGACATTAGTATGTTGGGGGAGCTGGGCAGGTTGCTGAGTCAGGGCCCTGGGCTCGTAGCTAGAGCATTCTCTGGCAGTAGAACCTGAGGCACACCTCAGGGGGAGCACAGCGAATCTGACAGTGATGAGCAATTCAGGCAGCCCACTACTGGGTTGGGGAGAACTTGGAAAGAGTCCCTATATAATGGTAATGGTGATAATGATTACCATGATGATAGCTGTTGTGCAGTGAGCAGAATACACAGTAGCTTTTTCATATTTGTTTTCTCCTTGACTCCTCACATTAACCCTATGAGGTGTTATTCCCATTTTATAGATGAGGAAACCAATCAGAGAAATTAAGTGACTTGTCCAAGATCACTCCTATTGAAAGTGATAGGATCAGAGTTCAAATGAGGGGCCGTTTGACTCTGGTTCCAAGCAAGCTGCCATAAATTGCCATTTTGGGGGAGTGGTTGTTGTTGTTATTATTGTTGAAGACAGAGTTTCACTCTGTTGCCCTGGGTGGAATGCCATGGCATCATAGCTCATAGCAACCTCAAACACCTGAGCTCAAGCGACCTACCAGCCTTCGAGAGTGCTAGGATTACAGGCATGAACTGCCACACCCAACCATAAATTGCCATTTTAAAAGCCTGAAAGAGGCTTCACCTCTCCTTCACAGACTAGGAATAAATTACTTCCCACAGTTGCTCCCAGCCAGACGGTGGAACAAGGTCTGGGAGCTAGATTCTAGGTTGTCTCTTGCCTTGGAAATAGGCATTGCTATTGCTCCCTTGCCATTGGCCCACATGTGACCAAATTGCAAGGGCTCTGGATTGCTTAACCACAGAAACAGACCACATCCCCTCCTCTCTGCCTCCCACTGTTAGCACAAGAGTCCTCTGTTGGACAGGCCCAGGACACTCCCTCATCCTCCTGACTCAGACCTATCCCTGGCGCAGCCTGTGGGCTCCTGGCCCACAAGGAACCACTGGCTCAGGACAGCCAGCAGTTGGGAGTGCCAATGAAGACAGTGGGTGGAGGAGACTACAAAAGCCTGGGGTGGGTTAGCACCATGAGAGCTCAAGGGTGAGGGAGTATTGGCTAGGCTCAGAGGGCAAGAGGCATGTCCAGATGAACAGTGGGCCTGGTGGAAGGCCAGGCAGAATGGTTCCCACCCTCTGGAAGATGTGTAGCTCCTCAATGGTACGCTGGCTCTGTGGGACACGCTGGTTTGATCCTCAGGGCCCTGATGGCATTGTTATCATTAACAGATGGTCCCTTTAAGAAGTAGGCGGCGCCTGTGGCTCATATACCAAGGGTGGCAGGTTCAGTCCCGGCCACGGCCAAACCACAACAAAAAATAGCCAGGCATTGTGGCGGGCACCTGTAGACCCAACTAGTCGGAGGCTGAGGCAAGAGAATTGCCTAAGCCCTGGAATTGGAGGTTGCTGTGAGCTGTGATGCCACACCACTCTACCGAGGGTGATAAAATAAGACTCTGTCTCTAAAAAAAAAAAAAAAAAGAAGAAGAAGAAGCAACAGCAGCATATACGTGAGAGTGTGCATGGTGCAGTGGGGCTTAAACCTCTGATGGGCTGCTTGGACTTTAGGGCTGAGCATCAGCCCCTAGCCTGCCTGGGTCTGCTCCTTTCTGACAGAGTAATGCCAAGGGCTGGGCCATCCAGAAGCAGCAACACTCTCCTGGCCTTAGCCTGTGTGCCACAGCCAACCCCAAATCTAGAAGAGCTTTTCTTGGCTTCCAGAGACTTTGAACATCCTTTTCCTCTTCAAGCCTTCACTTGAAGGCTATCACCCCACTGCCCCCATGTGAAGCCAGCACTTTTCCTCCTCAGCACTTGTCTGTCTCCCTGCAGGTCCAGCTGCAGCTGCTGACAGCCATCGTGAAACTCTTTCTGAAGAAGCCAACAGAGACCCAGGAGCTCGTGCAGCAGGTCCTCAGTTTGGCCACTCAGGTGGGTGCTCTAACTCCCCACTGTGTCTGGTGAAGGCTTCACTCCTTCAGAGGGAGCTTTAGTCCAAGAATCCAGATGTTAAAGCCAGTCCTACCCCTAAGATTGGCATCTTTGGGGATTTGGCCCTAGAGTAACTGAAGTTCCCTGCCTTCAGGGAGCTTTGAGTCATACAAATAAAAATGGAGTGGGGTTAGTGGTAAAGTTGACATAGAAAGGAGAGGAAAGTTTGTGAGAAGCAGAGGGTTCATGTGGTCAGGGAGAGCGGGCCACTGGGGGCAGTCAGGAAAGGAGACGGGACCAGGTATGAATGGTAGAATACCACGGGGAATGAATCCCAGCTCTGGGACATGTCCATTTAAGTGGTTTAGAAACAGGCTTATGGGGCGGCGCCTGTGGCTCAGTCAGTAAGGCGCCGGCCCCATATACCGAGGGTGGCGGGTTCAAACCCAGCCCTGGCCAAACTGCAACCAAAAAATAGCCGGGCGTTGTGGCGGGCGCCTGTAGTCCCAGCTACTTGGGAGGCTGAGGCAAGAGAATCGCTTAAGCCCAGGAGTTGGAGGTTGCTGTGAGCTGTGTGAGGCCACGGCACTCTACCGAGGGCCATAAAGTGAGACTCTGTCTCTACAAAAAAAAAAAAAGAAAAAAGAAACAGGCTTATGGAGTGAGTATTGCTGTTGTCAGCCAGGCCTATGGCCACACCTAGATCATGGGATCATGGGAAAGTCTCCTCTCTTTCCCTATCACCTGATTACTCTGCTCTGAATTTCATGGGATTCTCATCACCCTTCCCCTTCCAGGACTCAGATAACCCAGACCTGCGGGATCGTGGCTACATCTACTGGCGCCTGCTCTCCACAGACCCAGTGGCAGCCAAGGAGGTGGTGTTGGCTGAGAAGCCACTCATCTCGGAAGAGACAGACCTCATTGAGCCCACACTACTAGATGAGCTTATCTGCTATATAGGCACACTGGCATCCGTCTACCATAAGCCACCCAGTGCCTTTGTGGAGGGGGGCCGTGGCGTTGTACACAAGAGCCTGCCACCCCGCACTGCCTCGTGAGTGAAATTGGCCAGTCATGGGCCTGAGCATCTGCACCTGCTTCCCTCTAAGGCCTGATGTGATGTCCTCTGGCAAGTCCTGAGTCTAAGGAAAACTATGACTCTAGCAACCTTTATCAAATGCTTACTACACACAAGTTGTTCGCTAGATGACTTCATTTGATCTTTACAGCAGCTCTGAAAGAAAATGTCCCCATTTGACAGATGGGGCCAGGGGACACAGAGTCTGAATGATTGGTCTGGGGTTCCACAGCTAGCAGTAGGATTCAGGCCCACTTCTGTCTTGTTCCAGAGCCCTATTCTTGCCTCCTTTGCTACTCCCAGGTGGCTGGTTTGTCCTGGAGGCACATACCCTGGGGATAGAAAGAGATAAGCCCTCTCCCTTCGTTCATCCCCATGGAGAGCCTCAGCATGGGTCAGACATGGAGTTTGGGAGGGAGTGGGGTCATGGGCTGCTTTTGGGGACTATGAGGAGAGGATTGTGGAGACTGAAGTCTTTGACCTCCCTAAAACATCCTAATGCTCCCACCCTACTGGCCTGCTCATTCTCTCCCTTCCTTGTCCTGGCAGGAGCGAGAGCGCAGAGAGCCCTGAGACAGCCCCTGGGGGAGTACCTCCTGGCGAGCAGCCAGATGTCATCCCCGCCCAGGGTGACCTGCTAGGCGATCTCCTCAACCTGGACCTTGGTCCCCCGGTGAGCGGTCCACCCCTGGCCACCACCTCAGTACAGATGGGAGCTGTGGACCTTCTTGGCGGTGGTCTTGACAGCCTGGTATGTCTTAGGCCACCTCTACATGATGTTGGTAATGATCTCGAGAGGAGCAATCATTGAATGCTTTTCTGTGCCAGGCACTAGCCAAGCGCCTTGGGTGTATTATGTTGAGTCCTTACCATCTGCCTTCGACGGTGGTTTTGTAGCTTCCTACTTATAGATAACAAAACTTAGGCTTAAAGAGATCAATTTCCCTGCAAGACAGCATAGCCACTGAGTAGCACAGACAGGATTCAACTCCCTTGTTAGACCTTTGAGTCCCAGCAGACCTAGGGCAGTGGAAGGCCAATCCTAGCCTTTTCCTCTGATTCTCGCTCTACCCACAATCATCTCTGCCTGGTGAGACTGGGATGTTCTGGCCTTTAGGAACCAGACATGTGTCTACTTACCTGTATGCTGTACCAACTGGGGATAGCAAGCCAGCCAGGGCTACCTGAGAAAAGGCCATGGGAGGTCAGGGATAGAATTTCCTCTTCCCCTGTAGAGAGGAGAGTGATGAGACTGGACTGGTATTGCCCTGGGGCTTGTTTAGACAGCTGGTAGGGCCAGGTAAAAGGGGAAGCTGCCCCTTTCATGAGGCCATGCTTGGCATAGGTCCCCAAAGTTGCCTCACAAGGGTAGGTGGCTGGCAACCAGTGCCAGGGGAAGGGTAGGAATGATCATGGTATAGGACATAAGGGTGGCGGGATGAAGCTTTGTGACCTTCACAGAGATGGGGGGTCTAGGCCTCTCGTAGTCTGCGGCACAGCCTTATACCAAACTTCTATGGACAAAGCAGCGGTTGACTAATCATTTCCCTCTTTCCCTTTATCTTTCTTGTCTCTATATCTTTCCTGGCTTTTCTCTCTGCATGTTGCTGCCTGTTCTCTTCATCCTGCCTGCTTCTGCTTGGAGATGGGGGATGAGCCTGAAGGGGTATGGTTCAACCCTTGTGTCACCAAGCCTTCGTCCCTGCCCCTCCCTAGAGTGCTGGCCCAGTGTCCCACGGGTGGATGAAGTGAAAACAGTCCCTCCTTGCTATGCCGCAGCCCTTGGTCCAGTGTACTGGCAGCCTCTGTTTTGACCACTTGGCATCTGGCAGCCCTGGGCCCCCATATCCATGAATTCTTTGCCCTGTCTTTGCCACCCCATGTCAGATTGCCTTGTCATCCCTGAGGATCGCCAGTCCTCTTCAGTCCCCAAGACCCTCTCTGACATACTAGAGGGAAGGCTCTCATCTGCTTAGCACTTCCCCACCTCGCATGTCTTGGGTCCCTCTTTTATCCATGGGTGGAATGTTAGTTTAGGAGTGTTCCCAGCCCTTTCCCAGAGGTCACCCGTAAGGCTTAAGGCTTGAGTGCACAAGAGGGCTTTCCACTCTCTGTTCTCCACCCTTCTCACTGTCTCCCTTCTGCAACATAGAGTTAATATGGAGGCTGTCCCACCCCAGACCCCCACTGTTTTCTGAAGAGCCAGATGGCTCTGCTCATCCCAGGTTTCTGATGCCTGCTTCTGACCCTTTCTCTTCCTTTCCAGATTGGGGGCCCCAACTTTGTGGCACCCCCAGCAGCAGCAGTGCCAGCCAGCCTAGGAGCACCTATCAGCAGTGGCCTGAGTGACCTCTTCGACCTGACCAGTGGTGTGGGTACCCTGTCAGGATCATATGTGGCCCCCAAAGCAGTAAGTCACTCGCCTTCTCTCTAGGCAGGAACAGAGAAGTTATAGACTGATATGTATGTTCTCGTCCTGTGGAACCAGCTCAGGCCAGTGTTAATGAGGAAAGCTAGGGGCCATGGGAGTACCAAGCAAGCAGGGAAAGTCTGGTTTGGCAGAGGGTCCAGGAAGACTTCCCCAAGGGTGGAGACTTAGGAGTGCAGTCCTGTAGTCAGGAGAGGGAAGGCCAAGGGAACAGCCTGTGGCAAGACCTAGAGTGCTCATACCCTCTGTCAGGGAATCAGCAGAGGACCTGTAAAGTAGGAGCAGTAATTCTTAGTGCTGTCAGAGGCAGAGCCACTTTGTCAGAACAGACATTTTACGATGTCCTTCTTTCCTTAAATGACATTGGTAGATTGTGTAACCTACCTACACATCTAATTTCAAAAATAATCAGATGCTTAGCCAGGCATGGCAGCGTGTGCCTGTAGTCCAGCTATTCAGGACATTGAAGCAGGAGGATTACTTGAGCCTGGGATTTGAAGTGACAGAGTAAGAACCTGTCTCAAAAACTTAAAAAAGGGCTTGGCAACCATAGTTCAGTGGTTAGCGGTCAGCCACATGCACCGGGGCTCCTAAACAACAATGACAACTATAATAAAAAAATGGCCAGGTATTGTGGTGGGCGCCTGTAGTCCTAGCTACTTGGGAGGCTGAGGCAAGAGAATCGAAAGTTTGAGGTTGCTATGAGCTGTGACACTACGGCACTCTATCAAGAGTGACTTAGTGAGACTCTGTCTCAACAACAACAACAAAAAAATTGGCTCAGCACCCATAGTACAGTGGTTACGGCACCAGCCACATATACCAAGGCTGGCATGTTTGAATCTGCCCCAGGCCAGCAAAACAACGACAACTGCAACAAAAAATAGCTGGGCCTTGTGGCGGGCACCTGTAGTCCCAGCTACTTGGGAGTCTGAGGCAAGAGAATAGCTTAAGCCCAAGAGCTGGAGGTTGCTGTGAGCTGTGATGCCACGGTACTCTACCGAGGGCGACAAAGTAAGACTCTGTCTCTAAAAAAAAAAATTATTTTTAAAATCAAATGCTTTTCCTGCATAAAGAAGCCATAAAAGGAAGAGACTACAAGAATACATTTCAAAGTTGTAAGTGCTTGGGCACACCCACTTGCCCACCCCAGAAAATGTAATGAAGTTGTCAGGTATTTGCAGCAGAGTAGAGAGTCACTGTGACTGTGACAGCTGCAGGTGGTATTTGTAGCTCAGGTACTGTGAGTGGTGTGGCCAGTGGTACTGTTACTTTCTGAAGTGGTGACTACTCCCAATAAAATTCTGAACAAGCAAGCAGGCTTCCCTTGATTTTCATGGTGGTTGTATGCCGGGAAATATCAGTGTGAATTGAAAACATGAAGAAAATACCCCAGGGGTGCAGGAAAGTTGCTCATCATGGGGGCTATTGTCCCCATGGAAGACTGTCCATCATCCTTGACTCCAGCCCACTAAACATAGCACCTTTACATTGTGCCACCTGGAGATGCCCATAGTGCCATCTAAGGCAGTACCACCCCTGAGGCTCCTAGCTGCTAGATTAGAGATTAGGGAGGAAGCTGGTGAGGTTGGCAGGGCCACGCCGAACATTCGCTTTTGATCCTAGCATAGAGGGAACTATTGGAAGGTTTTAAGCAGAATGATGAAATAGTCTAAATTGTGCTTGAGAAAGATGGCTCTGGCTACATGGAAGGGGTGGAGGGAGGATTCTGTGGTAGGACTGAATGAGTACTGCTGTGGCCTGAGCAAGGAGGGTGTTTTGGCAGGTGAAGACAGAGGTAGGACCTGAGAGCTCCCTGGGAGGGAGGAACAGCAGGATGTGGGAGAGCAATGGGGCAAGAGGAGGTGCTAGGACAGGGACACAGGAGGTGATGGGGCTGAGGGAAGGTGAGCTGAAAATTAAGGTGCAAGAACATCCAGGCTTGGCACAAAGGGGAGCTCAGTGTGGGTTGCATCTTCAGTGTTAAGGAAGCTACCAGAGCGCCTCGCTGATCCCCTCACAAAACTTGGGTAGGAAGCTGTGTCTGCCTCTCTTTTCTGTGGTGATGAGGGAGTTGTGAAGCCAGCACCTGCCCTCCCTGACTTGGCCTTACCTATGGTATGCCAGCTGCAACTATAATGATAATATCTAGAACCACCCCACTGGCAGGGTCTGGACCCCAAGAGGCCCACAGCAGACAGCAGCTCTGCTACTAGCAGCTACACGTGCACATGCAGAGACACACAAGCATTCCACAGCCACTGTCCCGCTGGGTCCTTGGCAGTGGCCTTATGCTGTTCCTATTTCCATTTTGCAGTTGAGGAATCTGAGTGCTTTTGCCTAGGTCACATAGCTGATAAGTTAAGTAACAGAGGCTGAATTTGATACCAAAGCCTCTGTTCCCAACCCCTATGTGATTATGGCCCCAAAGTGTTTTGAAAACCACCTATGCACCTGCCTTCATGTGGTGGCGTGTTAGAATCAGCAAGACTGGCTTGGCGCCTGTGGCTCAAGTGGCTAAGGCACCAGCCACATACACCTGAGCTGGCGGGTTCGAATCCAGTCCGGGCCACCAAACAACAATGACAATTGCAACCAAAAAAAATAGCCAGGCGTTGTGGCAGGCGCCTGTAGTCCCAGCTACTTGGGAGGCAGAGGCAGGAGAATCGCTTGAGCCCAGGAGTTGGAGGTTGCTGTGAGCTGTGATGCCATGGCACTTTACCCAGGGCCACAGCTTGAGGCTCTGTCTCAAAAAAAAAAATAAAAGAATCAGCAAGACCAGGGCGGCGCCTGTGGCTCAGTCGGTAAGGCGCCGGCCCCATATACCAAGGGTGGCGGGTTCAAAGCTGGGCATTGTGGCGGGCGCCTGTAGTCCCAGCTACTCAGGAGGCTGAGGCAGGAGAATCACTTAAGCCCAGGAGTTGGAGGTTGCTGTGAGCTGTGTGATGCCATGGCACTCTACTGAGGGCCATAAAGTGAGACTCTGTCTGTACAAAAAAAGTAAAAAAAAAAAAGAATCAGCAAGACCAAAGAGGACACAGGATACGTGGTAGAGTGCACTGCACCAAGGCATGAGGCTGACCCATGCTTGTTAAAAACCCAATGTCATGGATGTCAGGCAGGACTGAGTAACACAAGAACAGCAGAATCCCACAGCTCTGTGAGTGCCAGCCCTTGCCAGGCATTGCAGAGTATAAGGATATAAAGCCTGGAACCCAACCATTTTCAAGCTGGCCCTCTGCTTGTGTGTTTGTTCTAACAGATGTCATCACTGTTTTGTCTTAGTGGAGGGCCTGATGAGTGTCCTAAGAGTGAATGCTGGAATGGAGGCGAGGAGCTTACCATGTCTGGAGTAACCAGGACAGGCTCCCTCGAGGAGGAGTCCTTGCTATGGGGGCTGGACGGAGGCTTCTAGGGGTATGCTCTCCTTTTAGGAGCAATAGGTATTTCTCCAGAAATTGAGCTTGAAGATTGAAAAAAAGAGGCTCGGCACGTGCTGCTCAGTGGTTAGGGCGCCAGCCACATACACTGAGGCTGGCAGGTTCAAGCCTAGGCCAGGCCTCCTAAACAACAATGACAACCACAACCAAAAAAAAGCTGGGCGTTGTGGCAGGCACCTGTAGTCCCATCTACTTAGGAGGCTGAGGAAAGGCATTGCTTAAGCTCAAAAGTTTGAGGTTGGTATGAGCTGTGACGTCACGGCAGTCTACTGAGGGCAACATAGTGAGATTCTGTCTCAAAACAAACAAAAGAGAAAAAAGGAAGCAGTAGGTAGGTCATCTGTACTTTCCTAACAGCACTGTGACTACCTAGAATTATCTGTCATTTTCTAACTGTCCTGCTCAAGGGGAACAAGGCTCTCTGTATATAAGAACTTTGAGTTCCTTGAGCATTTGAGTCAGCAGGTGGTGCCAATTCAGTAGTGCATCTGGTAAATATTAAGGATCATTTCTGTCAGGATCTGTGCTAAACTCCACAAACCCATGGTAACCAAGAGCAGTGAGGTCCCCACCCTCAGCCACAACTAACAGAGAGAGCCAGGCAAATGGAGGCCTGATGAAGGGCAGGACTCAGAAGTTGTTTTAGCTGGATCTTTGCCCAAGCCCAGGTGCAGCAGCGTCTGCGTGCCTTTTGCACACCAAGTTACAGCTGAGAATTAAATTTGGGTGATTTCTGCCCTCTCAGATTCATCCAGGGGATACAAAGGGTGCTCAGGGTTAGCCAAGTGGGGCGGTGGGGGCAGGTGGGAAGTGCTTTCCAAGTAGAGGGGTCCCGGGGTAGGCAGGGCCTAGGGAAAGTTGGGCACCAGGCTGTGGAGTTTGCACCACTGGAAGCCACTGCAGGATTGGAAAGGGTTTTTCAGGGTGCCATGATCAGATTGCACAAGTCATTTCACAAGATAACTTAAGCTGCTATGGGAAGAGGGGAGAGAGGAAATGGGGCAGCCACCTGAGCAGCTGCTATCATACCTGGGGAAGTCTCATGGGTGCTTAGGTGCTGGTGGTGCCTGTGGAGATGGAGAGAAGTGGTAGCCGTGGGGTCAGTTGTAGGAGGAAGCCTTGATAGGACTTGGGCTGCCTGACTAGTGCAGCCAGAGGTAGTGCCTGACATGATGGTGATTCTGACAACTTGAGAGACAGTGGGACCTTCGCTAATAGTAGATGCACTTGGAGAAGCTGTCAAGTGAGACCTGAGCCTTTTGACCTCGGGTGGCTCGTGAGTTGTCCAAGTGAGAATAATGTCCTGAGAGTTATTTGTGTGTCCCCAGGATAACACTGGCAGATGTCCCTCATGGACAGGGCTGTAACTCATGCTGTTTGCTCAGCAAACACTCCCTGAACACTGGCTCTACACCAGGCTCTGAGCCATGGTGTAAAGACAGAAAAGCAGAGCTCTTCCCTGAGAAAGCTCGCTGGGCACAGGGGAGACAGACAAACAGGCTCATGGTTACCTGCCAAAATATCTTTGGGGTGTGAATATAGGGAAAGACTCTGGGGGCAGGCTTCCCAGAGGAGGTAACTCTTGAGTAGAGACATAGAACAACAAGGGCACCGAAGTAGCAGAAGGCCTGCCAGGCACGAGGTCCTCTTAGGTTCTGTCCTTGTTCAGACCAGTTTCTACAGTTAAAGGCCAGTCCTGCTTCCTGCAAGACAGGAACAGGCTGTGACAGGAGGTTCTTAGGCTCTGGCCCAGGCCCAGGATGCTGTTGGGTATGGGCACTGGGCTCTGTCCTTGGCCCATCGCCCTAGCCCTATTTCCCAAGTGTTTTCCTTCATGACCTCTGAAGACTCACATCAGCCCTTGAGAGCCAAGCACCTCCCCATCCTGGGCTCCTTCAAGAAGCAGCCATGCTGTGGTGGTGGCCCTGTGTAGACTACAGAATTGTTCTTGCCCTGACACGTATCTCAGTTATCCCCTCGTGGTAAAGGCAGATGTGCTCTACCTGGGTGATCCCATCATGAGAGAGAAGAAAGACTCTCCAGTAGGCCGTTGAGTTGGGAAAAGAGGCACATGCCTGCCCACCCATCCTCTTCACACAGGTCTGGCTCCCGGCCATGAAGGCCAAGGGGCTGGAGATCTCGGGCACCTTCACCCGCCAAGTGGGCTCCATCTCCATGGATCTGCAGCTAACTAACAAGGCCCTGCAGGTCATGACTGACTTTGCCATCCAATTCAACCGCAATAGGTGAGCTTCCTGAGGTCATTGGGTGCAGAGTCTGTGCTGGTGACTGTAGGTAGGGTCTGAGAACTGAGTGGGGTGGTGGGCTGCCCCTTTTCTGGAGCAGGAGGCTGTTCTCATCACTCCTCAGGCTGAAACTCTTGGTTTCCCCTGCACCCTGTGACCTTTTTGACTCCAGAGTAGCAGGCAGACTGGGAAGAGGATCTCCTCTTATTTTTGCCTCCACTATCAAAAGGAGGATATTACAAATGGAAATCCCCCATTCCAGCCTGGGAACCCGCCTCTGGCAAGCACTCTACAAATCAGAAGGGGGCCGTCCCACACTGACTGGAGCTCAGAGCCTCCTCCCTCAGGCCTAAGTTGCTCCTGTCTTAGGACCAGCTCTGAGAAAGATGGTAGGGAGGGGGGCTGCCTGCCAGCCTCACCCTTGTGGCAAAGGATCAGACTGACAGGGAGTGGTGGCTGCTCCAGGCTCCTCATCTCCATAGGTTCCCTACACTGAGTGTCAGTGGGGGAGATTACCTGTCAAACACCATCAGAGATCTAACCAGCTAGGCCAGGGCTCTCTGGGGAAGCCTCACAGCCCTCCTGATGATTCTTCTTCCTGAGCGCTCTAGTGATGAGCAAACTGAGCCTCTAAGAAGTTGACTGAAGGGGCTGCTTCCTCGGGGGCACCTTATGGGCTTACCTGACCAGGAGGTTGGGGACAGCTCTGCCCCTTAGCCTTAGATAACCCTAGAGGGACAGAAGCACTCCAGGCTCTTAGGGGTAGTCCCAGTTATTGCTCAGTTATGCTTAGGAGGCAATGAGATACAGACTCAGAGAGGGCAAGTCCCTTGCCAAAGATCACACAGCAGGCAGCAGTGAGGGTCACAGGAAAGTCTGGAGCACCAAGCCACCAAACAGACCTGGGTTTCCCCACTTGGCCTTGTGGGCAGAGCACAGGCTGCAGTCAGGTAGCTCAAACTGATTCTCAGTGCCATTCACCTGTAGGCTTTCAACCTCTGTGTCCTCATCTGGAAGCTGGGATAATAGAAACCTGTCCTGTTTTTATGAGAATAGAGAAGGGTGGCTCCTGTGGCTCAGTGAGTAGGGCGCCGGCCCCATATACCAAGAGTGGCGGGTTCAAACCCGGTCCCGGCCAAATTGCAACAACAACAAAAAAAATAGCTGGGCGTTGTGGCAGGCGCCTGTAGTCCCAGCTACTCAGGAGGCTGAGGCAAGAGAATCACCTAAGCCCAGGAGCTGGAGGTTGCTGTGAGCTGTGATGCCACAGCACTCTACCGAGGGTAACAAAGTAAGACTCTGTCTCTACAAAAAAAAAAGAGAGAGAGAATAGAAAGAGGTGCAATATCAAATGCCCTGTCTGGGCATACTGAGCACTCAGCTCATAGTCCTGACTCACACTCTGTGATTTATCTTCCAAGAGCCTGCAGCTGGAAGCAGCCTGATGGGAAGCTTCCTAATTTGCTGGTGTGGTGCTTTACAGAGAAGTGGGGCTTTCCCAAATCTCTCTGTGGCCATCGTGTGACCTGTCCAGTTCTGGCCCAGACAGTAAAACCCAGCACGTTGCTTCAGTAAGATCCCTCCTGGGAGATGCTGATTAACAACCGAGACTTGGGCAGTCCCAGAGCTTTCATGTTAGAAGCAGCTTATGGGCCAGGCCCCTGGCATTATATGGAGCTCCGTAAGGCCAGGACAGGGCTGGACCAGAGGAGGAAGAACAGAGATGGGCTTCAGGCCTGCAGCTCTTCTCTGCACAGCCATTGAGGGGTAGAGGATATGGATGGGGAGCCTGTCTTTCCATCCTAGGCCTAGAGCATGGGTAGACTGGGTTGGGAGAGAGACTTCTTGCCAGCAGCTGCCCCTGCTCTGGAGCCCGAGGAGCACCCTTGTCCTGTCTCTCAGCACCTGCTCCCCCTGCTGTCCCTGCGGGGCGTCTCTCTCCCCAGCTTTGGCCTGGCTCCCGCTGCCCCACTTCAGGTCCATGCGCCACTCAGCCCCAACCAAACTGTGGAGATCTCCCTGCCTCTCAACACGGTGGGATCAGTCATGAAGATGGAACCTCTGAACAACCTCCAGGTGTGTTCTGGACAGGACCAAGCACTACGGTCCTTACCAACCTCCAGCCTGAGGGGAGGGGCTGGCTGGAGCAGCCTGGGGCCCAGCCAGGGTCAGCAGAGGGCTGTGTCTTTGGGGTCATGCTTTCTGCTGCAGGTGTGTCCTGGGAGGTCCCCAGAGGTGCAGTGGGATGTGGTTACCAGGGAGGGTGATTGTGTGAGAACAGGGATGCTCTTTCTGTGGCCTCAGGGTGGGTATCAGCATAAGAATAAGGGTCTTAAACCCCAAAGACTAACTTGGGTCCCCCTGTGCCTAGGTGGCTGTGAAGAACAACATTGACGTCTTCTACTTCAGCACCTTGTACCCACTGCACATCCTCTTTGTGGAGGATGGGAAGATGGGTAAGTTATGAGGAAGCCCCCTGGAATGGGGCTATGGCTAGGAACCTTCAATGATGGCCTTCATCTGCATCATCTCACTCACCACAGAGCCCTGGGAGTCAGGCTGTGACTAACAAGCAGGCTGCCCAGGGCCAGAGGAGGAGGACGAAGGCACGTGTGAGGGTGGGGAGTAGAGATCTGGGACTCAGGGTCATTTGGGAGCAGCACTGATGACCTCGTTTACAGAGCTGAGGGTTTGCTTGGGGAATTAGGAGGCACTGCAGAGGAGCTAGTGCTTGTCCTTAGCTTTCAAGTGGCACATTAAAGACCAGACCCATTTCCCGCTGAGTGCTGTTGAGGGGGCACAGGTTTGTCAGAGTCCCATCTCTCTCCCCACAACTTCTCTCTCACTCTGCAGACCGGCAGATGTTCCTGGCCACATGGAAAGATATTCCCAATGAGAATGAAGCCCAGTTTCAGATCAGAGACTGCCCCCTCAATGCGGGTGAGGACGCCTGAGCCTACCCTGAGGCCATACTACCCCTCTCCTGTACCCAGGGCCCCCATCACTGACTGTGGGTCCTTCCACTGGCCATCTGACCCCACAGAGGCTGTGAGCAGCAAGCTGCAGAGCAGCAATATCTTTACCATCGCCAAGAGGAATGTGGAGGGCCAGGACATGCTCTACCAGTCCCTGAAACTGACCAATGGCATCTGGGTGCTGGCAGAGCTGCGGATCCAGCCAGGCAACCCCAGCTTCACGGTGAGAGTCTCTGCCAGTCCTGGAACCTCCCCATTCCGCCTAGGCCAGTGGGCGGCTCTGGTGGGTAACATTGTGCCAAGGGTCCCTTCAAACCTGACATGAATGAGAATCAGTTCTGTCCCTGGGAAGGACGTCTCTAGAAAGCTTCAAACTCAGCCTTACCAAATTATACAAATAAGACACCAAACTGGATCTCAGTGAGTGGGATTAGAAGATCCTATAACATTAGGCCCTATAAAGTGGCACAGTTGGCTGGGGCCCCCCAACTAGGAAGTGGCACTGCTAAGCACAGGTCCTGACCCTGCTCCAGAGTGAGTGCTCGAGTGCCCAATGGTGGGGAGAGGGGGGAGTCCTAGCAGCCTGTGCTTCCTGGCCTTTGAATCAGACCTATCAGAGGATAGCATCCATGGGCAGGCAATTACCTGGGAGGCCTGAGCTGCTGTTCTAAGGCCCTGGAAAGCCGCATGCTTTGCTTCTCCCCGCACTTCTGAGTCTCTGGCAGTCATGGTCCTCCAGACATTGCCTCTCCTGGGCTCTGCCGCAGCGTCGGCACTGTGGTTGGTGGGGGGCTGTGGCAGTGGTTTCAGTGGTGGTAATTTCTGTCTTCCTGTGTTTGGGTGCTGCATGTCTACCTTCCCTGCTGGTGCCCGTGGTACAGGACTTGGAGGTTAGCAGATTGCTTTTCTCTTCCTCTTTCCTTCTCAGCCCTTCCCAACCTTGTCTCTCACACCTTTCTCCTGGCCTGGTCCCCATGCACCCCAGGTCTCCTGTCTACACCATGTCTCTTGGCTTCACCTCACCCTGTTGTTCCCAAAGCCAGGAAGACTCACAGGCTGCCAACGCCCTACACTTGCAGCCAGGTGGCCCCTATTGAGGTGCTGATGCTCTCACTTGCACATGTTCACAGTGCACAGGGCCCTTGCAGACAGACCCAGGGGACCCTGTGGGGCCACTGCTGTTAACTTCCAGAACTCTTTCTCCCCTACCGCATCCCTGCTTCCTAATTGCACCCTCCAGAACCAGTGATTTTGGGTACATAGGGTAGGTGGCTTCTCTCTCCTTGGCCTGTAATCTCAAACTCAAGCCTCAGAGTGGAGGCAAAGTCTTTAATGTACCTGGTTCCTATGCAGGAAACCAGGAGTAACCCCAGCACCCTCACTCGCTCTCTCCCAGCCCTCTGTGCCCCTTAGGATTTCCTATCAGGCTTCACTTTTGAAGACCTCAGATCTCTGAGGGCTGTGGGGTGCTGGGCAACCCTGCAGGTACTCCTAGCCGCCTCTGGCTCGTGACTCATGCTGCTTGCCAATAGGGCTCTGGTGGTTGTGCTGACAGCAGGTGTGTGGGCTGCAAGTATATTTGGTCCATACCCAACAGCCACCCACTCTGCTGTATTTCACATCTGCCCTAGCCTCAGCTACCATCCATCCACGTGTGCAAACCACCCTCTTCCATCTGGTTCCTGCTCTCTTTTCCCTCCCTTCCCCTCCCCTTCCCTCCAGAAAGGAGCCCCAGGGATGAACGCTCTCTCTCCCCTCAACCCCTCTCACCCCCTACAGCTGTCCCTGAAGTGTCGAGCACCAGAGGTGTCCCAGTACGTGTACCAGGCCTATGAGACCATCCTCAAGAACTGAGGCTTCGGCCAACACCTGCCCTGGCCTCCTGCCAACCCCATCGAGGAGCATCCTGGGGGTAGCAGTACCTCCTTCTCTTCAAGGAGGGGCCAGGCGGGGCTCCTGGCCACCTAGGAGGTTCCCTGGTTCTGACTGCAGTACCCACCTGGGTCCTTGGGGCAGGGTGGCATCCCTCCCAGGGTGAAATCTCAGTGCACTCCTGTGCTCCAGGATGCCCCCTCATTGCTGCTGACTTAGGGGGTCAGGTGAGGAGGGGACCAAAGGAAACAGCCAAAGCGGCAGCAAAACTGGTCAGGGAGACCCAAGATTCTCCTTTTCCTTTCCCTTGTGCCTAAAGGATGAGCATGGAACTTGCTGCTCAGGCTCCTAGCCCCTCGCCCTTAGTCTCTCTTGGGTTGGTGGTAGAGGGCCCCCACTACCACCTTGAGTGGGACAGGTCTTGCCAGCCTGGCCTAGATATACAGGGAGGGTCTCCTTGGTACCAGCAGAACTGCTCTGTATAGTTGCTGACAGAGGGGCAGGGCTGAGCTGGGAGGAGCCCAGGGCCTACACCACCCACCCTGTCTCCACCAGGTTGGTGCCCTGTGGCTGTGTCCGTCAGGCCAGGGCCTCTGAGCACTGTCTTGCATGGTCAAGACCAGGCAGAAGCTCCCAGAGCCCCTGTCTGGGGCTCCTGCTTCCCTGGCAGCTGCACCACCCCCAGCTCCCCACTTCTGCCTGAAGACGGTCACTGCCTATGATACATTCCTTGGTGGCGCTCCAGCAAGCCCTGGCCTCCTAGAGCAGACAGGGCTGAGGGATAGAGCTGCAGGCGAATGGTGTGATCCTGTCTGGGGTTTCTTTGGAGTGTCTCGTTGGTATCTGCTGCCCTCTTTCTGGCCTCCCAAGTTTCAGTTTGTCTGACAGCATTAGGTTTTCCTGTTACTGCTGTTTAATAATAAAGAAAGATTCTGCTTTTGGCAATCACGGACACTTTTTTCCCTTTCCATCAAATGTCAGAATTGAAAACTGCCTCCAAGTGGTTGGGTACAGTTTTCTGACTCCTGCAGTAACTATATCTAATATATATAAATAGAAAATATATATTGTATGTTTACTCTTATTTTCAAAGAGAAAGTAAATAAAAATGATGACATCAAGTGTGTCCCTGGCCAGTGTGTCAGGTCTTGAGGCTCTGGGTAGGGGTCCTGGGCTGTAGGGACCCCTGAGTCAAGTGCTAGAGCTCTGTGCCTAGCTGTGACCCCACTCCTGGCACTCTGAGGACAACACCTTCCCTCCATCCTCTCCTTGGAAAACTGACTTCAGGGCCCTACTGGGGTCTCTGGCGCCTCTCCTACCACCGATCCTAGCTACCCCTCTGTGGATGCTGCCTTGACTTTTGATGCTGGCTGGAGGGCTGGCATTCCCCTTTTGGCTTGGCCCAGCTCCCTGCCATCTGGGAAGCTCGTGGACGTGGAGAGATACTCTGATGCGAGGGCAGCCACAGGAGGGGGTGGGCATGAGCTGGGCCATCTACCACTGAGGTCACCCATTGTGGCCCCAGTCCTGGCGCTGGCCTAGCTTCCAGGGGAGCATAACCCGACCGCCAGTGGGGTTCCACCAGCAGAACTGCCTCTGCACTCATGAGGCCTCAGCCCAATTCTGTGGGCAAAGCAGCCCAGAAGCCTTCTCAGGCACTAACTTCCACCTCCCCCGCACCCTACCCACCTCAGATACCACCGCTTTGCTAGCTGTTAGAAGCTGGGTAAAGTCACTTGCCACTCTAGCTGGGTGTCAGCAGGGCCAACTGCCCTTCCGCTGCCCACCTCTGATCCCTGAGGTGTCACTGTGCTTGTCCTGGGGACCATAGTTTGGAACCAACTGAGGCCTTTAATTGCACAACCCTAGTTCTTTCCCTCCCCTGAAAGTCTCTGGACACAAAGAGCTGGCATCTCTGTGCTGTGGAACTAGAGGAGCACAGTGGTGAGCCCTTATGAGAGGCTGTCACTCTGACCTACGGTGTCTCCTGCCTCCCCTAAGCCAAACACCCTGAGTGTACTTCCTGGGGAGCAGCTGTAGGGCTCACTAGCCCCACAGCCTGCTGGCTCAGTCATCAGGGCGTCAGCACTTTGTGTCCCCACCACTCCATCATGAGGCCAGAAGAGTGTAAGTGTAGGCTGGCTATTCCCACTGGAGGCCCAGGACAAACCACCAGAGGTGAGGAAAGCTGACGAGAAAGGTGGGCTCTGTTTGAACAGAGGTCTTGAACTGTTCCTGGACACACCCTTGGGTTTTCCCTCCTGCTTCAGTTGGTGCTCATGCCTCAGGTGAGTGTGGCAGGGCCAGCTGTGACTGCGCCCAGATAATGCCTGGCTTGATGGAACCTAGCATGCACTGCAAAGGCTTTATATACATGTGGGGAAACTGAGGCAGATGGCCTAACACTTACAGTTCCCAGTATCACTGCATCAGGAAAAGTAGGGCGGCGCCTGTGCCCCAAGGAGCGGGGCACAGGTCCCATATACCGGAGGTGGCAGGTTCAAACCTGGCCCCAGCCAGAAACTGCAACAACAAAAAAGTATGTAGGACTGTCCTTTGGGAAAAGTGCTTTAGGGGATATCTGGTCCGTGCCCAGCTCTGCCCTCCAGCCTCCCTGTCCCCTCTCACATGGCTCTCCTTGTTTCCTGACGCTCTGCAGCTTCTTGCACTTTCCCAGCCAATTGGAAAATTCAACAACAGCAGCCAGTTATATGTCTGGAGTGTCCAGTAAATAGCCAAGGGCTAATGTGTTACCCCATGTGTCAGACACTGCTAAGGCTTGTGGCATGAACTTGCTTTGCACTTTTTTTTTTTTTTTTGTAGAGACAGAGTCTCACTTTATGGCCCTCGGTAGAGTGCCGTGGCATCACACAGCTCACAGCAACCTCCAACTCCTGGGCTTACGCGATTCTCTTGCCTCAGCCTCCCGAGTAGCTGGGACTACAGGTGCCCGCCATAACACCCAGCTATTTTTTGGTTGCAGTTCAGCCAGGGCCGGGTTTGAACCCGCCACCCTCGGTATATGGGGCCGGCACCTTACCGACTGAGCCACAGGCGCCACCCTGCTTTGCACTTTTTATCTTTTTTTTTTTTTAGAGACAGAGTCTCACTTTGTTGCCCTTGGTAGAGTACCATGGTGTCATAGTTCATAGCAACCTCCAGCTCTTGGGCTTAGGCGATTATCTTGCCTCAGCCTCCCCAGTAGCTGGGACTACTCTGACCTCACGGTAATTTCTAGAGTTCTTTCCCTATCAGTACACTCAGGAATCCTTGTGTGGATGGATCCCTGTGTACATTTTACATTTATTTTTTGTTTTAGCAAGGTAATACATTCATTGGTTCAAAATCTAAATGAAAAAAAGATAAAAACTCTATACCAGGCATCCTCAAACTTTTTAAACAGTGGGCCAGTTCACTGTCCCTCAGACCATTGGAGGTCCGGACTATAGTTTAAAAAAAAAAAAAAACTATGAACAAATTCCTATGCACACTGCACATATCTTATTTTGAAGTAAAAAAACAAAACAGGAACAAATACAATCACACGGCCTCATGTGGCCTGCAGGCCACAGTTTGAGGACCCCTGCTCTATACCTCTGCTGGGTGTGGTGGCTCACATCTATAATCCTAGCACTCTGGGAGGCCGAGGCATCGCCTGAGCTCAGAAGTTCAAAACCAGCCTGAGCAAGAATGAGACCCTGTCTCTAAAAAAATAGCCGGGCGTTGGGGTGGGCTCCTTTAGTCCCAGCTCCCTGGGAGGCTGAGGCAAGAGGATTGCATAAACCCCGGAGTTTGGGGTTGCTGTGAGCTATGACAGCACAGCACTCTACCCAGGGCAACAAAATGAGACTCTTTCAAAAAAAAAAATTCTATAGCTTCCCCTCATTCCTCTCCCGAAAGTAACTGTCCAAAGAGGCTCAGCAGTGTCCAAGGTGATATTTTCCCTTTCTGTACACAAAGGGTAGCATGGAATACATATTGTGCTGGTATCTTAGAGGCTTTTCCATTATTAGCCTATTTATAGTGTCCTCGTGCCTTTTTTTTTTAATTTTATTTATTTTTTTTTTTTTTAGAGACAGTGTTTCGCCTTGTTGCCCTCAATAGGGTGCCATGGTGTCACACAATAACCTCCAGCTCTTGGGCTTAGGCGATTCTCTTGCCTCAGCCTCTGGAGTAACTGGGACTACAGGTGCCCACTACAATGCCTGGCTATTTTTTTGTTGCAGTTTGGCTGGGGCCGAGTTCGAACCCACCACCCTCGGTATATGGGGCTGGCGCCCTACTCACTGAGCCACAGGTGCCCCTGTTATTTTAATTTTTTTGTTTTTTTGTTTTTTTTTTGTAGAGACAGAGTCTCATTGTACCACCCTCGGTAGAGTGCCGTGGCGTCACACGGCTCACAGCAACCTCCAGCTCTTGGGCTTACGTGATTCTCTTGCCTCAGCCTCCCGAGCAGCTGTGGGACTACAGGCACCCGCCACAACGCCCGGCTATTTTTTGTTGCAGTTTGGCCGGGGCTGGGTTTGAACCCGCCACCCTCGGCATATGGGGCCGGCGCCCTACTCACTGAGCCACAGGCACCGCCCATATTATTTTAATTTTTGAGACTGCGTCTCATTCTGTCTCACCCTGGGCATCACACAGCTCACAGCAACCTCCAGCTCCTGGGCTTAAGCGAGTCTCTTGCCTAGCCTCCCCAGTAGCTGGGACTACAGGCGCTCACCACGATGGCTGGCTATTTTTTGTTGTTGTATTGTCATTGTTGTTTAGAAGGCCTGGGCTGGGTTCGGTGTATGTGGCTGGCGCCCTAGCTGCTGAGTTACAGGTGCCAAGCCTATTGGTCCTTTTTAATAGATTAGTCATTATTTCTCCCCATTTTGTTACTGCTTTTTACTCTTTCATGCTGTAAAATCCCCCAACAATTTTATGAAATTATTGGGGGCTTTTTATTTTTTATTTTTTTGGCTGGGGCTGGGTTTGAACCCACCACCGCCGGCATATGGGACTGGTGCCCTACTCCTTGAGCAACAGGCGCCGCCCGAGGGGGCTTTTTAATGTAATTTTCTTTTACTCTTTTCTTTCTAGTCTCATCTTAGCTTTTGCTTTGCAATACTCTTCCATCTGGGCTTTATGTAGGAGTGAGGTAGGGATCCAACTTCCCTTTCTCCCCAGATGGTTCCCCAGTTGTCTCCACACCATTTATTGAATAATTCATCTTTTCCCCCACAGATTTGGAATGCCATTTATATCATATGCTGAATTTTCACATATATTTGGATGTTTCTCTGAACTACATTCTGGTCTTGTTTGTTTTTTGAGACAGAGGCTAAAGTGCAGTAGCATCATCATAGCTCACTGCAACTTCCAACTCTGGGGCTCAGCCTTACAAGTAGCTGGGACTTCGGGTGCATACCACCAACACCCAGTTAATTTTTCTATTTTTTGTAGAGGTGGAGGTCTTGCTCTTGTTCAGGCTGGTCTTGAACTGCTGGCCTCAAGCAATCCTGCCATCATCATCACAGTGATCTATGATAATGCCGCTGACTGAAAGCGAGGATTATAGGTCTCAGCAAGTGCACCTGGCCTGGACTCTGTTCTGTACCAGAGAATTTATTCATTGGCTACCTTTATTTATTTATGTATTTATTGGTTAATTGATTGATTGATTGAGACAAAGTCTCATTCTGTTGCCCAGGCTAGAGTGCTGTGGAATTAGCCTAGCTCACAGTAACCTAAAACTCTTGGGTTCAAGTGATCCTTCTGTCTTAGTCTCCCAAGTAGCTGGGACTACAGGAGCTGGATACAATGCACTGCTAATTTTTTTATTTTTAGTAGAGGCGGAATCTCACTCTTGCTTAGGCTGGTCTCAAACTCCTAAACTCAAGTGATTCTCCTGCCTTGGCCTCCCAGAGTACTGGAATTACAGCCCTCATGAGCCACTGCACCTGGTTTGATTACCTCTTTTCTTTCCTTTTCTTTTCTCTTTCTTTTTTTTTTTTTTTTTTAGAGACAGAGTTTGATTTTGTCACCCTCAGTAGAGTGCTATGGCAACACAGCTCACAGCAACCTCCAGCTCTTGAGCTCAGGCGATTCTCTTGCCTCAGTCTTCTGAATAGCTAGGACTACAGGCGCCAGCCACAACACCTGGCTATTTCTTTGTTGCAGTTTGGCTGGAGCCGGGTTTGAACCTGCCACCCTCAGTATACGGGGCTGCACCCTACTCTCTGAGCCACAGGCGCTGCTTTCTTTTCTTTTCTTTTCTTTTTGTACAGAGTCTCACTCTATCGCCCTCAGTAGAGTGCCGTGGCATCACACAGCTCACAGCAACCTCCAACTCCTGGGCCTAGGCCATTCTCTTGCCTCAGCCTCCCGAGCAGCTGGGACTACAGGCATCCGCCACAATGCCTGGCTATTTTTTGTTGCAGTTGTCATTGTTGTTCGGCAGGCCAGGGCCAGGTTTGAACCTGCCACCCTCAGTGTTCATGGCTGGTGCCATAACTACTACATGTGCCGAGCCAAGACTTTTTTTTTTTTTTGAGACAAGTTTTCACTCTGTCTCCCAGGCTAGAATGCAGTGGTGCAATCATAGCTTCAAAAGCCACGGCACTCTACCGTAGGGCCATAAAGTGAGACTCTGTCTCTACAAAAAAAAAAAAAAATCCTCCCACTGCTGTCTCCCGAGTAGCTGGGACTACAGGTGTGCACTACCATAGCTGGCTAATTTTTTAATTTTTTTGGTTTTTGGCTGGGGCTAGGTTTGAACCCGCCACCTCTGGCACATGGGACCGGCGCCCTACTCCTTGAGCCACAGGAGCCGCCCTAATTTTTTATAGAGACTGGGTTTTACTTGTTGTCCAAGCTGGTCTCAAACTGCTAGCCTCTAGTGATCCTCCTGCCTCCACCTGCCAAAGTGCTGGAATTACAGACATGAGCTGCCATGCCCAGCCAAGACATTTTTACAATGATGTCAATAGTAATATTGGATCTTGGGTGGGCACAGTGGCTCACACCTGTAATCCTAGCACTCTGGGAGGCCGAGGCGGGTGGATTGTCTGAGTTCACAGGTTTGAGACTAGCCTGAGCAAGAGCCAGACTCCATCTCTAAAAATAGCTGGGCGTTATGGCAGTTACCTGTAGTCCCAGCTACTTGGAAGGCTGAGGCAAGAGAATCATTTGAGTCTAAGAGTTTGAGGTTGCTTTGAGCTTGACCCCATGGCACTCTACTGAGGGTGACAAAATGAGACTCTGTCTCAAAAAAAAAAAAAAAAAAGAAGAAGGAAAAGTTCTTGGATGTACATTTGTTCTTACATATTCGTGAGCATTTTCTATTTTGGGATCCCTTTTGTATAATAAATAGGCCCTTTTCCATTCTTTCCCACATATTTATTTATTTTTTATTTATTTATTTTTTGAGACAGAGCCTCAAGCTGTCACCCTGGGTAGAGTGCTGTGGCATCACAGCTCATAGCAACCTCCAACTCCTGGGCTCAAGTGATTCTCCTGCCTCCGCCTCCCAAGTAGCTGGGACTACAGGTGCCCACACAACACCTGGCTATTTTTTGGTTGCAGCTGTCATTATTGTTTGGCGGGCCCAGGTTGGATTAGAACCCGCCAGCTCAGGTGTGTGTGGCTGGCGCCTTAGCCACTTGAGCCACAGGTGCCAAGCCTTTCCCATATATTTATAATGTAAATATATGTTTATAAGTAGACGTATATGAGGCAGCGCCTGTGGCTCAGTGAGTAGGGCGCCAGCCCCATATGCCGAGGGTGGCGGGTTCAAACCCAGCCCCGGCCAAACTGCAACAATAACAAAAAAAAATAGCCGGGCATTGTGGCGGGCGCCTGTAGTCCCAGCTGCTTGGGAGGCTGAGGCAAGAGAATCGCTTAAGCCCAAGAGCTGGAGGTTGCTGTGAGCCGCGTGTGACGCCACGGCACTCTACCGAGGGCCGTACAGTGAGACTCTGTCTCTACAAAAAATAAAAATAATAAGTAGACGTATATGAATATAGAACTAATATATATTTATAATTAAATAATAAATTATATATTAAACTAAACTAGGGCAGCGCCTGTGGCTCAAAGGAGTGGGGCACTGGCCCCATATGCCGGAGGTGGTGGGTTCAAACCCAGCCCCGGCCAAAAACTGCAAAAAAAAAAAAAAAAAAAAAACTAAACTCTAGCTTAGTTTTATACTCAGATTTCACTGATTTTTCCACTGATGCCCTCCTGTTCCAGAATCCTATAGTCCATGCAGTCCTCATGCCTCCTCCTCTCTGTAGACAGTTTCTAAGACTTTCTTAGTTTTTCACGATCTTTTTTTTTTTTTTGTCACGATCTTAACAGTTTCAAGGAGTACTGCACAGGGATTCTTGGACTGTCTGCTATTTTCCACATGATGATCCTTGGATTGTGAGGGGTTTTTTTTTGCAGTTTTTGGCCAGGGCCGGGTTTGAACCTGCACCCCTGGTAAATGGGGCTGGCACCCTACTCCTTGAGCCACAGGCGCCGCCCAGATTGTGAGTTTTCAGGAAGAATACACATAGGTACGCTTCTCATCACAGTGTGTCAGGACTTACGCTATCAGCATGACTTATCAGTCAAGTTTGCCTGGATCACCTAGACAAGATAGTGTTTGCAGGTTTCTGTGAAGTAAAGTGACTTTTTCCCCCCTTTCTGTTCTCTATTCTTTTTTTTTATTCTGAGACAGAGCCTCAAGCTGTCACCCTGGGTAGAGTGCCATGGCATCACAGCTCACAGCAACTTCCAGCTTCTGGGCTCAAGTGATTGTCTTGCCTCAGCCTCCCAAGTAGCTGGGACTACAGGCGTCTGCCACAACGCCCGGCTGTTTTTTGGTTGCAGCCGTCATTGTTGTTTGCCGGGCCCAGGCTGGATTCGAACCCGCCAGCTCAGGTGTATATGGCAGGCGCCTTAGCCACTTGAGCCACAGGTGCCAAGCCTCTGTTCTCTATTCTTTGGTAGCAAGTTCTTAAATGCAGCCTATGCTCCTGAAAAGAGTATATAGGGGGAGGGAGTAGCTACAGAAACTTTTTCTGTAAGGAAGATTTATTTCTTCTCTTTCATTTATTTATTCAATCATTTATATCAATTTGGTCTCATGGATAATTATTTTTTTTATTTATTTATTTTTTTTTTTGTAGAGACAGAGTCTCACTTTATGGCCCTGCGTAGGGTGCCGTGGCCTCACACAGCTCACAGCAACCTCCAACTCCTGGGCTTAAGCGATTCTTTTGCCTCAGCCTCCCGAGTAGCTGGGACCACAGGCGCCTGCCACAACGCCCGGCTATTTTTTGGTTGCAGTTTGGCCGGGGCTGGGTTTGAACCCGCCACCCTCGGTATATGGGGCCGGCGCCTTACCGACTGAGCCACAGGCGCCGCCCCACATGGATAATTATTTTATAGTTTGAGTTTAATCCAATACATTATTTTGTCGCTTAAATTGTTCCAGGTTTTGGCCACAGGGGACTGTTCCCAGTAGGCCCTGTCCTACTGGGTGATATACCACCATTGTCTTTTTTTCTTTCTTTCTTTCTTTTCTTTTTTTTTTTTTTGTAGAGACAGAGTCTCACTGTACCGCCCTCAGGTAGAGTGCCGTGGCGTCACACGGCTCACAGCAACCTCTAACTCTTGGGCTTACGTGATTCTTTTGCCTCAGCCTCCCAAGCAGCTGGGACTACAGGCGCCCGCCACAACGCCCGGCTATTTTTTTGTTGCAGTTTGGCCGGGGCTAGGTTTGAACCCGCCACCCTCGGCATATGGGGCCGGCACCCTACTCACTGAGCCACAGGCGCTGCCCTCTTTTTTTTTTTTTTTTTTTTGTAGAAACAGTCTCAACTTTATCTCCCTCAGTAGAGTGCTGTGGCATCACAGCTCACGGCAACTTCCAACTCCTGGACTTAGGCAATTCTCTTGCCTCAGCCTCCCGAGTAGCTGGGACCACAGGTCTTCGCCACAACGCTTGGCTATTTTTCTGTTGCAGTTTGGCTGGGGTTGGGTTTGAACCTGCCACCCTCGGTATATGGGGCCGGCGCCCTACTCACTGAGCCACAGGCGCCGCCCTCTTTTTTTTTTTTTTTTTGTAGAAACAGAGTCTCAACTTTATCTCCCTCAGTAGAGTGCTGTGGCATCACAGCTCACAGCAACTTCCAACTCCTGGACTTAGGCAATTCTCTTGCCTCAGCCTCCCGAGTAGCTGGGACCACAGGTCTTCGCCACAACGCTTGGCTATTTTTCTGTTGCAGTTTGGCTGGGGTTGGGTTTGAACCTGCCACCCTCGGTATATGGGGCCGGCGCCCTACTCACTGAGCCACAGGCACTGCCTTCTTTCTTTCTTTTTTTACTTTTTTTGAGACAGAGTCTCACTACGTTGCCCTTGGTAGAATGCTGTGGTTCACAGTAACCTCAAACTCTTGGGCTTAAGTGATTCTCTTGCCTCAGCCTCCCAAGTAGCTGGGACTACAGGCGCCCACCACAATGCCTGGTTAGTTTTCTGTTTTTCATAGATTTAGGGCCTTGCTTTTTTTTTTTTTTTTTTTTTTTGTAGAGACAGAGTCTCACCTGATTGCCCTTGGTAGAGTGCCGTGGCGTCGTGGCGTCACACAGCTCACAGCAACCTCCAAATCCTTGGGCTTAGGTGATTCTCTTGACTCAGCCTCCCAAGTAGCTGGGACTACAGGCGCCAGCCACAATGCCTGGCTATTTTTTTGTTGCAGTTTGGCTGGGGCTGGGTTTGAACCCGCCACCCTCGGCATATGGGGCCAGTGCCCTACCCGCTGAGCCACAGGCGCCGCCCCCTGGGGCCTTGCTCTTGCTCAGGCTGGTCTCCTGGAACTCAGGGGTTCCACCCACCTCAGCCTCCCAGGGTGCTAGGATTACAGGCATGAGCCACCATACCTGCCCATTTTGTAGCTATTTATATATAAAAATGGAATTGTTTGTCCTGGTGTGGTGGTTCACACCTATAATGCCAGCACTCTGAGAGGCTGACATGGATCACTTGAAGCCAGGAGTTTGAGATCAGCCTGAGCAGCATAGTGAGACCCATCTCTGCAAAAAATTTAAAAATTAGTCTTGGTGCTCATAGCACAGTGGTTATGGTGCCAGCCACATACACCAAGGCTGGTGGGTTCTAATCCAACCCAGGCCAACTAAACAACCATGACAACTGCAACAAAAAATAGGCTCAACTCCTGTGGCCCAAGCGGCTAGGGCG